>NC_053493.1:147909178-148222193 GCF_905171775.1 Rana temporaria
ATATTTATGTTATCTCAGCTTTTCCTGAAGTAGCAAAGTAGTATTAGTTTGTAAAGGGGGGCAATAACAGCACAGACTCTAGTCGCCTAGGCGGCCCGAGCGGAAGTGGGAGTGGGGTACTTGTCAAAACTAGGTACCTGCCCCACCCCCAAAAAAATGACATGCCAAATGTGGCATGGAAGGGGGTGAGGAGTGCTTAAAGTGAAACTTCCACTTTTGGATTGAACACTGCTTTAAAGAGATTCACCCTCTCTATTTTTCCTGTATACCATTATCATTGAAAGTGAAAGTAGAAGAAAAATTTTGGGTTGTCCCCAGGAGAGTAATAGAGGGGAAATCTTCCAATGGGGGACACCTGGGGGGCCCCAAGGAATTCCATTCATTTGCAGGAATTTTTTCTCACTTCCTGTTTAGGTATGGGACAGGAAGTGAAGGAAAAACTCTGCAATGGGACACAGATGTTGAAAAACAATCACAGGCATTATAACCCTCCCTTACTCTATCCAAAAAGAAAAAAACTGTTTTGCCTATATTTTTCATTTAACCGTACAAAGAAAAGCAAATAAGTTCATATCCACTGTGTAGCACTTCCCCCGACGGAACTGCTGTTTTGTTTTTGTATCTGTACTCTGGCTATCAACCCCTTAGGCTGCATTCACACCTGAGCGTTTTGACGCCTGAAGCGCGACGCTCAAAGACGCTAGAGAGGAAAAATAACATTATTCTCTATGGAGATGGTTCACATCTCCAACTCAAAACGCCAAACGCCGAAAGAACGCCGAACGCCTGAATTTCAAACAAGTCCCGGACCCTTTTTTGACGCGCGAATCGGGCGGCTTGGGCGTTTTCCATTGGTACCAATGACCTGTACAAAACCGCGGTAAAAAAACGCTGCGTTTTGTCGTGGCAAATCGCGGTAAAAAATGCCGCAATTTGTTGCGGCAAATCGCGGTAAAAAACGACGCAAATCGCCTACGCTTAGGTGTGAATGCAGCCTTAAACTGTCTCGAACCCTCCCTTGGCACTACTGGTATTAGTAAAGATTGTGGATCCCACTGGCTGTTGGGGAAACACAATTCTATCACACCACAGTAAAATTTGTAAATAAACTGTCACCTTGTGTTATACTGGTCCCACAGGATAATAGATAGACAGCACACACGGTTAAACTTAACCAAGGAAACTTTACTTGGTAAGCAATTAAGGAAAATAACAAAGTAAAACAGTTAGTGGACTGCTTACAGGGCCCTGTAAGAGTCAATAGTTATAATAAATAAATACAGGTTTTATTATAGCACTTAAGATAGACCTGTGTAAGCACACAGCAAAGGGATTCCTTCAGTAAGATACATCTAATACTGAAGCACCTCTTCACCAGGCCTCACCCAGCTCCCACTAACAGCAACACTGTGCAACCTAATACAACCAAACACTTTAGATAAAAGAGTATATGTATATATGTATATGAACAACTGGCTCTTCCTAACAGACAGTCTTTAAAACATGTGTCTCCCTAGGGAGGTTTGGTTGATCAGACCAAACCTCAATACGATCGTTCTCAACAGTTCGTGGGCATCTTCGCTAGCATGAGTTGGCGCGCAATGAGTAATTTGTAATCCAAAGATTTTTGGGCAGGTGTCTCACCCAACTAGGCCTGGCCCTTCTGGACTGCTCCGCCAGCGAAAACTCTGATACTTGGTCCTTTCCGTCACCGTCAGTTCCCGGTCTTCCACGCGGCCGTCACACACTGCTGATTGAACAGGTCACCAGCTGCTCTTGAACATGGTCCAGTCACTCCATCAGGAATCCCCCTCACAGGATGGGGCAATCCGCATAGGTGAGTATAGGCCCAGGCTTCTCAGACCTAGGCTCCAGGAGACAAGCCTCAACACAGGCCTTCTTCTTGCTTGGAGAGGCGGTCCAGAGAGAGTGAGCCAAGGACATCATCCTCCTTAAATTCCTTCCCCCAGCAGGCTGTGCGGGGCGCAAAGTATTTTGAGATTGCACAGTTGCACTCTTGACATTGTAGTTATCATAAAGACCAAGGAACACACCAGACAGGTCGGGGATAAAGTTGTGAAGAAGTTTAAAGCAGGGTTAGGTTATAAAAAAAATTCTTAAGTGTAGCATTACCCCCATTGGAGCTGCTGGATTTTTGGGCGGCGTGTTACCTCGTGGCTCCTCCGAATTCTCTAGGGGTGAGTGATGCGTATGTGCATAAACAGAAGTAAAGGAATGTCCATGACATGTGCTCTTTTGCTGTGCTCTTTATTACCCAGCCGGGTAAAAACAATAAAACTTGCGGTGAGGAAAGTAAAGTTGAAAGGAGGAAGGATAGCAGATTCAGGCGTAATGATAGGAAACAGCCCTGCTCCCAAATGTAACACTTCTCTTCATCACTCCCGCCGGAGTGGGTTAAGTGTACCCGGACAGGCCTCTCTCACTGACCTGGCAGCCGGAGTATCACTCGGACAATTATAGGAATAAGTCTCTGCCACAGACCCTCCTTGGTGAACTTGAACTTGGGAGAAAGTCTCTGCCACAGACCCCTCTCAAAGAGCCTCAGAAGATACCTCTGCCACAGGTCCCCTCTGGGTAGAATTCTTGGAGATTTGCCTCCTTGGTTGAGTTACGTCTGGATCTCCTTCAACTTGTCGCCCAGGTACCGACTGACAGGTGATCAGTCCCGCAGTGTCCGGCTACCTGTGATCCCTGGTGGTTTCGTCCAAGCCCTATTGGACCGCCAGCCTCTCAATGGCGCTCCTCAGACCGACTCCTCACCGAACAACACACAGCTTGGGATCTTCAAAAGAGGGAACCCAGTCACTCACTGGATCCCCATCGCTGGTTCAGATGCTGCGGGCCAACATGGTCCCAAAACCAGGAACACCGCGTGGCATGCACGCCCCGGCCAGGTAGGCCATAGCGCCGGGGCGCCGTGATGTGGCCACTCTAAAAGTGGGTGCCACACTGGACGAAGAAAGACCCAGAACAATGGCGTCTGTCCCATAAATACCCCTCCCCAGCATGCACAGCAAGGACAAACCCTTGTGATTGGCTGCTGGGAAGAACACCCAAACCTTAACTCTACTGCTGCCACCTGCAGTACTGGGGTTGGAAGGACACCCCAGCACAACAAAACAGGCTCACAGCACAGCCAAGCTGAGACAGAGACCGCAATTTGCCACTAACAATCAGTATCAGAGTTTAACTATACTCTGATCTACACTTAAATTTGACTAGCGCCAGTACTACAAAGTACATGGGCGCTACACAAGCTTTGAACAACTTACAGCGCACTGTTCAATCCATCATCCGAAAATGAAAAGAGTATGGCACAACTGCAAACCTACCAAGACATGGCCGTTCACTTAAACTGACAGGCCGGACAAGGAGAGTATTATTTAGAGAAGCAGCTAAGAGGTCCAGGGTAACTCTGGATGAACTGCAGAGATCCACAGCTCAGGTGGGGGGAATCTGTCTACAGGACAACTATTAGTTGTGCACACCACAAATCTGGCCTTAATGGAAGAGTGGCAAGAAGAAAGCCATTGTTGAACAAAAGCAATAAGAAGTCCTGTTTGCAGTTTGCGAGAAGCCATGTGGGGACACAGCAAACATGTGGAAGAAGGTGCTCTGGTCAGATGAGACCAAAATGTAACTATTTGGCCTAAAAGCAAAACACTATGTGTGGTGGAAAAATAACACTGCACCTCACCCTGAACACACCATCCCTATCGTGAAACATGGTGGTGACAGCATTATGTTGTGGGGATGCCTTTCTTCAGCAGGGACAGGGAAGCTGGTCAGAGCTGATGGGAAGGGGAAGTTCCATTCAGATAGCGCCACCCTTTGGGCTGGTTTTCACGTCGAGAAAAATGCTCTGGAGCCTTTTTAATGACCAATTAATAAAATTGCATTTTTCACGTCATGAAAAACGGTCGTGTGTACGCGGCATTAGAGTCTGCAAAAGACTTGAGACTGGGGTGAAGGTTCACCTTCCACCAAGACAACAACCCTAAACATGCAGCCAGAACTACAATGGAATGGTTTTTATCAAAGCATATTCATGTGTTAGAATGGCCTAGTCAAAGTTCAGACCTATACGTCACTTGCACCATGTTGGCTGACGCTGTAGTGTCCATTTCTGATTGTAATGTCTGATTTCTGATATGGTATGGTAATATAATTAATTCATAGACTTAAAAATACGGACGTTGAATACAAACCTATCTTCTTTGAAGTCATCCAAAATTGTACAGTGCTGCAGAAAACAAAAAGCTGTAACTATAGCTGAAAAGGAAACAATGAGGAAATATAATCAGGAAGTTGGAACTAAAAGTGGACTAGCAGGATAGTAAAATATTGTCATTGTTTTAGGTGTACTAAATAATTAGTAAAGCCTATAAAAGTCTGAAGTGGTAGAATTTTTCTTCATATGCAAATACAGTACTCCCCCCCCCCCCATAGTTTTTATGGCAGGTGTTTCACCAAGATATATTTGGTGGCCTCCAGGGACGTCTCTAGGGTCTTAATGGAGCAAGAGGCATGTCTGCGCACACAGTCAAATGTGAGTCAAATGTTGAGGTAAGATACCACGATGACCACTTTGGATCAAATCTAAGACTTATATAATCTTTTAACTGAACAAAAAATGAATAGATCCTAAAACTGTAATGTTACATTATAATTACATGAATTGAAAAGTTGATACAATAAATATAAAAGGTTCCAAAACTGTATAATGCATAGAATGTATCATCTTCACATCTCAAAGTAAACCTAAATCACTCAGTAGAAGACCGGGTTATGAGCCAGAGTCTACCAATGCCCCTGGTGGACGCCCAGTAATAAAGCACTACAGGGAGCATCTGGCTTGACAGTCCATATTCTCTACCCTAGCAAAGAATAAACACTTTATTGGATTGAATAGAGATTGTGGTACACATCCACTGGTCTGATGAGCTAATTCAGGGGTGTCAAACACAATTTCATTGTGGGCCGCATCAGCATTATGATTGCTCTCCGAAGGGCCGGTTGTATCTGTAAGATTAGATGTCCAGCGCATCCCCTTCCCTTACATTAGATGTCAAGAGCAATGTAAAGGAAGCTATTAAGATAAAAAAAAAACTTTAAGGTGCTTCGGGGAATGTCTCTCTCTCTCTCTCTCTCTCTCTCTCTCTCTCTCTCTCTCTCTACTTATTGGGATTAAAATAAAAAGTAGAATACATGACCTAAAATTAAGATGACATTTTATTTTTTTAAAAGATGTGTTTTACAGCAGAAAATAAAAACTTTTTTTTATAATTGTTGGTCTTTTTTGTTTATAGCGCATAAAAAATAAAAACCCCAGAGGTGATCAAATACTACCAAAAGAAAGCTCTATTTGTGGGGGGAAAAAAAAACAATTTTGTTTGGGTACAGCATCGCATGACATATTGCACTGCTGCATTACAAAAAATAGCCTGGTCAGGAAGGGGGGTAAAAAAGTGTCGGATTCTCTTTCGCTTTTCAGTGGTGCTATCTGGAAGAATGTGGATTTATTTTTAAAACTGAACTTATTCTTCATAGGATGTTGCATCATGGATGGTGACAGGTAACAGTGGCAAGTGACACGCAAGTGACACGCTGCATCTGGTGACAGGCGACGGTGGCAAGTGACATGCTGCATCTAGTGACAGGTGATGGTGGCAAGTGACACGATGCATCTGGTGACAGGCGATAGTGGCAAGTGACATGCTGCATCTGGTGACAGTGTCAAGTGACATGCTGCATCTGGTGACAGGTGATGGTGGCAAGTGACAAGATGCATCTGGTGACAGGCAATGGTGACAAGTGACATGCAGCATCTGGTGACAGTGTCAAGTGACACGCTCAGGGGCGGACTGACAACTCATGGGGTCCCCGGGCAATAGGATATTATGGGGCCCCTGGGCAATAGGAGATTATGGGGCCCCCAGGCAATAGATTATGGGGCCACACAGTATACACACACACACACATACAGTATACATACACACAGAATACACTGAAAAGGTACTGGAGAGGCGGGGCAGCTATAATCTTGGGATTTAAAAAAAAGGATTTTTACATACTGTCCCTGGTTTTACTGAGGCTGGCAACCCTGATGGGGTCCCCTAGTGGCATGGGGCTCTCGGGCAGTGCTCGAGTGCCCAAATGGTCAGTCCACCCCTGGACACGCTGCATCTGGTGACAGGCAATGGTGGCAAGTGACACGCTGCATCTGGTGGCAGGAGATGTGGCAAGTGACACGTCCGGGGCTCCCACTGATTCTCCAACATGGTGAGTTGAACCACTTCATTATATATTACATTGTAACAATAGAAACAATGCACTTGAATAACCCTGACACCATATTATTCATGGTGCCAGGATGATTGAAGCGCCAACACCCCCGGGCCTGCAAAAAGGTTGGTGATCGCTGCTATGGGCTTTAGCCTCCGATTTTTTGCAGACCTAGAACAGCCCCTGGCCTTAACCATGATCCCGGTACAACCGCCTCCCTACCAGGACATATATATATACAGTGGCCAGTAGGGAGGTGGTTAAAATGAAACCGGGGGCAGACCTTTCAATCATTCGCCCATCCTCCATTCACAGATCATGTTTTATTCATAGAAGTTGTAGTAAAGACTTCTATGAACGGAGGGTGGGCATGGCCAGGTGTTAATGAGTACATGTGACAGCTCTTTGGTTCTTTTTGGGGGGGGAGCATCGAAGCAGGAGGATTTCTACTGATCTATAAGACAGAAGCACAAAGGGACACATCACACTGAAGGTAAGTAATGTCCCTTGTACCTGTTTTGTATTTATTAATTTATTATTTATTTGTTTTTTAGGTAGACTTTGTTTTTTAATTCCATCCCTTGTACTTTACTGACAGAGACATGAAGACCCTCAAAAACAATAAATATTGCTGTGTTTCTGAAATTCTATTAGGATTGTGTTATGTGTTCACTTTAGATGCAAATAGGGCTTTGCAATGTTTTTTTTTTAATAGGAAAGGTGAGGAGAGAGAGGCGCCAGGCACATGCTGCTGCAGTAAATTGTATTAAATGGAATAACATAAAAACAATGTATTATGCAATCACGAATACCTCTGTGTAGTAGGCATACCAACAGCTTTAGAACTAAGTCCACAACCAACAAGGTATGGTCCTTTCCCGGTCCAAGCCGATAAGATCACCGAAGAGCTTGAGGGAAGCTGTTGCAGAGATTCAAAGAGTCGCCGAGGAAGACTCTTTAAGTTACACTCCAGGATATACTAAATATACTCGAGTATAAGCCGAGTTTTGTGCTGAACATGCCCCCCTCGGCTTATACTCGAGTCACCTTTTTGCGCCTGATCTCCCAGACTTTGGGGACCTGGACCCCAAACTTGGCACACATGTAGCCCCACTCTTCCTCTACAAGTGTGCAAAGTTTTTTGTTAAACGGTCATTTCTCCGGTGACTTTGGGGACCCGGTACCGACCGGTCGTAGGTCCCCTGGGGGACTGGGGGACCTACAGCTGGAAGCACCGATTTTTCAAAGCTGTGCACTCCTTCCATAATCTCCCATGTTAAACGTCAATCTAGTCATGGTCACAGTGAGGCATGGGCACAGTGAGGCATGGGCACAGTGAGGCATGGACACAGTGAGGCATGGGCACAGTGAGGCATGGACACAGTGAGGCATGGACACAGTGATGCAAAGTGAGGCACAGTGAGGCATGCAGATGGACACTCTAGGCTTATACTCGAGTCAATACGTTTTCACATTTTTTTTGTGGTCAAATTAGGTGTCTCGGCTTATATTCGGGTCGGCTTATACTCGAGTATATACGGTACTTTTTAAAAAAAAACATTACATGGATTGAGCAGATCTATAGACAAAATACCCCGCAAAAATGAAACCAGTTATGTACAGTATGTAGAAAATCCTCAATTTATACTCACTTCTTGTGATCCCATGTACAGAGCACTGTAAACCAAACATTCTCTACTGCATTACACAGTACTGTCAGTATAACACAGAGTTGACAGCAGAAGAATGTAAAGAATGATCCTTGTGCTGCTACTCTTTTACTATCCAATCACAGTCTGGGGCAGGGATCTACAAACTACAGCCCTCCAGCTATTGCGGAACTATGCGTCCAGTGAGGCATTGTAAACCTCTGACATTCACAGACATCACTAGGCATGATGGGAATTGTAGTTCTGGACAACTGGAGGGCCATAGTTTGGAGACCCCTGGTCTAGGGCAAGTCATTGACCAAGTTGTACTGCTATTAACAACAGTGCAAAAAAATGATGCCAGAGAGCTGTCTTTTCTGGAATGAGTGATTAGTGTTGATCATACACTAATAGATTTACAAACATTTGTACAAAAAATTGCTGTACATTTGATGACTTGATAAATGTCAGAAGTACGCCAACATTTAATTTGCTTTTAACATTCGCTCTTGGAACTCATAGAATTTCCCAAATAAAAACCCCAGTCCTTACTAGAATATTTCTTTTATTTTTTTAGAAAATGTTTCCATCCTACTCTTTTAAATGGCAGTCAAAAACAAATATCAATTTGACCTCACTACTGATTAGAAAAGCAAAAAAACTTTCTAAAAACTCTGGGGCAGATCCACAAAGATATTACGCCGGCGTATCTCTTGATACGCTGCGTAATTTCAAATTTTGCGTGTCGTATCTTTGTTTTGTATCCTCAAAACAAGATACAACGGCATCTCGGCTAGATCCGACAGGCGTACGTCTTAGTACGCCGTCGGATCTAAGCTGTAATTTTTTGGCGGCCGCTAGGTGGCGTTTCCATCGAATTCTGCGTCGAGTATGCAAATTAGCTAGTTACGGCGATCCACGAACGTACGTCCGGCGGCGCATTTTTTTACATCGTTTTTTTTTTTTTTTTGGCATATAGTTAAAGCTGCTGTTATGAGGCGTACTCAATGTTAAGTATGGCCGGTGTTCCTGTGTACAATTTTGATTTTTTTACGTCGTTTGCGTAAGTCGTTTGCGAATAGGGATTTGCGTAGAATGACGTCACCGTCGTGAGCATTGGCTTGTTCCGGGTTAATTTTGAGCATGCGCATTGGGATACCCCCACGGACGGCGCATGCGCAGTTTAAAAAAACGTTGTTTACGATGGGTCACAACGTATTAACAGAAAACACGCCCCCATTACATCCATTTGAATTCCGCGCCATTACGCCGCCAAAGATACACTACGCCGCCGTAACTTACGGCGCAAATTCTTTGAGGATTTGAAAAAAAAGAATAAAGTTACAGCGGCATAGTGTATCTTAGATACACTGCGCCCGGCGCAGAGGTACGTGGATCTGCCCCTCTGTATTTTGAAAACAATTCTACGAAGGTATGGCTAATTTAAATCCTTTGAGTGGTTGAACAGAATTACAAATGTTTCGGCCAGTAAAACAATTTACATATACTGTACGGTATGTGTGGGTTCGGATGCCTGCCTTTAGTTCTGCTTCAAAAGAGCTAAAATTAGTGAAAATTGTCTGAAACGGGAGCCTTTTTATGGTATTCTGGAAAAAATATTTCCTCAAAAAAGGAGGAAACCTATACTATTATAAGCAACAATGCTAAATGTAGTTTTGGGCGTAGTACACGTTTCCATCTTTGCTGCATGTATACAGGACTACTATAACTTCCTGTGACCATTTTCCCTGTAATGGTATGAGAAACAAAGGATATCCTGTTTTGTTTCCTTAACCTTTACCTGATTCAAGACACATCCTTATAGCACATCTAAACTCTTAAAATGACTTAAATAACAACAAAACACGGATTGTTTTAGTGCATGTGCCTATTTTATAATCGTTCTAGTTTACATGCAGTAAAATAAAAAATCTATATGTTTCTTCAATGTAGTAATGCAAACAGATTTAATATCGTTACTATTAGGCCTCATTCTCACAAGCTGTAAAGAGGGCCTCATTTATGCACCGGGGAGTGATAAGTGGTCTATGAAGCCGTGTGCAGCCAGCCTGTAAAAATCAATGCTATGCTGAGAGAGGCAGTGGCTGTGTGGATCTTCCATCACCCCAAGTGCGCGTTCCATCCATGTGTGAATGTAAATACTGGGATGTGCGGGATTATCCGTGCAGCCGTTGCATCTCTTAGCTTTACATTCATTTTTACAGGCTGGCTGCATGTGGCTCGTGATAGAGGTATCACGGACCATCTAGGCTTTGAAAAAGGGGGTACGCCCCAGAAACGCGTCAGCCGTCCAGATGTCTGAGGTTCTACTGGCAGGTGCAATGAGGTCCAGTCCAGCTGTCTGAAAAGCGCTTACTCAAATTTCCCTGTGAGTAGGACCATTGCTTTTTATTCTGTTTTTAATAAAAAATGTACATGGTAATGCACAAGGTCAGTGCGCCCTCCTTTCTCTTCTTTTTGTTTTAGCCATATGAACACCCTTTGTTCTGTGGAGGGCTGCAAGACTTCAGACTTTGCCGTTAGACTATACTGCTGTACCCGGTTTAGCGAAACACCAGAGCGCAGGAGTTTTTTTTGTGTTATCAACATATAAAATGCCATGAAAACACTCCAGTCTCAGTTGCCAGCAAAAAAACATCTGTACACATGTCCTAAATAAATTAAAGGGATTGCAGTTTAAGAGTAAATGTAGCTTTAAAGGGGGACTAAAGTCCACAGATTCCACAGAACTTCCTTCTTTTCCAGAGCCGCAACCATTGGATTCCTTGCTGGTTGCTGCCATCTTCTCCCTGGACTTGATCTGGATTTTGGGTTATTGTCCTCTTGAATGGCAGGAATGACAAGACTCCCATGCATGCACATTGGATCACTCTTCCCAGCACACTGGCACTGTGCCGAAAATGTGCAGAGAATGTATGGTGAGCCGTGTATGCACCAAAAGAACATTGAAAACAGGCAGATAGAATGTCTCTTCTGCAATTAAAAGTTGCCTGCATGGAACTTTTGTTGATAAAGATTGAGTTCTACTTTGAGCCCTGGTTCACACTGGGCTGCGGGAGTGAAGCCGTGCGAGTTCAGCTGAACTCGCACGATTTCACTCCCGCCGGCAGTCCCGATTTCGGCCGCGATTTAAGAGACATCTGTGCAGGTTTCTGCACAGATGTCTATGTAAATCGCGGCCCGAAATCGCAAAAAGTAGTACAAGAACTACTTTTTGAAATCGGTGCAGCGCCGCAGATGCGGCGTCGCACCGATTAGGACGGCGCCATTGCCGACAATTGGAGGCATTTGAGATGCGATTTCACATGTGAAATCGCATCTCAAATCGAATGAAATCGCACCCAGTGTGAACCTGGGCTAAAGAGCAATATCTCAGTTCCAGTGCTGTCACTTTGCCTAGGTTGAGATCAGTCTGCTGCCACTCATTAGAAAAAAATATTTGCTCACTGCTCAGTCCCCTCTTTTGATGATCATTTTGCAACACTTTGTAGAAAGTCATAAAGTGAGAATCTACAGCAGGGGGCTGATCTATGTCAGACATTTGTGAACACTGCCAAGAATGGCATAGACATCAGAATTTACATAATTGTGTTACCTTTGAGCAGCTCACTCAAGGAATCGGACGTTGATCATGGATGACGCCTAAACAAAGATGGCTCAATTTTCCCATTGGGAGCACTGTGATCTCTAATGCCCTGTACACACGATCGGTTCGTCTGATGAAAACGAACCTATGGATTTTTTTCATCAGATATCCGATGAAGCTGACTTTCATCAGTCTTGCCTACACAACATCGGATAAAAATCTGATTGTTTCAACGCGGTGATGTAAAACACAACGATGTGCTGAGAAAAATGAAGTTCAATGCTTTTGGGGCATGCGTCGACTTGATTCTGAGCATGGGTGGACTTTTGACCGATGGATTTCCCCACAGACGATTGTTTATTTCTATCGGTTTTTTAACCATACGAAAATTTTAGGGTCTTTTTTTTTCACAGATGGGAAAAAAACTGATGGGGCCCACACACTATCGGTTCGTCCGATGAAAATGGTCCATCGGTCTGTTTTCATCAGACGAACCGATCGTGTGTACAGGGCATAAGAGAGGTAATAAATACATGCAAGTGAAACAAATACATGTTTCTTAGCATGCATATACTGCAAGTATGTGTAAGGCTGAAGCTTCTTGTGATGGTTTTGATGGATTGGGGAGTGGTGGTTAAACTCCTATCAAATTGTTTTTTACTGTGTCCCACTGGCAGTAACTGAAAAAAAACTGGAAATCTCTTTAAAGTGAACAAATTCCCAGCTGGAAGAGATTTAGAGGATTTCTCATGCTCCCACTGACCCAATGGCTCTAATATGCATTCTTACATACTGTATTTCTTTTCAATGCACGAGTTATGACGTTTCTTGAGAATCTTTAAATATGTAATGCATTTGTTGCAAAGAATAGTTTTTAAAATGGATTCTATACCATCACTCCCAATGTGGCGTGGCTGGCAATGTATGTGTGAACATATGAAATTACTGATATTGCTGTTACCAGGATGGGAGACGGTGCACGTAATGCCGTCCATGCTGGGGTAGCGGGTGTTTGTTTCACCTCACGCCGCAGCCGACCGCCACACAGAGACCCGCCAAAACTAGAGCCACAACCTGTGGGCACCTACTTTGCCAGCTGGGAAAAGAACCTGCTCCCGGTGTCTGGGTCACAAAAAAATCTTCTCCTCCTCAAAATGATGGTGCTGGATCAGTATGCAAAATAGCATATAGAAAATAATTCAATCTGGATTGCCGCACTCCAACAACTATTTCTTTATTGGTTAAAAACCATACAGAAAAAGATACAATCAACAGCTGACATGTTTTACACCATAACTACTGGTGCTTACTCATAGCTGACTCTAGGCAATAGACAGGAATTTATATGCACATGCCAATAGAATTTTTCACATATTTTTACTGATCTTGCTATCGCAAGGATGGAAGCCCGTGCACGTAATGCCTTCCACACTGGGGTAGCGGTTGTTCGTTTCACCTCCCTCTGCAGCCGACCGCCTCACAGAGACCCGCCGAGACTAGAACCACAGATAGACTGGTGCCTGTGGGCAGCTTCTCTGCCACCTGCCCGCGGATCCCCGGCTGCCAACTGCTAACCCGGACACAGGCCTTGATACCAGCTCCTCAGTAACAGAGGAGTGGTGTCTGTGCCAATCCTTGCCCCCCCCCCCCCCAGGGAAGCCTTCGGACAGATGATGAGTGAGGCAGGCTGCAGGCTGTCCAAGTGAAGCCACGTGCTGGCCGAGGAACATAAACCCAGAGGTCACTATAAGGGGATGCTGTTTCCCTCCTGGAAGTGCACACAAGGTTAGTGCTGAGAGAAAGGGTGGATTGGAGGAAGCTATTGCAGCTACTGTAATGAACTGATGTCTCTCACAGATCTGAGTGTGTGGGGACTATTTAACATATGACCAGAGGCGGCTCTCTAATTAGGCAAATTAGGCGGTCGTCTAAGGCCTTGCACTCACATTGGGCCTCGCGACCACCTAATTTGCCGAATTAAAGAGCTAGAGGTGGGTAGGAATAGCAGTGCCCGGGTGGCTGGAGGATCGGGTGAGTAGCAGACCCCCCCTGCCTCTACCGCACTGGCTGCTCTGTGTCACATTCCCTACTTGTGTGTTCGGCCAATCACTGGCTGCTCCGTGTCCCTTGATCCTTCCCCATGCAGTGCTGCTCAGCCCAAAGTCCTCCCCATCCAGAGCTCCGCCCCCTGAGTCGGCTGCATCCATTCACGAGCGATATACATTATCTCCCCTGAGGACAGGGACTCCCCATTATCTCCCCTGGGGGGGGGGGGGGGGGGGCACTGAGAAGAAGTGCCCCAACACCAGCACTGAGAACACGCCAGTGCTGAGAAAGAGTGCACCGACACCAGCACTTTAAGGCTCTTAATATATGCAATTTATGCAGGTAATTTTTATCTCTAATTATTTTTTCCATTTCCGGCGGGAGTGTCTCATGGCCTCATGTCTAAGTTACGCCTAAGACCTCACAAAGCCTAGAGCCGCCTCTGCATATGACTATACTATTATACTACCTATCTATCTATCCATCCATCTATCCACCCACTTTTCCATCCATCCATCCTTCCATGACAGATATACATCTGGACCTAATAAAGTGCTTAACAGAACCAGATAGCCACACCTATATAAAGTTCATTACCTTCTACACCAAACACAACGGTGCGGACCCAGCCGAACATGCACCAACACTCTCAGCCACCTATTCACCCACCCAATAATGCAGCCAATCATCAACCAACCACCAAGTTACTCATTGTATACTGATACAGTGGAAGGTAGAACTTTGCTCCTTCTTTGAAAGTATAACTATCCAGGCGCTGACCGGGTCCCCCTGGGAAGTGGTGGTGAGCGTGTCTGGTGGTAAGCGGATAAAGAGAGCAAGATAAGAGGCAAATCAAAAAAATCAGGGGTGGAAAAGTGATGCAGATAGTCCCCAGCCCAGGAGGGATTTAGTGGTACATGTCGGCAGAGACAAGTGTAATAGAGTAAAGCTCCAGTAGCCCAAGACAGACAGTGCCAACCCTGACGGGGAGGCAAAAACCAAGAATGGAGGCTACAATGGGTGTGCATTCCAGTGGCCTAGCCCCTAGCCACTCGAGAAGTATGAGGGGTAACCCCACAGGGAGCCTCAAAGTAGACAATAAGGAGTTGAAGGAAGCCCATATGGGAAAGTCAGGAATATTAACCGAGGACACAGGGGCGTCTCAGGAAGTCTAAGCAAGCTTACTACTAACTAGATGTCTTGGCAGAAATGCTGGGAAAACTGGAGCTGTTATTGAAAACAGATATTGCCGCTGCACAAGCTGATTTGGGGAAGGTCCTCAAGTAGAGGGGGCAGAGGAGAGACTTGATATACACGATCAAACACTGGAGGAGATGCAAGAGCACATAAATAACTACTCTATAAAATGGAGGACCAAGGGAACGAAACCCGACGCAAAAAATTGCGTATAAAAGGCCTTTCAGAGAATTACAGAGATGGAGACCTTCCTGCAGAGATGAGAGGAATATTTAACCCAATGCTAGAGAGGCAAACATCAGAAATATTTTTTTTATAGAGTGCACAGAGATAGAAAGCTCCAAAGTCAGACAACAGAGTCACCAAGAGATGTCATTGTGAGGTTTCACTATGCGGAAGAAAAAGCAACAATAATGAAAAAGACACAAAGGCTACATGGAATCACTTTTGAGGGAGTAACTTTACAGATATATGCAAATCTGGCTGTTGAAACACTAGCAAGAAGAAGGCTTCTGAAACCATTGACAGAGCAGATGCACTTAGTCAATATTGGTGGGGCTTTCCATCCTGTCTCAAAGGGACACAAGATGCATGTGTCAGGTCACCTGTGGCCAGGTGACAAGTGCACCCCGTTGGGGTCAGGGATGCACCACAGGGTTTTGAACCCTATGGCTGACTGCTGCAATCAGAGAGGAAGCGTGAACCCAAGATTCCCCAGGGCGCGGAGTCTAAGACCCAGCTTTGTGTTCACCAGAGCCTCTAGTGGTGAGGATGGCCTTCGCTGCAGCTGGATCCAGGTCGCAACCCCTGGGATCCCCTAGGTCACACTCCGCAGGGAGAGAGGGGAAGCAGCAACCAGGACAAGCGATAGTGATGGGTAAGCCGAGGTCAGGGCAACAGGCAGACAAGGGTAGCCGAGGGACAGGCAAAAGTTCAAGGTCACAGACAAACAGGAGAAGTCAGGGACGAGCCAAAAAACGGTACACAGGAAGGTAATTGTAGCAGACTGCAGACAGGAACTTAAGCTAACAACAAGGTTGAACAGCAAAGCAGACCTGCAGTGCAACAGTTAATATAGACTTCCTGGGATGGCCTGGGGTGGGGCCATACAGGAAGGAGAGGTGATAAAAAGGCAGCCAGAAGAGAGTCAGGCCTCTAATGGAGACATGAGGAGAAGGTAAGCTGCCAGACATTATTGCATGTCCTTGACAGCATGTACTTCAGTACTAAGATTCCCAGAGGACCTACGGAACTTTTGCAGCGTTAGACCTGCCTCCCCCAGCTCTTCCTGGGTGAGAGGAGAATGGGGACAAAATACTCCCTTTAGGAAATAAGCGGTTGTCCCGAGTGGCGGGGAGGAGGGATGATGGAGGCATGGAATGAAGATGAGTAAAAGAAAACAATGGGATCTTGGACTTTTTTGTGTTCTGTGGCACTCCCTGGCTTATGATGTGTGGTTGGGGAAATAGACCGGATGGGGAGTGAGCGGTTAATTGTCAGGCTCCTGAGACATAGAATTAGGAATCTGAAATGGGTGGTGAGAGATCTGGGCTAGAGGAGTCCAGGTAGGTGGTGGGCGGTTGGGTGGCAGGAGGGGACGGGTGTTTGGGAGACCTCTAGTGTTGGGTGGACAAAAGTGCAGAGAGGTTACCTCCTCCAGAGGGTATGGAAAAACAGCGACACCAAATTGTGTGTATCCAGAGTCGATTGCCGGACATGATCCAGAAGTACATTCTACCACTGGGGGGGGAGATATTTCCCTCTGTGGTGGAGGAGGGGGAGAGGGAGAAGGTGGGGGGTTCTCTTTTTTTCTCTCCACTCTCTCTCTGGCTCCTACAGAAGAGGTAGGCTGGGTAGCTGCTCCAATAGTTGACTATGGCCCTGTTAAACTTAGTGACCTATAATGCTTGAGGTTTGCATACCCCTAGTAAGAGATATACAATAAACATAGAATTACATCAATATACAGTTACAATAAAAAGTATGTGAAGCCTTTTGGAATGATATGGATTTCTGCACAAATTGGTCATAAAATGTGATCTGATCTTCATCTAAATCACAACAATAGACAATCACAGTCTGCTTAAACTAATAAAACACAAAGAATTAAATGTTACCATGTTTTTATTGAATGTAAACATTCACAGTGCAGGTGGAAAAAGTATGTGAACCCTTGGATTTAATAACTGGTTGAACCTCCTTTGGCAGCAATAACTTCAACCAAACGTTTCCTGTAGTTGCAGATCAGATGTGCACAACGGTCAGGAGTAATTCTTGACCATTCCTCTTTACAGAACTGTTTCAGTTCACCAATATTCTTGGGATGTCTGGTGTGAATTGCTTTCTTGAGGTCATGGAAGGGGCGTGGCCGGATGTTGGAGTGTGGAGAGTGAGTGAGGCAGGTATGTGAGATGTGGAGAGGTGTGCGCTGAATCCCCCATAGACCCTCCACTCCCTGCACATGAAATCTGCCAGGAAAGCTGTTTAACCACTGTAGCCCATGCCCCGTTCCTGCTGACGCCGTTGCCGCTGACTGACGCCGCCGGGCGGACTTACTTGTCAGTGTTCCTGGGGCCTCTGGGGGTCTGTGGCTGCCTCTGCTTGCCCACCTGTTCGGGGTGCTTCCTCGGGAGTTCTTGGGGTGGTACGGAGAGTGGAGGAGATCCGGAGGTGGAGGTCCGGCTGCAGCCAGCGAGCAGAGTCAGCGATTGGAGGGCCGCGGTCAGCTGACCGGACCACGTGATCGGCTCTGCGAATCCCGACGTGTCTCGGCTGAAGGACGGTGAAGGAGGCGCTCCCCATACTGAACTGGCTTGAGTGAGAGCTCCTGTGTACTCTGCCGCACCCTGCTGGAGAAAAAATAGACTGCAGCGAGTGAGATTTGCAAGGAGACAACTTTCTCTGCAAAGAAATTAGAAAAGTCCAAGGTCTATAATTTTTTTTACTTTACTTTTTGACTGTCATATCTGTAGCCCGTGGTGGGGGGGTGAGCTGCCTCCTGTATACATTTATCTTTCCTTAATATGTCCAGGGGACAGGCGGGAGCCCTAGTTACACGATCCGCAAAGAGCCAGGCAAACGCATTAGTACCACCAGCAATATCAGCAGCCGCCGCAGCAAAACTTGATCGCTTTGCCCGGACCTCTCTGTCTCCGGCGAAGGGGACCCAACCACAGACGGCACAAGCAACAAATCCCTTGGACAGGAGAAGCAGGGGCACGACCACAACAAAACCAGCAGCAGTACCCCCTACGAAAACTGTGAGTACCAAAGGGGCTGGGGGAGGAAAAGACTACACGGTTGCAATGAACACTGCAATAAAACCAGCCAGTTTACCCATAGTAACCATGGAGGGGGGCACAACAGTAAGTGAGGGGGAACCCACTTTGAGAGATCTCCTACATGCATTCAACTCTTGCAAGGACTCAATAACAGGCCTAGAGACCCAACTGAAAGGCATTAAGGAGGATTTATGTTCAATGGGGGACAGGTTGAGCAAGACCATAGAAAGAACCTCTATATTAGAGGAAAGACTAAGTACAGTTGAGGATGACCTATTTCCGCTTAAACAAGAAATCTCAGGGTTAAAGAAACAAATGGACATGCAGGGCGCGAAGATCGATGACCTGGAAAACCGTAACCGCAGGAATAACGTTAGAATTATTGGCATACCGGAGCGGAGTGAGGGAGCCAACCCTACTGTATTTCTCGAGGACTGGTTTAGAGCGACCTTTGGGGCCACATCTTTCTCACCCTTTTTTGGCATCGAACGTGCCCACCGGGTCCCTTTTAAACCACGTCTGCCAAACGAGCGCCCTAGACCACTCCTAGTCAAAATATTTAACTATAATGACAAAGTGACTCTGTTGCAGAAGGCTAGAGAAAAAGGGGAGATTTTATATAATGGGGCCAAAATCTCGCTGTATCAGGACTTTTCCCCCGATCTGCAGAGGCGCAGAGCCGAATTTATTCCAATTAAGAAAACTCTTCAAAAACACGGACTTCCTTACGCTTTGCTTTATCCAGCCCGCCTGCGAGTCACTGCACTGGGGGGAACTTTTTTCTTTGATTCCCCGACAAGTACCGCAAAGTGGCTTGAGGACAATAAGAAAGATCTATGACCCATAGAGAAGAAGTGAAGGGGAGAAAGAGAGGAAATTGGACTTTTTTTTCTTTTCTTTTATTTATTTAATTTTTTTTGGTCACTTAACGCACTTTTAAATATGCACATAAATAGTAATATGGTAAACAGCTGAAAACAGGCTAGTTAAAACATAGGGAACCCCTCCTCAAATATAATCAAATAGCACTAAAACTTCACAAAATGGGAGGAGGAGAAGGGAGAAAGTAAGAGGCACTGTAATGATGTTAGAGGGAGGGGGGGTGGTGGGGGGATCGAGGGTAGTATGGTTGTGGTTTGTATAGGGAGGTATGGTAGTTGGGAGGTCCCAACAATGGTGTGTAGTGTGGAGGCCATAGGTGGAGCCCCTAGGGGAGGCCCAGGAGGGCCAAGGGAGGGAGGGTGGTGTAGTGGGGGAGGGGACGGGAGGGAGGGATTCATTGGGGTGGGTCGGGGGAAGGGGGGGGGAAGGGTTGGGTTACACACCACTATTAAGCGTTGGATGACACTATTTACAATTGCAATTCCCTTATTCAGATCATTTTTATTATTTTGCTTTTTTTTGGCAATATCCCAGGGAGGTTTTTTATATAGTAACACATTATTTCTGGAAGAATGTGTTTTTTCTGGCTCTCTTTTTTCTTCCAGTATATACAATTTTTGGACTGATGTGTGTTTTTTTTGAGCCTTTTCCATTTTCCTTTTATTACCGGGACCTCCTCTTTTTTCTTCTTTTTTGCCCCTAAGATACAAACTAGGCAAAGGTCAAGGGTTGCTAAACTCAACTATAACATATGGTAGATAAGACGGTCTGTAAAAAATCCCTGAATGTGCGTGGTATGAGGGACCCAACCAAGAGAGCAACTATTTTGGATATGTTGGGGGGGGGAGGTGCCGGTCTGCTCTGCCTACAGGAGACACACTTAACTGCAAGTACTGCTACACAGTTGAGCGGCCCAAAATTCCAGGCCACTTACCACTCGTATCACTCATCCTATTCTAGGGGAGTGAGCATACTGGTGGGGAAAGGATTGGTATTCTCCTGTAGAGAGAGCAGGGTAGACAATCAGGGAAGGTTTATATTTTTATTCTGCTTAATTGAAAATAAACTATTTGTGATAGCTAGCGTTTATATTCCCCCTCCATTTAAATTTGAAGTCTTACATAAATTGATCGAGTTTACATTGGACAAACCAGGAATACCGATAGTTATTATAGGCGACTTTAACGAAGCTTTAGATAGGACCCAGGATAGGTTCCCGCCAGGAAATAGACCTAAAACAAAAGGAGAGGACCGATTAGCGCTATTTTTGGATGAAGTGGGGCTATGTGACATTTGGCGCATGCGCTATCCTCAGGAGCGTCAATACTCCTGCTTTTCGAAGACTCACCACACTTTATCCAGAATAGACATGGCGTTGGGTAACGAGGAGGCAGCATCACTAGTAATAAATATAGAATATGGCCCACGAGGAGTCTCTGATCACTCACCGATCGAGCTGACAATAAAAACTAGGAGTAAATGGTACCCAAGAGAATGGAAAATTAGCCCTCACTGGCTCGAACTAATGAGTGAACACAGTATGGTGATGTTGGCTCTCAAAGAATTTGTACAGATAAATGAGGGAACTGCATCAGTGGGGGTGGTATGGGACTCCCTAAAAGCCTACCTCCGAGGCCTCCTAATCCAAAAGATAGCAGGGATTAAGAGGAAGAATAGGGAGGGTGAGAGTGAGACAAGGAATCAGTTGCTACAGGCAGAGAAGAGATACATTGAAACCCCAACTTCCCATAGTTTAAAAGAGTGGCTAGAAAAACAACAAATATACAAAATGTCTATATTAAAAAGAACAGAGGGAAAACGAATATTCCAGAAACAGAATCAGTTTGGAGAGGGAGAGCGAGTGGGGCGTTTATTATCTCTGCTTATTAGAACCAATTCCCCCCCCCCCCCCTCCACTGTTACAGCAGTCAAGTTATCAAATGGTGAAATCTCCTTTGATAAAACTGAGATAGTAAATACCTTTAGAGAATTCTTTGTATCCCTATATAGCTCTAAGAGAAGAGAGGGGACTAAAGGACTGGAAACATTTTTCCAGGGACTGCCCATCCCGACCCTATCAGAGGAAGAAAACATTAACATGGAGGCGCCAATCACTTTAGGAGAATTAAAACTAGCAGTGGCGGGGATGTCAACTCAAAAGTCACCAGGCCCGGATGGGATGCCCATAGAGATCTATAAAAGATATGGGGATATCCTCCTACCAGAACTCTTAAAGACACTAAATTGGGCATTGACTCAGGGAATACTTCCCACCTCTATGACAGAGGCTACTATCATTGTCCTGCATAAGGAGGGGAAGGATCCAAGAGAGGCTTCATCTTACCGCCCTATCTCACTTCTATGTGCTGACGCGAAGATCTTGGCCAAAGTGTTAGCCACACGCCTTAACCGGTATATCCAAGCACTTATACATCCTGACCAATCCGGCTTCATTCCCAATAGGTCAACCAGTAACAACATAAGGAGATTGTTCCTGAATATGCAAATTCCAACAGAGGGAGAGGGCTCCAGAGCCGTCTTAGCCCTGGATGCTGCCAAGGCTTTCGACAGCCTAGAATGGGACTACCTATGGAAGGTCCTAGAGAAATTTGGGTTTGGCCCCAGGTTCATGAGTTGGGTGAAGTTGTTATACAATCAGCCAAGAGCAAAAATTAAAATCAACAATGAATTTTCAGAAATGTTTCAACTAGAAAGAGGAACGTGACAGGGCTGTCCCCTTTCTCCCCTACTGTTCGCTTTGGCGATGGAACTATTAGCCATTAAAATTAGGGAAATCAAAGATATACAGGGGTTCCACAGACAGACTATTGAGGATAAGATCGCACTGTTTGCGGACGATGTCCTCTTCTTTTTGGGAGACGTTGAAACCTCGTTAAAAAATGTGATCAAAGTAGTGGGCGAGTTTGGGCTAAGCTCCGGATTGGTCATTAATTGGGAAAAGTCAGCACTACTGCCAATTGACCCCCTTGGTGCCCAGATACCTCATGGAATCCCTCAGTTAAAAGTAGTAGTTACGATGAAATATCTCGGGATATGGATCACGAGGGACATTAATAGCTTTGTCCAAAATAACTTAATTCCTCTTTTGTCTAAATGGGAACATAAAAGAGACGCCTGGTGTAGACTACCATTATCCACAGCGGGACGATGTAATCTGATAAAGATGCTATGGTTACCCCAGTTACTCTATATCCTCCATAACTCTCCAGTTTGGATAGCTCAAAAATGGTTTAAAAAGATAGAATCTCTCTTCAGAGAGGTAATCTGGAAGAAGGGACAAGCTAGGATTTGTCTCCAGACCATGCAGTTGCCAGCTAAAGAGGGGGGTATGGCAGTGCCTCACCCGAAAACATACTTTCTAGCCTCACAGCTACAACAGCTTGCGAACTGTGGAGTGGAGGGAGGTGGAAACTCCAGTAGATTGATGCTAACTGGGGCACCACATAGGACAATAGTGGAGGCACTTGAGGCGGGTTCGTTCGTCCATAAATGTCCAACTATAAAACTAAGCTTTAAAGTGTGGCAAACAACAAAAGCTTTGATGGGCTACAAGGGAATAACAATATTCACCCCTCTCTGGTGCAACCAAAACCTAAGAGAATTAAAAGACATCGAGAGATGTAAAGAATGGGAGAGACAAGGGATAAGCCGATTAAACCAACTTTACAATGGAGAACAGATGAAATCCTTCGCAGATTTGCGACAGGAATTTAATATAACAAACAAAACATTTTACAGATATCTACAGATACGACACGCCATCCAAGCTCAGTTTGGGTCACAACCCATTGTATGGTCCTCGGCCCCCACCCTCCTGAAAATAACCTCCCCAAAAACAACCAAAGGCCTGATATCTGAGTTGTACTCTAGATTAGGAGCCAAAACAATAAGTAGGGCAGGCCCCATCAAGAGCAGGACAGGATGGGAGAAAGACTTAGGTCAAATGACCACGGAACAGTGGAGTGCGATCTTGAAGAGGGGGGTATTGGTTTCGATCTCCCCATCTCAGAAAGTATCACACTTGTTCCTCTTGCATAGAGTATACTATACCCCCAGGAGAATGTTCAATCTCGGGTGGAGAAGTACTGACGAATGCCCAAGGTGCAGAGCGACAGGCAATCTTATCCACATGATGTGGAAATGCCCAAAGTTATTCAGATACTGGGAGGAGGTAGTCACCATAATAAATAAAACTTTTAAAACTAAGTTAGAAGCTGAATCTAATGCCGCGTACACACCATCGTTTTCTGCGATGGAAAAATGCGACGCTTTATGTGCTTTAAAAAAACGTCATTTTTCAAACTTCAATTTGAACAACGACGTAGCATACACACCATCGCTTTTTCACAACGCTCTAGCACAGCGCAGTTCAGTCAATCACGCACGACGTCACTATAAAGGGTCGTTTCCATGCGGAAGACGGCCTCTTTTGCTGATATCGTGTTGCTGCGTGTTAGTAAAAGTTTGGTGAGATACGATTCGTGATTTTCAGTGACTGTGCTTTAAATTTCGTTTTCTGTCGTACAGTTTGTCTATTTGTTGTCGGATCTGTGATACAGTGCTTGTACTAAGGACGTATTTGTTTAGGCATTACGTTTGGTGTGCACGGTGCTGTTTAGCAGGTCGTTCTTCAAAGGCCATTCTTTACTTCAGGGCGTAATTTTTAGTCTGATCTGATTTGACGACCGTTTTCTAGCCATGTTGCGGGTACGAACTCGTCGCCGAGATCGTGCTGTGCTTGTTGTTAGGATGTGTGCTGCATCCCAGCGACGGTCCATGAACAGGGTGAGGAGGAGGTTGTGGACCAAGAACTGGTTGCTACGCAGGGACCAGTTCTCTCATATGCCTCTGCTGCGGGAGATCCGAGAAAATAACCCTGATGATTTCAGGAATTTTCTTAGGATGTCTGACCCCGTATTTCAGCAGCTTTTGGCTTTGGTGTCGCCATATATCACCAGGCAGGACACCGTTATGCGGGAAGCCATCACTGCTGAGCAGAGGCTAGTTGCTACGTTGCGCTACCTTGCAACAGGGAGAAGTCTGCAGGACTTGAAGTTCTCGACGGGCATCTCCCCCCAGGCTCTGGGCCTCATAATCCCTGAGACCTGTTCGGCCATCATTCAGGTTCTTCAGGAGGACTATGTTAAGGTAAGTGGTGTTCTTTCAATGGTCAAACTAATTCCCAAAAAAAAAAAAAAAAAAAAAACTTTTCTAATATGCTCAGAATGCTCACTTTGTCTCTATGTATGCTGTTCTACACAATTAGTAAAGCCCTACATGTTTATTTAATTTAGCCAACCTGTCCATCATTCTATGTTGTGGGCAAACCCACCTAGCATAGTCCCTATATTCCCGTTTATTTGTGGCCTCCATTGTAGTGCTGCATTTTGTGTGTCCCTATATCCCCGTTTATTTGTGGCCTCCATTGTCCAAACCCCCCCCCCTAGATTTTTGAAATACATACTAATAATTATTTTTCTTATTTATATATTTTTTGGGGGGTTGTTTCTCATCTCATCTTGAGCCCCACTCCCCCTAAATATATTTTTTAAACATCAGAGGGGGGTGATTAATATGCTTAATTGTTCACATGTTTTTTTTTAATACTAACCTTTTTTGTTCAATTGTTGGTGGGATCCCTTGTAATTTTAGCTATATTCTGTTTAAAATCTTTGTTCTAATGTTTTTTTTTTTTTCTTTCTATCCAGTTCCCCACCACGCCACAGGAATGGCAGACTGTGGCAGCGGACTTCTCCCAGCGTTGGAACTTTCCGAACTGTGGAGGAGCCATTGATGGCAAGCACATCCGCATTGTGCCCCCACCCCATAGTGGATCCCATTTCTTCAATTACAAGGGGTTCCACAGCGTTGTTTTGATGGCGGTGGTCTCTGCAAATTACGAGTTTTTGTACGTGGATGTTGGGAAAAATGGCCGGATGTCGGACGGCGGTGTCTTTGCGGAGACGGAGTTCGCACAACGGCTTCGGTTGGAGGACCTAGGATTGCCACCTGCGGAGGAGAACGAAGAGGGTCTGCCCTTCGTGTTTGTAGCAGATGAGGCTTTTGGTTTGGGTCCCCACCTCATGAGGCCATTTCCCGTACGCACCCTCACCCCTGAGAGGAGGATTTTTAATTATCGGCTGGCCAGGGCAAGACGTGTGGTAGAGAATGCCTTTGGAATCATGGCCAGCCGATTCAGATTGTTTTTAACAGCAATAAACATGGCGGAATACAAGTGGAATTATATTATACTATCTTGTTGCATTTTGCACAATTTTTTGAAAAGAAATTCTCAAACGTACCTGACGGTATTGCCTGATGAGGCTGATCTTGTGGCTCCGGAGCCGGGACATCAGGCTAGCCATAGAGGCTTGGCCCCCCAAACCGCACGTGCAGTGCGTCAATCCTATGTGGACTATTTTATGGGGAGGGGGGCCATTGCAATGCCTGATCTTGTTTAAAAAAATAAATTTTCTTTTTGTTTGATGAAACAGTGTTTATTTGTTTGATTTTAGTTATTTGTAAGTTTTGGGGGGTAATGTTTCTTTTTCGTAGGTTCTCATCCAGCCATGTGTTTGGGATGTAATAAATTCCCATGAGTGTTAAATCTTAATAACTCTACAAATATGCCTGAGTAATTGAATGAGTCTGCATTGATACCAATAACTACACACAAATTGTTTGGAGTCCAAAATGTTATTTATTTGTTACTTTTTTAGTTTTGATTAGTACAACAAATCAATAATTTTATTTTTTTGGTCTTTTTTGATTATTACAAAATAATTTTTTTTTTTTGGTCTTTTTTGATTATTACAAAATATATATATTTTTTTTTTTTTTGGTCTTTTTTGATTATTACAAAATATAATATATTTTATTTATTTTTTTTGGTCTTTTTTGATTATTACAAAATATAATTTATTTTTTTATTTTTTTTGGTCTTTTTTGATTATTACAAAATATATATTTTTTTTATTTTTTTTGGTCTTTTTTGATTATTACAAAATATAATATATTTTATTTATTTTTTTTGGTCTTTTTTGATTATTACAAAATATAATTTTTTTTTTTATTTTTTTTTTTTTTTTTTTAATTCAAGGAAAAAAAAAAATACACCAAAAATTAAACCCTGCCCAAAACATTAATAAAATTTTTAAGCTGCCGTTCCAGCGTCTTTGCTTTGTGACGTATTTCACGGCAGGCCAGACGTATGTCCTCAACTTGGGCCCTGCAGGTGAGAACCTCGCCGATGAGGAGCTGGGCACTATACGTGTCCAGTCCCTGACCAGCCCGATTTCCTCCTGAAATGTGGAACCAAAACATGTGTTAAAAGATTGTATGCCTATTTCTATATTCACAGAAAATGTGGTAGATGTTACTTTACCGGATGTTGAGGCAGGTTCCTCTTCCTCTACATCCCTCGGGGGTGTGGCTTGATTGGCTTGTGCCTCCTGCCTTTGTGCTTCATTGTGCCCTACAAGATTGAAGAAAGGGAAAACATGAGGTTCAACCATTACGAGCGGCCTGAAATGACACCCAAAAAATAAGAAATGCTAAACAAAAGGTCACTATTGTTGATTTTTAAACAATTATCAATAAAATAGAACAATATTTAATCCATTCACAAAGTAATGTCAAATCAGTTAACACAATTTTTAAGTTTACATATGTAAGCTAAACAAGTCTCCCCTGGATCTCCTCACCCCTGTGTGTGACCCAACATAGGTTGTGATTGTGACAAACAATTGTGCTACTGAGTACACATGTTCAATAAAAAAAGGAGTAGCAAACGCTCCTTTTTGTGAATCTCAAGGTATTTACGTTTCTTCTAAAATAAGCTGAAACACATTTCCATCTATTCCAGAATTGAATACACCTTTTTTTTAAGCCCCAAAAATGTCACAACTTTCATATTTGTGTCGACTAATTGGTCATAGGAGTCGTCGTTCATTCGCCCACAATTCCTCAATTTACGATTTTTGTTCAGATACAGTGCTTCAACTCCCCTTTGCACATGCCAACTAGGCATGATGCCATTTCTCGTTAATATGGTATTGGATTATTGAAAGTCACCGAATGAACGACGACTACGACGACTGCATCATGCGGCCACATTCATAATATTCATTTTATGGTCAACCTGGCACAAAAAAAAAAATGGCACAAAGAACACACCAAAATAATTAAATACACATGGAAAAAACTTACTTCTTCTTCGAATCACCTTATTAATTCGGTAAAGTTGGTGGGGTTCCCTTTTTTTCAAATCCGACCACCTTTTGCGCAGGTGCTCTCTGCTCCTGGTTTTCCCAAACTTCCGCTGGAGCCTACGGATGACCTTCTCCATAATTTGGGCTTTTATTTTATTGGGATGCATGTAGGGGCCATGCTTGGCATCATAGTCCTCCCTCCTCAATATGGTGACCATCTCCACCATTTCATTAAAACTCATATTGGAGGCTCTGCAGCGGAATCTGCGGCGTGTTTGGGCCTGGCCTGCCTCCTGGCTTGAGCTGGAATACACCTCCATGTTGTCCATCTTTTCTCCCTCACCAAACGACAGAGAAGGGGCGTGGAAAGGACGATACCGAACGTCAGGGGCGGGGTGTCGTGCGGAGCGTCACGCGTGCGTAGTGTAAAAGGGATGGGACGTGTTTGGAAACGGCCTGCATAGTCTGTGGAAGAAGTCGTATTTCCCGATCTTTCCTAACGACGAGACGTAAGTTTTTAATTCCGACTTTATTATAGTGAATAGGGAATGAGTTTGTGGTCTAGTTAGGGGAAGTAAGCTAGTGCCTTTAATTACATTATCTTTTGGCTTCTGTTTCATGTGCAGAAAGAATGGATGCCTTCAAGGATGCGGACTTCCTCACAGACTTCATCCAAAAATGGAAGGAACATCCAGTTCTGTGGCAAACCAAAAGCACACTAAATAAAAACAAAGATGCCAGGGAGAAAGCTAGACAGAGCATGCTTGTTTTTGTGAAAACAAGGGTCCCCAACGCCACAACAGCCACTGTGAAAAATAAAATCAATTCCATCAGGGGCACCTACAGGGCCCAACGGGTCCAAGTCCTGGCCTCAATGAGGTCTGGGGCTGCAGCTGACTCCATATACAAACCAACCCTGTGGTACTATAGTCAGCTGCAGTTCCTGGACGACCACATTGAGACCAGGACATCCATGTCTACCCTTCCCCCAAGAGGTAGCTCCCAGCTTCCCAGCAGCCAATCCTCCAGTCTTCCCTGCAGACAAGAGCAGACAAGCTCGGAGGAAGAGGAAGAGTTCCTGGAGGACCCCAATTGTGAGCCGTGGAGAATGGTATGTGTTTTTTGTTTGAATTTAGTTAGTATATGACAAGTATAGTAATAATGGTAAATGTATGTTACTATTGTTCTAAATTCTATGTGAATCTCGTAAGTTTAGGGATAGGATCAATAGTCAGTAGTGGGAAAACATGATGGGGTCAAAATGGGCAAATTAATAATGTTGATGAAGGAGTGGGTGGCATTTTCAGATAGGCCAGTAGGGGGGGAGTAACGCAATACACCTGCAAGGGGTCCCAGATGGAAGACACCCTTTTTTAGTACTATCTAGTTGACACTAAATTGATTAAATTAATTTTTGGGGAAAAGGCCACTTATTTACTAAATTAGGCATGCAACAACCCACATAATTCCAGGGGGACCATGTCTGAAGGTGTTTAAGGGGCCACATAATTAAGGATGGCGACCCTGTGTGTAATATATATTGACATTCAATTTGCATCACTCATGATTGTAAAAATGTGTGTGATTAATGACAAACACAAATAACATATGTTCCTTTTTTTCATACACAGGCAGACCCAAGCCAGGAACAGCCAGGGCCCACAGGGAGCCAGGAAGAGACAGGGCCCACAGGGAGCCAGGAGGAGCCAGGGCCAACTGCAAGGCAGGAGGTGGCAGAGCCCACTGGGAGCCAGGAGGTGGCAGGCCCCAGTGGGACCCAGGAGGCACGCCGGCGGGATACCATCTCCCGGATCCCTCCATTCCGCAATCCCAATAAACGGCTCAGGAGTATGCGACAGATGGAGGAGGAGACCCAGGGCCTGCTTCGCCAAGCTACTGCAGCCATCCGAGAGCCACCCAGTGAAGTTGAGGGGTTCGCAGCGCTCTTGGCAGCCAAGCTGTACAATCTGGAGCAGAGCCAGCGTGTGCGCTGCGAACTCCTCATGTTCGAAGCCATAACCATGGCATCCCTGGGGCAGCTCGATGACGACACCCACATTGTGCGGATTGCTCCTCCTGTCCTTGCTGCTCCTCCTGCTCCTGCTCCTGCTCCTGCTCCTGCTCCTGCTCCTGCACCTGCTCCTGCTCCTCCACCTGCTCCTGCTTCTCCACCTCATGAGGCTGCTATGGCTCCTGCCACCTCATCTCCTCCAGGAACCCAGCCCCCAAGGACTCGGGCTACCGGGAAGGCTGCAGGGAAGACTGCAGGGAAGGCTGCTGGGAAGAAAAGGGCGAAGAAATAATACGGTGCCCCTGATGGAATTTTTATGTGGACTCACAGGCTGTATTTGTGGCTTCGGGGACCCTTGTTTTCAGAAAAAAACAAGCATGCTCTAAAGTGCTGCCTACCCTGGCATCTTTGTTTTTATTATGTTGTGTTTTTGGGTTGCCACTTTTTTTTTTTCTAAATTTTTATGAAGACTAAAATAAAAATTAATTTTTCAGCCAAATTTCAACATGTTTCTTTATTGTAGATTTGAGAGATCAGTATTGAGTGGGCAGACCCATTACAAAAAAAATAATGCAAACATTAACAAGGTAAAAAAACATGCTTGTGGGTGAGTAAACTAAAAAATTAGGTTGTTGCAGACACTTCACACACTCCTAAATAAAAACCAAATAGAGATTACTAATCAAATTGGTGACCAAAATTTAAAAAATAAATAAAAGGTGGACCAATATATATATTTAAAATGTTTAAGATGGAAGATACAACTAAATAACAGAACACAAACATAAACATTATCAAACAAGAAAGAAACTAATTAAAAGCTTGTCATAACTATGCAACAAGATCAGCCGCAACAAACGTCCATTTCTGGGTAGCAGTTAAAAGCAGGGGTTAAAGAAGCGCTTTCTTTTCTTGTCTATAAGCTGAAAAACACCTTAACGAATGTGCTGATTCCATTCTGAACAGTCGTTTTACATGAATGAGCGCTGCCGTCTCCTAACTTGCTTCTGAGCATGCGCGGGCTTAAATCGACGTTTTTACGTACACACGGTCAATGTTTAGAACACAGAAAACGACGTCGGCCAAAAACGACACATAAAATTGAAGCATGCTTCAATTTTTTTCTGTCGTTTTTTAGAAGACAGAAAACGACGTTTTTGCCCACACACGGTCAATTAAATTGACGTTTTTGAAAATGACGTTTTTTTCCATCGCAGAAAACGATGGTGTGTACGCGGCATAAGACATGCTTGTTAGGCAGCATAGAGGAAAATAGAGTGCCAGCCAGTTCCCTTGAAGTGGTACTGAGATGCCTCTTCCAGGCAAGGAAGTTAATTGCGTTGAGGTGGCAGGCCCAGATGCCACCCACTGTCAAATCTTGGGTTGAAACTATTAACACAATGATTTGGAGTGAGAGAGTGACACTTACTCAACAGGGGAATTATAGTAAGTTTGTGAGGATGTGGAAACCCTGGCTAGATGAAACAGGATGTTCTATATAAAAAGAGGACAGTCGCCATTCAAATGCAATTAATATTTTAACCCGCTATCGGGTATTGCTTTTTGGGGAAGACGTACTTAACGAAGCACATTAATTTTAAAAACCTGCACAGGGTGTGATGGGAGGGTGGGAGGGTGGGTGGTGTGGGTCTGCAGGGTGGGGTAGGGCAGGCGAGGCGAGGTACGACAGTTCAGAAACAAGTGTTTCTTCATTTATTCACAACGTCACTAAGAACGAGGGTAGGTAAAGATAAGGGGAAAACAGGGAAAAACGTATGGTTGTGTATTGTTTATAATATGTACGATGATGTAACACTTTTTTTGTATTTTTTTATACGCAAACAATAAAAAAACAATGAAATTAAAAAGAGGTCATGCCACAGCATCTCAATCGGGTTGAGGTCAGGACTCTGACTGGGCCACTCCAGAAGGCGTATTTTCTTCTGTTTAAGCCATTCTGTTGTTGATTTACTACTATGCTTTGGGTCGTTGTCCTGTTGTAACACCTATCTTCTGTTGGACAGATGGCCTTAAGTTCTCCTGCCAATTGTCTTGATAAATTTGGGAATTTATCTTTTTTTTTTAGATGATAGCAATCCGTCCAGGCCCTGACGCAGCAAAGCAGCCCCGAACCATGATGCCCCCACCACCATACTTCACAGTTGGGATGAGGTTTTGATGTTGGTGTGCTGTGCCTCTTTTTTTCCCACACATAATACCTAGAATCAAAGACGCCGGCGCAAATTTAAGGCGGCGTAGCATATCGTATTTGCGCTACTCCGCCTTATGTCAGAGAGGCAAGTACTGTATTCACAAAGTACTTGCCTCCTAACTTACGGCGGCGTAGCGTAAATGCGGCCGGCGTAAGCGCGCCTAATTCAAATGAGGATGGGGGGGCGTGTTTTATGTTAATTACTCGTGACCCGACGTGATTGACGTTTTTTACGAACCTCTGAGGGCTTCACAGAACAGCTGTATTTATACTGAGATTAAATTATACACAGGTGGATTCTATTTACTAATTAGGTGGCTTCTGAAGGCAATTGGTTCCATTAGATTTTAGTTAGGGGTATTAGAGAAAAGGGGGGTGAATACAAATGCACACCACACTTTTCACATATTTATTTGTAAAAAAAAATTAAAACCATTTATCATTTTCCTTCTACTTCACAATTATGTGCCACTTTGTGTTAGTCTATCACATAAAATCCCCAAAAAATACATTTATGTTTTTGGTTTTAACATTACAAAATGTGGGGTATGAATACTTTTTCAAGGCACTGTATCATCAGAAAGGTACACTTACTAGACCAGTCTGACCATCTAGGGTTAAACCAAAAATAATTTTGTGGGTCAACCTTCTGGCACTCAGCTCACAGGTTACCATCAGCTCCACACCACAGTTCAACCATATTACTCAAACCCACGGTCCTCCTGGTGTCTATATAAAGAGAAACATGCAGCACACAACTCCAGTCCAAAAAATGGGAGATGAGGAAAAACACGTCTATTGAATTAAATTGACATAAAACAAAACTCTAATTAAAAAAAAGCTAATTCAATTGAAGTGTGTATTCTTAAAGTGATTCGAAAGGCAGAAGGTTTATTACCTTCATGCATTCTATGCATGAAGGTAAAGAATCTTCTGTGTGCAGCCCCCCCCCAACCCTTACCTGAGCCCCCTCTGATCCAGCGATGTTTACAATAGCCTTGGCTGGATTGGGACTCTCTCCTCATTGGCTGAGACAGCAGTGGGAGTCCATTGGCTCCCACTGCTGTCAATCACAGCCAGTAAATCAATAAGGAGAGGGGGTGGGGCCAAGAGGCGGCTCTATGTGTCTTATAGATGCATAGAACAGCAGCTCGGGAGAAAGCATGCAGCAGTGTCCCCAGGGCAAGCCGCTTTCTCTGGGGGCACTGCTCGATAGGAAGAAGCCAGGAGCGCTGGAATAGGACCTGAAAAGAAGAGGATCCAGGCTGCTGTGTGCAAAACCACTGCACAGAGCAGGTAAGTATAACACAATTGGTATTTTAGAAAAACAAACAAAGGTTTAGTATTACTTTACTTCACAAACATTAACCTTCTATTGCTCTCAATCTCCTCCAAAATCCTTTTTTTTTTTTGCTGCTGTGATCTGATCTGTTAGTGGGTGGCTAGGTACATCCTCCATGATCCTGTAGGAACATAACCACCCTCTCTTGCTTGCTCACCGAGATGGACTAGGGACTAAACATCCTAAAAACATCTAAAATCATGTTGGCGCTGTTCCTGGTATGGAGCTGATGACAACTTGTGAGCTGAGTGTCAGAAGCTTGATCCACAAACTGATTTTTGACTTAAGCCTCATATACACGGTCGGACTTCAAACAAACTTTTCCATGGATTTTTGTTTGAAGGGCGTTGGCCGTGAACTTGGCATGTATACACAGCGGCAGAACTTTTTCAGCAAACTTTCCCATAATCATGTGTTTTTTCAACTCTTTTCTGCTCTTTACCGCCACCCTTTGGTCAACTTCTGCTATTGTTGGTTGATTTTAACATTGGTTCTGAGCATACGTGTTTGTACTTTGGACAAAGTCCGATGGACTTCTGTACACACGATAGGACTTTGTACCGTAGGACTTTTGTTGCCGAAAAGTCTGTCCATTTGCAGAGCGAACTTTTGTCCGATGAAAACCGAAAAAGTTTGTCCGATGGAGTGTACACACGCTCTGATTTTTTTGAAAACCTGCTCATTTTGAAGTTTGTATGGGGCTTTAGTGCCCAATAGTCAGATGGTTCTGGTTTGTGTACCTGATGATATGTTGAGGAATCCTAATTGCTTGGACGCATTTGTTTTAAAAAGTCTTTTACTTACTTTAAAAGGATTGTTACTGTTTTGGAAAACACACCATAACCCACAAAAAATACACATAATTACTGGCTACAGTATGGCTAAAATGTGGAATGTGTGGAATGCCGTGATGTTTTCTACAAACTGTCTTCAGAAAAGTAGCAACATTTCCCTAGCTGTGCCTTAACTTATTCTGTTAACTTATGCACCCCCTCCCCCACACTAACATATGAATGAATTAGATGAAAATTTCTAATAAAGAACACATGTACGTCACACATTCCAATGCTTACAAATGCTTTGTGCTGCATGGTTTTCCTGCGGGACAGCTTTCACTGATGAATTTTCTCATGTGATTGCACATCTTATGACACACAAAGTGATTTCATTTTCATGTCTTGACATGTAAAGACTTGAGAGTAAAAAATTATATTGATTCAGATATCATTTATTAGAAGGGAAATAAAAACGAATTAAAAGAACCTGTATATGAGATAATTTTTAAAGGGGTTGTAAAGGTTAGTTTTTATTTTCTTAATAGGTTCCTTTAAGCTAGTGCATTGTTGGTTCACTTACCTTTTCCTTCGATTTCCTTTCTAAATGTTGTTTTTCTTTGTCTGAATTTCTCACTTCCTGTTGCTCCTCAGTAAGCTTGCCCCCATCATCCGTGCTGTTCTGGCTGGGGGTTAGTCAGTGTGCTCGCCCCCTCCCTTGGGACTACATCTCTGCAGGGAGACGCTGTTCTGGCTGGGGGTTAGTCAGCATGCTTGCCCCCTCCCTTGGGACTACATCCCTGCGGGGAGACGCAGTGTGCTCAACCCCTCCCTTGGGACTACATCCCTGCGGGGAGACGCTGTGAACACAGCGTCTCCCCGCAGGGATGTAGTCCCAAGGGAGGGGGCGAGCACGCTGACTAACCCCCAGCCAGAACAGCTTGGATGATGGGGGCAAGCTTACTGAGGAGGAACAGGAAGTGACAAATTCAGACAAAGAAAAAAAACATTTAGAAGGGATATCGAAGGAAAGGGTAAGTGAACCAACAATGCACTAGCTTAAAGGAACCTATTTAGAGAATAAAAAACAAAAGTTTTCAACCCCTTTAATCTCAAATGGCACTAAACTCTGGTTAAAAAAATATATTTATTCAAGTATTCTTAACTCAAAAAGTACCTTCTAATGCTCTCAGCCTTCTCCGATTTTTTTTTTCTTTTTTGCTGTGTGATCTGACTTCTTGTTAGAGGGTGGCTACCATCGCTCTCCATGGTACCAATGTATGTAGGTTGGTAAGACTCTTGGCTCTGAAGAAGAGGGATTGACCCTCAAAAGGACCCTTAGGACGCTACAAGGGCTTCCTACACCACTGGCTTAGTACTGTGGTTCTGGATGTGGCCTATGTTGGTAATGCAATAGGTTGGTGCACCCTTTGCCTTTGTTGTTTTCTTCTTCAAGGATGTTGATTGACAGGGCATGTTATATATACTGCTCAGGAAAAATGAAGAGGTGAACTAACTCCAAATATCCTGGCTACTGCTCTGGAGCATGTTGCACATAACGTGATGCCCTGTGTTGCAGGTGTAGCAGTCCATACACTGCAATACACAACCCCAAAGTGAGTAAACATTATAATACTTGCAGTTGCAAGCTTTTGTTGTCCAGTTCTTCTTTTTGGGACAGCTTACCAGAAGAATAATACTCAGATGTACTTCTTGTCAGTGTATGGGTGCATGACTACGCTGATCAGTGAATGCTTGTCATTGACAACAATATGATGGATACTTACGACGGGGCTGTGTATGGTTGTATATAGTGTAACACTGCTAGAGCAGCAGCATGGGACCTCACTTATGCTATCTGCAGTAGGGTCTGGAGGGGTGGCCAGGATATTTGGAGTTAATGCACAGTTACATTTTTTGTGAAAAGGTAAACTTACCCTTTAACATAAAGAGTAGGGCTGTGAAAATTAAAGATTAATTCCTTGATTAATCGTTAATTTTTTTGATCGATCAAAATTCTTTTGATCGGTACTAGTGTTGCAACGGATCTTAAATGATTTGTGATCCGAACGGGTCACCATATGCGGATTGGCATACCACATGATCCGCGGAGCTCCGCTGCTGCCTCGGCCATAGTAAAGGCCGCGGCTTCGGCCTAGCTCCGGAGAGGCAGCCATCTTGGTCCACCCGGGGGCAGCATAGGTGAGCCTAGAGCGGCGCGCTGACGTCATCACCCGGCCTCAACTGCTCGTGTTCAGCCGGCTTCTCTGGTAGGACTAAGCAAGCACTAATCTTCCTATACAGTGGTGGAGATGTCTGTGGATTACAGTGGGGAGATGTCTGTGAATTACAGTGGGGGAGATGTCTGTGGATTACAGTGGGGGAGATGTCTGTGGATTACAGTGGGGGAGATGTCTGTGGATATTACAGTGGGGGAGATGTCTGTGGATATTACTGTGGGAGAGATGTCTGTGTATTTTACAGTGGGGGAGATGTCTGTGGATTTTACAGTGGGGCAGATGTCTGTGGATTTTACAGAGGGGGTGATTGTGGATATTACAGTGGGGAGATTGTGGATATTACAGTGGGGGAGATGTCTGTGGATATTACAGTGGAGGAGATGTCTGTGGATATTACAGTGGGGGAGATGTCTGTGGATATTACAGTGGGGGATATTGTGGATATTACAGTGGGGGAGATGTCTGTGGATATTACAGTGGGGCGAGATGTCTGTGGATATTACAGTGGGGGAGTTGTCTGTGGATATTACAGTGGGGACTATATATGGTGGTGATCCGAAAAATGTATTTGCGTTATAATTAATCGAAATTAGTCAATAAATCGATTAAAAAAAATCAATTACTCAAACACAAAAATTGTAATCAGTAACAGCTCTAATCAGAGCCGGTTCACACTGGGGCGACTATTCTTTCCACTAATATCAACAGTGGGACACTATTCTTTCCACTAATATCAACAGTGGGACACTATTCCCCCAACTAACAACAGTAGTTGGGTACTATTATTTCCACTAATATCAACAGTGGGGCACATTTCCCCTAACTGACATCAGTAGTGGGGTACTATTCGTTCCTCTCTGACAAATCCAATATAGAGAGATTAGAGATGAAGTTTTACTCTAACCCTGTGCTGTGACTGTTCTACAGAAACTGCAGGGAGACCAGAGAGGCAACAGATACTAGAGAAAACAATCAGATGCTTGTAATGAGTGTCAAGACTTGGCATCACTAGCCTGCCAGCAATCTATCTGGCTACAATTCATGCAGTATTCTCCCACTCATTCAAGCTTATAGTTGGGCATCAAGGGCCCTGCCAAGCCAACAAAGGCGGTTTTATTGTAAACAAAAGATAGTAGTATTGATGCATTTATTATGTTTTTTTTTTTCCTGAAAGGATAGTGGATGTTCATATTTTATCTAATGTTAATTATTTTTGATTAGTTTCAGCAAGAATCTTTTCCTCTTCAAAACACCAACAGCCTAATTTACCACTAGCCATAAAGAGAACCTGTGGGTATCTGCAAAAGCTTTCACTCTTGAATTGTTTTAATTATCTCTCAGGGATTACTTGATTCTCTTGTAATATACAGTGCCTTGCAAAAGTATTCTTGCCTTTTTACCTACCGTATATACTCGAGTATAAGCCAAGTTTTTCAGCACATTTTTTTTTGTGCTGAAAATGCCACCCTTGGCTTAGTCACCCTTTTGCGCCTGATCTCCCAGGCTTTGGGGACACTTGGCACACATGTAGCCCCACTCCTCCTCTACGGGGGGGGGAGTTTGTTGTCTGGGGGCTGGCTGAAGCAGAATTCGGCCGCTTAGCTGTTGATGGAAGTATAGCTGTCAGGCTTCAGGCTGGAACATAGGCAGCAGGGGCTTCTGGGTGTAGCAAGCTGGCTGAGGCTCCAATCAGCCCCTCTTAGCTTGGTGATGATGACAGGAAGTGTAGGCGGAACGACTACATGTTTCAGGGCAACAGGACTGCCCCTTTATCAAACCATAGGACTACCACATTGATTTGGTTTTGTGGTAGAGATTTTTCATATTCATATTTATAAGGTTTTTTTGAAGATGTATATATCTTTCTTTTAAAAGGCTTTATTATTAATGTGATTTGGGTCTGTCTTTAGATTACTCTGTGAGCTGAGGAGCATGTTTTTGACCATATGTCAGCATATGGATGTTACCTCAATGGGGGGGGGGGATGTGATAGGAAATGCCCCCTCATTGTATTAAAATAAGTTCCTGTCATCTCCTATCTGATTAAAAAAAACACACAGTTAGATTGCCTGTGTATACCAGGTGTGTGTGTGTATAGAGCTCGGACAGACAAGGCGTCTCCATAAGCCAGGGGTCCTGTAATATGCAAAGTGTGGGAACTGGATGAGGTAGTGCTCACACGAGAAGTTTTGTTGGTGATAAATATGCAAACTCCAAGACAGTTCCTATGTCAAGAGGATGTGATAACAGGGGGATGCACCCTGGGGGGTCCTTATGTGTCATTCTGAAAAGAAACCTAAGTCATCCAATCGTATCCGCAGGAAACTTGAGTTTTTTGGAGGGAAAAGGTGTAGTCTGAGGGGTATAAAATCAGTGTATGATAACCTAGCTGGACTAGAGGGCAGACTGAAGGATGATGGATGAGCTGACCCAGGCGTGGTGATATAACCCCTTCTCCCCTTCTCTCCCCCCCTCTCTCTCTCTATCTATCTCTATACCTCTCTCACTCTCTCTCCCTCTCTCTCTCTCTCCCTCTCTGTCTGTCTCTCTCCCTCTCTGTCTGTCTCTCTCCCTCTGTCTCTCTCTCTCTACAACTTGGCATTGCTTACTGATGTATCCATTTTAGCCGTCTTACTGTTTGTATAATTGTGTGCCTTGGATATCATCTTGGTTTTAAAGGTGTTATTGGTTATGTTATGGTTGTATATATCGGAGTAATACAAGTTTCTTCTCTGTATCAATAAATGTAATCTTTTTTTATTTTTCGCAGCGCTATTCTTTGCTTTAATTTTTATATAGACAAAAAGGTTTTTATAGCTTATTTTAATTATTTACGTGCGATATTAATATTTCTCTGATTATTAATTATGTACGTGCGTTATTAATTATTCTATGACAAATGGTGCCCCGTGTGAAAGGAGAGTTAACTTTTCAGAACTTAACCTTTTCTTTTTTGTCTATGCGAATGTGTTTATGAGACTGATTTTGAATAATGTAGATATATATAGAATGAAAGTGCGGCGTACCAATGTTAAAGCGGTGGTTCCCCCTTAAAAACAACTTTTTTTTATTCCACTGCCCCCCACATTCCATCACGATTAGGGCACATATTTTTTTTTTCCTGCTGTACATACCTTACTACAGCATATTCACCCGTGCATCTGGGTTGCGAGTCCCGCGGGAGTGGGCGTTCCTCACATGCTGTTGATTGACGTTTTGCCCAAAAACGAGCTCTCCCCCCGTCGCGTAAGCCGCGTCACGGTTGGCGAAAGGAGCCGAACGGCGAGTCGGCGCTATACTGCGCATGCGCATCGCCGTTCGGCTCCTTTCGCCAATCGTGACGCGGCTTACGCGACGGGGGAGAGCTCGTTTTTGGGCAAAACGTCAATCAACAGCATGTGAGGAACGCCCACTCCCGCGGGACTCGCAACCCGGATGCACGGGTGAATATGTTGTAGTAAGGTATGTACAGCAGGAAAAAAAAAATATGTGCCTTAATCGTGATGGAATGTGGGGGGGCAGTGGAATAAAAAAAAGTTGTTTTTAAGGGGGAACCACCGCTTTAAGTATGGCTGTCGTTCCCGCGGCGAAGTTAGAGAAAGTTGCGTGGTTTGCGTGGGTCGTCCGTGAATGGGGCTGGACGTCATTTACGTTCACGTCGAAACCAATGGCGTCCTTGCGGCGTACTTTGGAGCAATGCACACTGGGAAATTCCACAGACTGCGCATGCGCCGTTCGGCAAAAACATCAATCACATCGGGTCACAGTAGATTTACAAAAAAAAACACGCCCCCCTGATCCAAATTTGAATTAGGCGGGCTTGCGCCGGCTGATTTGCGCTACGCTGCCGCAACTTACGGAGCTAGTGCTTTGAGAATACAGCGCTTGCCCGTCTGGGTTGCAGAGGCGTAGCGTAGAGCGGATACGTTACACCCGCACAAATTTACCCCGCTGACTGTGAATCTGGCCCTGTGTGCCTCTATGCAGTTGACCCTTTGAATGAGATTAGGCCAATCTTTGTGAGTGAAACACACCTATGCTTTTGTAAATAAACAGTGGGGCGATGGCGCCGCTATAATGATTAATATTCAATAAGGTGTGGGTGTAGTGGTTATTAAACCTATGTGACTCAGTTGGTGAACCTTCACCAATAGTTGGTGTCCAAGAAACCTCCACGTTAGTAGGAGAAATAGATGAATGAATAAAGTCAGGACCCTGTGCAGGCCAGCAAAGAGGAGTGACTTGTGATCAAAAAATAAAAAAATTTGAAATAAAGCAGTTCAAATCAATATCCAGGTTGAGGCCTCTAGGGGCTAGAGACCCCAACCTGTGTATCCAACGGGTCTCATTTTGTGAGACCTGGATCTTTTTGTTGCCCCCCCCCACCAGTGGTACATGGGACTTGAATGTTGTTTTTCTCCGAGACTGGGGTTTATTTGTTTTGCACGGTGGGCATCTCTGGCGTATGTGGAGTCCTTCAGGTTCTGGACGGGTGTTCGCTTCCCTGGGGGGATCGAGTGCATTGTGGACGTGGTGTGTTCGTGGTGTTGGTGCTCTGCGGTGGGTGAGTCTGGGTCGTGATGGCAATACCGCTGCTAAAGTTCTGTGCTCTTTCAAAATGGGCCAATACTATTTGAAGATCTTTTCCAATTGTTGGTATTGGTTGCTATATACTGTGATAAAGTCCAGATCCATGGTAGGTGCTTAATGAAGCTTTTTCTTGTTGAGCAAAGCTTCCCTATCCATCTCACAAAAGTTAATTTTCAGTTTCGTCAGCACCTATGCTTTTGGGCTGCGTTTCCACTGGTGCAACTCCAATGTCGCCTGATTCAGGGTGCGATTTGGAAATGCAGCTTTAATGCGACTGTGGTGTGGCTTTGAATGCGTTTTTTTTTATCCAGAGGTCGCATCAAAATGGTGCAGGTACCTTTATCGGTCGCTGCAGCATTGAGCCACATAGATTGGAATGGGTGCTATTGAAATCAATGGGCTGCGAGTTGTAATGCGACTTTGGGTCCAAAGTCGCATGGCAAATCGCATCAGTGGAAACGGAGATTAAAATCACACTGAATTATCTGGATGTGTGTGAATCTATTCCTCTGTTTAAACAAATAACTGGGGATTGTAAGCGGTGTAATTGAATCTGGAAACACTGGCTATATTGTAACTGCTAAAAAAAAAATAAAAAAAAATAATCATAGTGTAATTAGGTGTTCGTCAGTTAAAATGGCCTCCTGTAGTACAAGCCATCATAGGGTCTAATCATGCTTAACGCTTGGGAAGCCCTGTGGTACAGTAAGCATTTCTTTTAGAATACTTTGGAAAGTCTGCGGGGAGGTTGAACCGTTTGGTTTGGAAAATCTCCGGGCTAATTTTTTGAAGGACTATAATCAGTACATGGATTGTTCTGGCAAGTAGTGAAAAAAAATCGGTAAAGGTGGCAGGTGCAAGCCCTGTCAACCCAATCATGTCAAAGTGTAGCTAGCTTTGGAATAAGCGCCCTATAAGGGTTGCTGGATCAGCTCAAAGTCCTTCGTCCGTAAAGGATGGGAAATCAAATCGCTTTGAAAAGGAAGTCGAACTGTGGGGAACCTTACCACTTGACTCCGAGGGAAGAAATGATTGGGTTGTGAAATATATAAATGATGGGAATCGCTAGACTGGAAACGGTATTTTTAAGAGAAATGCGAGATGCTTGGAGGGCAGGTATGGTAGGATAACAGAACTGATGAGGTGAGTATTTTTAATAGGGAATCCACATCCCCAGAGAAGTGATAAACAGAGGTTATGGGTTTAAGTAGGATATAGAACATGTGGATCTGTGTAAGGTCTTGAGGTCATATTTGACCTAGCTAAACGTGTTGTGCGGAAATGTGTGAGATCCTTCTATTCTGTCAGAGTGTGTGACGTGTGCTCTCAGCTGCTGACTCAGTGCTGACAGCCCGAATGACCCCCTCTTCTATTCGGTATTGTCATGCAAATTGAGTGAGCCGATTAAATGGTAAAAGAAAAGTAAGATGCCTCATATATATATATATATATATATATATATATATATATATATATGTGTGTATTTTTTTTGTATTAACGGTAATCTTTGTTTCCATAGAAAAAACTTTTTGAAGTTTTCCAATGTACTCAGAATAGGTGAAGTATGACTGTCTTGCAAGACAAAGGGGAAACTTATAAAAATGTGTTTGTTTTAAAACTGCTAATTTTTAACCATGGTGAATACATTTTTTTAGGGGGGAATTATTGGTATACCATAGAATAAAAATCCATATGGCATCAATATGTATTATAGTAATACATATTGATGAAAAGTTGAGCTCAATTTTTGGTATTTTAAACAAAAAAGTGCATGGTTTATGTAATATAATGTAATGTATATTTGTGTTTCATATGCTAATGTCTTGTTACAGATATATAACCATTGTTTTTTGTTTCCAGGTTAAGAAAAAATTTAATGTTTATTACTAAATTTTATTTTGTGTTTTATCCCTCAGAATCGATAACTGGGTTTTCAGGATTTCAGAATAAGAGGAAATCTTTATGTTGGTCAGTCGGTGGGGTTTCACAAGGTTTAAGTTTTCATGACCATTATCTAGTTGGAACGTCTAGTGGTCAGTCCATTTGGCTATGTTTTTGGACCACCTAGTGGGGGTTACATGTACTGATCCACTGAATAGCAGAACCAACTAACTGAGGTCCGCGTATTCGTTTTTTATGAAAAATTGAGTAAGACTGCAAGGGATAATTGGCACTCTAACACATATATTAGGCTAAGTAGCGTTCAGGGGTACCACACTTAGTGGTAAAAGGGTTTTGGGGTAGTCTCCAGAGGTTGAAATGGATCGGCCATAGATCCGTGGCATATCTGTTTTCTTATTACCGAAGATCAGCCATGCTGACACGTGTAGTTCCATAGATCTAATAGGTAAAATCCTGATGCTACTTTGTCCAGACTTGTGTTTTTAGGACTGCTTAAACTCCCCCCCGCTGTTAAGCCTGGCTGTACAAGGTTGCATTGCCTCAGGCTAAGGTATGCTAATGTCCCTAGCTATCTGTATGTCCCAAAAATGAAGTTCACAACTGTTTCCTTCCGTGTCACCATGCGACCCTATTTTCTCCTAGAGTTTATTTTTGTCAGTTGTGGTGGTTATTTGTTACCTATTGCCTAATGAATAGCTGTGTGTGTCCAGGCACACTGGTCGGCTCGTGTATCCCCTACTGTTCAGTGATCCCGGCGCCTCAGTGCTACAAGGGATTTTTCTTAGTCTATTGGTCAGTTGGGCCTGGTAGCATCCGTTCCCTGGAGCTGGATACACATTATGCAATTCTGGTTTTCCAATTTCTTTTAGATTTACCGGCAGACATGTAGTACGAGGGCCTGCCTGGTGGCATAAGAGTTGAAAGTGCATAAGGTATGGCCTCGTATTGTATAGTTTTTGGGTTGAGTCTGGAGAAAAGGTGTGCATGAAGATTGTATGGGGTGATATCAGCTCTTGGCTGTTCCAGAGGCCCTCACTTCCGATATATATGTGGGCATGCAGTATTCTCCTCAGTTAATATCCATAGGTGTCCTTCCTGTCCTAGATTAATTGTGTACCTTAACTGGTGGTCTGTGACTTGCATGCCAAGAATATCAGTGACCCATGGTGGCACTAGACTCCTGTCTTTCATGAGAGTCCTGTCTGAATGGTGAAGGCAGTTTGTTTTGTAGGGGTGGAGGATAACAGTCTAATTACTGAATTGATAGAGGAGGGAGAAAGTGTGCAGCCTCTATGAGGGATCGGGTGTACCTGTTGGCAGGTGGTTTTCAATCCGGGTATCCAGACGATTTCCCATACTAAAGAGAGGCTCAATGGCGACTGTCGTTGGAGCGGGAGGTGGGTAATTGGGTACCGTAATCACTATAGAGCTGGAGACAATCAAGAACACATTGGGAGGCCCTGGGCTACATATCAGGGAAGCGTTAGGAAAATACAACTCGTTCTATTCTCATCCCTAAGGGCAGGGAAGGAAAATTTGGGCATGGACTGAACTCTGTGCATATATCACAGTTAATTTGGGTACTATCCTATCAGACTCTACTGGGTTACACCCTGGAGTCCATCCTGTTCTGAGGGTTGTGAGTCCAGACTGGAATTGAAAGAAATGTTGGAATGGGTGACTAGTATGACATAAATGTATGTGGTGCAGGTACCCAGGAGACTGGCACCTATGCATAATAGGGTGTCTGTTGGCCAAACTAGAGGGTGCCAGGTGATACATCAATGGGGTGAAAACTTCCTCGTAGAGGCAGTGTCTCAAGCTTAACAGTCCTAGAAAGAAGCTTTCGGTTACTGGACATGGGAGAGGTACACCTAGTTGATGTCTCACCTGAGAAGTTGAATCCCTGCACAAGTAATGACAGTAACTACATACAGGAACATGCCCTGTTAAATAAAGGGAATACACGCGGGCTAACAGGGTACAGAGTGGTTGATAAGACTATTACCCTGTATGTGCTGAGTATACACTGAATCCAGTGATTGTTAAGTGACCAGTGGCTTTCTCCCAAAGATGTGCAGACACAGCATAAGGTTCACGCAGGACGCTTATTTCTGAGGAGTAACCCAACAGAGGAGGGGTGTATTCAGCACTATATAGGGGGAATAGGAGCTGGGATGGGTGTTAGTAATAGAGTGGACAGCGGTCTCCTGAGGAACAGACCCGCAGCCATGGCTTCAGACAATAAGCACGGCTTTGTTGCTCTGAGAGATTGGTGACAGTTGTGACAACATGCAACAGAGTTACATAAATACCCAGTTTAATATGGCTCACGATTTTATCGACCATGTTAAGAGGTTGGAAGAGAGTGTGATAGGGTATAAGACAAAAACATGTCATTGGCTCTGGCGTACTTGCAGGGGAAGGCGGAGTTATTGACCAGTATCAGGCTGATTGTACAAAGCTCTGTATGATGGGCGGTAGCCTGAGGAGTTAGCATCACCACTCAGTAAGACTTTGACAAAACTCGTCGCTTACACTAATCCAAAATGATAGTCAAATGCTGGGATGGGCGGTACTGGTTTGGATTGTGAGAGATGAGGTGCTGTATGATCCCATATACGGAAGTGCAGACTCGGTCTGTAGAGATGTTGGCATCAATGAGCTTACTGACTGGGGATTCTATCTTGGTGCATTTGGGGCTAAGTGACCCACATGTGATCAGAGGGTACGGAAGCTGAGAGCAGGTTGATATTTCCCCCTGTCAGAAGTGTGACCACGATGTCTTTTGCATTCCAGGTCAATACACGGTGGTGAAGGAGGAATGTTGGGAAGGTATTTCACTGTGGGTTCTGGATGGGAAGATCATTACGGGGGATGAAACACCTAGGTATAATTTAGGACATAGGCGAGTTTTGTTTCTTTGTCCTAGAGGATACCGATGGGTGTTCCTTGGACCTACAAGGTGGTAGTGGGGTATGGCCACTGAAATCAAGTCATGGTTGGATGGAGTTTTTGTGGGTTTTGTCATTGTTTCAATGGTATATGTGCCGTTGTACTCAATACCGAATGCTGGGGTATGGGTGCTGGTCTAGTGATGCACTGTTGTCAGCATTAGGTTGAATTGTACTCAGCAAGGTACACTACCTTGGGGAGTCTAATGTACCTATTCTCTTGTCCTTGGGATGGATATAGACGGAACCCCGGGTTACACCCCGAGTTGCCCTGAAGAAAGGTTTTATAGAAAACCTGACATCCCCTTCACACTTACTGAAACTTCCGTTGGGATTCGGGGAGGAATTAAAAGTTAGGTAGTTAAACTTCGGGCAACAGGATTTAAATGGTGCCAACAGTTTGTGCAAGGCGTGAATAAAAAAGACCCGTCTCAAGGGATTTATAAGCTATGGGGAGGGGGTGGAACAAATAACTGCTGAGAATTATCAGACATGGAGCTGGCTGAGAGAACATTTTAGGTGGAGGTGGGGTAGGCTTCCCGGATAAAATATATATATATATGTTTTTTTGGACACCTAGGTGTGGAAAGGGTAGCGCCTGGCTGGACATATGGGGGGGGGGGATATTCCCCCATTAGAGCAAAGAGAGACCTAATAGATACTGCCTTAGGAGCAGGAGGTGTTGTCCTGAGTAGCCTAAACACGTGGAGTTAGAGGTACTCATAAACAAGCTAGGTAGGTTGGCACAGCAGGTTGGGGAAGGGGTTGAGGTGCAGCTAGATGTGAATCATATTCTTGAAAATCTACAACATGCTCATATTGATGCTACTGCCTCATTGTCTGAAATAATGAAACAGAAGTTCACCAGACAGATAGCGGGCTACCGTGTTACACCCCCGAGTCCATCATGATCTGATGGTTTCTGAGTCTGAACAACCTCAAATGATTGATACTGGTGGGTGCTGGTATCAAATGTCCAATGATGCCCTATATTCTGCCTACGGGTTGAACTGTACTCAATGGGGTACATTACCTCAGGGAGTCTACTGTACATCTTCCCCGGTCCTGGGAATAGATATAGCCGGGACACAAAGACGTACCCCTGTTACCCCAGAGAAAAGGCATGATATCAAACCTGACACCCCCATACATCTACAGAAACTTCCTCTGGGATTTGTGACTGAATTAAAGGCTTGGCTGGTAGAATTTGAACAACAGGATGAAATATTAAATGTGCTAAGAGATACTGAGAAAGAAGCCACTATACGACTCACCCATGATCAAAATAAGTTGATCCATGTATCCCACGCTTTAGAGACAGATGCTAAGATTTCCTGGTGGGAGAGTATATTTGGATATAGTCCTAACGCTTCAGCTTTCCTAAACATTTTGCTCCACCCTGTTGTTGTCCTAATCTGTGTAGCGTTAGTGCACTCCCTGATGCAAGTAATGATGTGCATTACTATCGGAAGAATGAACGCCAAAACTATAAGAATATGCACCTCAATGAGGTATCTTCTCTCAAGGAACAGAAAAGCCACTAACTCAGAAACAAATTTCTGAGGAAGCCTGTTCCAATCCAGACCAGTACAAATGTACCGTTTGTTTAATACTCCTAGTTTAAATTTTTATCATGTTCGTGTAATTTTTTTAGTAATTTTTATTTCTATTTTTTATTTTTTATTCATTTTTATCCATTACAATTTTTTACTTTTAATTTTTATACATTTTTTTTTTTTGTAAAAGTTATTTTTTTTTATTCATTTTTTTCTCTCGGTTTTATTTCAATTTTTAGTAATTTTAATCAATTTTTCTCATTTCTCATTTTTATGTTTGTCAGTTTTATTTTTATTTATTTTTTTTATTTTTTTTTTTCTTCTCTCATTTTTCACCCTGAAGTGTTATAATTGTTTTACTTTTAATTTTTTTTTAAGTTTTTTTCATTTTCTCTCTCATTCCATTCAGGTGAGAAAAGTTCCAAAAGGTTTGAACTTTTTCCACCTGAAGGGGGGAGTAGTGCATAGACCTGGAAGAAAAAATAAATAAATAATGCATTGTTTTTTTAATTGTCCTTTTGTTGGAGAACTATATATTGTTTTTTGTTGTTATTCTTTGGTTTGGGGAAGGGCCTCTAAAATTTTTTAGTAAGAAGTACAGTCGGGTTTGACTAAATTCTAAAAAGTTTGTTGGCAACCATTATTTAGTCGCTCCTTTTAATATTTTTATTTTTTATGTTTCAACCCGACTTGTAAATTTTTAAAGTGACCATGGTCATGTTCACCTGTTGATTACCAGGATGAGAGAGGAGTCGTTTTTAACGGAACAATATTTCATTCTTCTTTTTTTTTTTCTCGCTGTCAGCTAAAGTTGGCAGGGCAACTAGGTATTCGTTTTTTTTTGGATACCGATTCGGTGCTCTTTAACAATCTAAAGTGGAATGTAAACTGGAGATCTTGGTTGGAGCAGCATTGAATCTGTAGTTTTTATTTTGTATGTCAATTTTTTTGTTTTTGTTTTTTTTTCCTCTTTTCCTTATTCTTTTTCATTACTCACATCTCTTCCTTTCCTCCTTTAATATTATACTCTCTAAGTTTTTATTTTTGGCTTCTATCATACATCTTCTCAGGATAATGTAACTAGGACATCAGTCATATCATTTTGTTTTTAAGGCGCGTGAGCATTCCTGCCCGCCAGTGCCATATTGTATCCCTGGACATCCAGGTTTTCATGTCTTAAAGTAATTCTACCTCCCCTAGTCTACCTACGGCTTTATAGTCATAAAAGCCACCCCACTGCTCCTGTCTTAGATTCCTCCAATAACCGTACACTGACGTTCTCCTTTCTCTTTTTGTAATATTTCTATGACTGTCCGGAGGCCCACCCAACCACCACCTGAAGAAGCAACGACAACCAAGTAATTTTTTGAAGACAAGCGTGCCATGAATAAGACTCTCCTAAACTTTCCTTCATCATGCTGAAAAAGTGCTGTCTCGCGGTCCGATCCAATGGTGACAATCAGAACACCATCTTTCCAAGATACAGGACTAAATATATAAAGATCCCGCCATCAATGTTGGAATTCCACTCCTCCAACGCAGAGGGGCGATGAAACATTGCAGTACAGACACTCAGGGCTCGGATCTGAAGTCTCAAAGGCACCAGGACTGTCTCAAGTCTACCTTGATGAGTTGCGGCGAGTTCAAGAAAGGAAGCGGCCGCAGTGGTGGTGGGGGAAGGGTTGGGGCTTCTGGGATGTTGTGGGTGGGTACCGGATCATTGAAGGAGGATATAAGTTCAATAATGAACTTCAGGGGGAACTGTGGTAGAGATTTTTCATATCCATATTTATAAGGTTTTTTTGAAGATGTATATGTCTTTCTTTTAAAAGGCTTTATTATTAATGTGATTTGGGTCTGTCTTTAGATTACTCTGTGAGCTGAGGAGCATGTTTTTGACCATATGTCAGCATATGGATGTTACCTCAATGGGGGGGGATGTGATAGGAAATGCCCCCTCATTGTATTAAAAGAAGTTCCTGTCATCTCCCATCTGATTAAAAAAAACACACAGTTAGATTGCCTGTGTATACCAGGTGTGTGTGTATAGAGCTCGGACAGACAAGGCGTCTCCATAAGCCAGGGGTCCTGTAATATGCAAAGTGTGGGAACTGGATGAGGTAGTGCTCACACGAGAAGTTTTGTTGGTGATAAATATGCAAACTCCAAGACAGTTCCTATGTCAAGAGGATGTGATAACAGGGGGATGCACCCTGGGGGGTCCTTATGTGTCATTCTGAAAAGAAACATAAGTCATCCAATCGTATCCGCGGGAAACTTGAGTTTTTTGGAGGGAAAAGGTGTAGTCTGAGGGGTATAAAATCAGTGTATGATGTCCTAGCTGGACTAGAGGGCAGACTGAAGGATGATGGATGAGCTGACCCAGGCATGGTGATATAACCGCTTCTCCCCTTCTCTCCCCCCCTCTCTCTCTCTATCTATCTCTATACCTCTCTCACTCTCTCTCCCTCTCTGTCTCTCTCCCTCTCTGTCTGTCTCTCTCCCTCTCTGTCTGTCTCCCTCTGTCTCTCTCCCTCTGTCTGTCTCTCTCTCTCTACAACTTGGCATTGCTTACTGATGTATCCATTTTAGCCGTCTTACTGTTTGTATAATTGTGTGCCTTGGATATCATCTTGGTTTTAAAGGTGTTATCGGTTATGTTATGGTTGTATATATCGGAGTAATACAAGTTTCTTCTCTGTATCAATAAATGTAATATTTTTCTCTTTTTCGCAGCGCTATTCTTTGCTTTAATTTTTATATAGACAAAAAGGTTTTTATAGCTTATTTTAATTATTTACGTGCGATATTAATATTTCTCTGATTATTAATTATGTACGTGCGTTATTAATTATTCTATGACAGTTTCCACAGGGATCAGTCAGTTATGAGCTATGCATACTTACATTAGTCCAAACTGTAACCATGCTAAATTCTACCTAAACTCCAATTTTAACAACAAATCTCTCTTCTTATCAGTAAAACTATATGTTGTATACTTGTAACAAAGTCCCGGGTCCCCTGAGGCCTAATGGTGACCCCCAGAGTTAAGGACAGTTGACATCCTTCTGTGAAGAGTGGGTAACAAGGCATGGTGGGTGTAATGCAGGATAAAATGGTGGGCGCCAGACACTTTTTGAATGCAAAGAGATTTAATGTCTCTTGAACAGAACTGCGGGAGAGAGGGTTAAGGCCAGGACACCCTTAAGTAGATGCAATGATAATTTGGCAGACTCAGGAACTTCTATAGGCAGACAGCTATACAGGTGCAGGCCTCCATCCAGACACCACATCTATAAAGGTAGGACCGCTCTCTCTCTCCTTTGGCAACAATCTTGTAGCAGTTATTAAAGGAAGTTGTACTCAACTATTGGCAACACAAACAGTTCTCCTTACTCCACAGTCATTTACTATGGATTTTTACTCAATGAAAGCCCAGTCTTTCACTAGACCTTCGGTTCCAATACACTGAATCCCTTGAGCTATTCCACTTTAGTATCTCAGTATCTTCCTCAAGTGTCTCCCTGCTGGGTCCATAGCTTGGCACTCACAGATACTCTTCAAGCATCACCCCTGCAGACATGCTAGGTCCCTGGCCTGGCACTCACTGATGCTCCGCAAGTGTCACCTCCGCTGTCCCGCTGGGTCCTTGACTTAGCACTTGCTAAAGTTTTCCCACTTCTTCACGGCTGGTTAGAAATCAGCTCTGGTTCTGTCCTCAGCCTACTCACAGTTATCTCCGGTAACAATGGATGTCCCTTAGTGGTGACAGCTTTCCCTCTACCTCTGACCACTGCTGGTTCTCCAGCTGGCAGAACCGCTTCTTCTGGTTGGACTACAAGCCTGCAGTCCCAACCCTATGCAGCTCTCCTGAGCTATGAGTAAGTGTAGTGTGAAACGCGTCAACTGTCCTGAGTTCCATTGTTGTTGCTTGTAGTGCTTGTTTCCTATTTTAAATAAAGCTACGTTGGTTTGGAGTGCGGCACCCTCGGTTCCTGAGAAAAAAACAACAGCCTATTAGACCTGCCTAGAGCGGCAATTTCTTTGTTCTCTACGCTGCTCTCCTGCTTCTGGATAGGCCCTCAGTCTAGCAGCCAGATGTCCCCGGGATAGGCCTCAGGTTTCAGGCCTAGCAGGCTGGAGCAGTATAACACACGTCCATCCAGACAGCGGTCCAGGTGGTACAGAACACTGATCACCTAACTCCACCCAAATAAACAGGCGCTACCAGCAGGCCAAGGGACCAAAGAATATCCCTGACCATGGCCGGAGACACATTATTCATTCATAATCTGTCCTTGCTATGCCCTGCTATAATGCCACCTAGTGACAAAAGAGATAAGTGCAGCAATTACAGAATTAGGGGGAAATCAATTGATCTCCTAACAATTGGCCAAGGCAACTATCGCCTAGCAACTAAATTCAATAACAACTCTGCCTAAACATCAGGGTGCTACATACTTTTTTTGTTATAACTTATTTTTGGGATGTGTGGGCAATAAATCCCAAAGATAACTGCTGCAAATTATGCAATATAAACTCTGATTGGAGTGTCTTGGAGCTTACACATGATTTATTTTCTTCGCTCCTGTTGGCTGAACAAGAGTGAGGGCGTTAAAGTGAACCTGTTGTTTTTCTCTTGCATGAGCAAAGAGACAGTCTCATAGAAGTCTGTGGGCTCAACTGCACACCTATGACCAGAAGAAAAGAAGATCACAGCCACAAGATATAAAGCTCATGACAGGGATTCGGGTAAGTACACATTTGAAGGCAGAGGAGGTTATTCAGGATGAATTGCTACACATTCTGATAAAATGCAGTTATTGTTTATAATTATTTGCCTCATGAAATTAACAAAATCATAGATCATATATGTTAAACACCAAATTGTACCTGCCAGAAAAAAGAAACCATGTAATTCATGTTCAGTGTTTTTCTTGAACATTCCCTTAGCATTCTGGCATGCACCCCGATCAGAGCTAAAACTATCCAATCAGCTAATCTTATTGTTCCTCTCAACCATCTAATAATTCCATGGCTTTAAAGCAGTTTATTCCACTTGACACGCCTCAAGCTAGGGTGTACACATTCTTTGGGGGCAGGTGTTATTAAGGGTGTGAACAGCAATAAAATTAAAATGAGTAAAAGGAAATTGTTGGGAATAGTGGCCAAATGTATTTTTAGCAAATTGAGCAACTATTGCTAGCACCTTATCAGGCCATCACAATGTTGTTGTAATACTATATAAAAGATAATTTACAAAGTTCAAGATTGAAACAAATGGTCTAGCAGGCATCATTTATTAAACAGCACTTAATAAAGAGTAGACATGTGCACTGCCGAAAAATTTGTTAGTTTTCCGGGTCATTCGTTATGATAGAAATTTGTTATTTAGAATAAATTCGGAAAAATTTGAATTTGTTATGCTCCATTTGTTTAGATGCGGTATTCGTAAATTAAAAAAATTGTAAATTTGAAAATACATAATAATAACTAATTTAACTAATAATAACTAACTATTAAATTATAGGTATTGGAATTTCCTTATGAACGTAATGAATACGGATTTATCCGAAGTTACGAATTATCCGAAATACCGAAATAATAATTATTATTTTTATTTATTATTATTAATTCGTTATGTTCCATTTGTTTAGATGCAGCCTTCGTTATTTTGGATAATTTGTTACTTTAGATACATTTGTATTCGTTATCGTTACATTCACTAACAGCCAAATCTGAATGGAAATTCCAATACCTATAATTTAATAGGTATTGGAAGCTATGACTAAGCACTGAACCCTAGTGCAAAACGTGTCAGCTATACACCCCACTGCTTGCTGTGCTTTGTAGTGCTTTTTTCCTTTTACCATTAAAAGCTACCTTTTCAAGTTTTTTTTTGGTGTGCGGCTGTCCATATTTCCTCTTCAAGTTATAATTTATTAGTGATAGTTATTATTATTAGTTAGTTATTGTTTTTAGATTTTTCGAATTTTGGGGTTTTCAAATTTTTGGGTGTTCAAATTTTCATTCTTATTTTCGAATTTCCGAATATTCGTATTTTCGAATTTAGGAATTTTCCTTTTCGCAACAATTTGTTAAATGCGTTTTCGTCAATTCGAAAATTTCCAAATAAAAAAATTTGTCGAATTTCATTGAAGAACTTATTCGGAAAGAAACTAATTGCATATGTCTAATAGAAAGGTCATAACTCGCATGGATGGAAGCTCCCTGGCACACTGTAGGACACACAACTTGATAGTAGATCAAATGCAAAGCCACCCAAAGATGTCAGATTGTTCTCATATAAGGGGCAGAGAGGACCCAAAGGACCAGTTGACAGGACTTCCTCTGCTGCCATCCTCCCTTGCACTTGCAGCTCTGTTTCCGCCTCACTCCTGGATGACCGTGCGTCACCAAGGCTGTGATACAGCCAGTAACCCGGGAGAGAGGCAGGAATGGAGCCGCAAGTTCAAGGGGGTTGTCGCATGGTGAGTGGCTGACCCCCTATGCCTGCCATAGGACCTGGAAGCTAGTGGAGATTGCTGGAGTAGCAGTGTCTACTACAGTGATTTCCAGCTCCTAGAAGGATCCCACAGGTATGGTATGCTGTATGCGTAGTTACATTGTTCCAAGCTGTAAAGATTTCCATACCTGGAATGCTTCTTTAAAGTATATGGCACTTTTGCATTGCTAATTTTGAACTATAGTTAACTAAGGCCTCGTACACACGATAGGTTAACCGGAGGACAACGGTCTGATGGACCGTTTTCATCGGTCAAAACCGATCGTGTGTGGACCCCATAGGTTATTTAACCATCGGTTAAAAAAAAGCCAACTTGCTTTAAATTTAACTGATGGATTCCTAACCGATAGGTCAAAACCGATCGTTAGTAGGCACGACCATCGGTTAAAAATCCAGGCATGCTCAGAATCAAGTCGACGCATGCTTGGAAGCATTGAATTTCATTTTTTTCAGCACGTCGTTGTGTTTTACGTCACCGCGTTCTGACGTGATCGGTTATTTAACCGATAGTGTGCAGGCACGACGGACCATCAGTTAGCTTCATCGTTTAACCGATCACAACGGTCCTTCAGACCGTTCTCATCGGATGGACTGATCGTGTGTACGAGGCTTAAGGCTGCAGCAAAGAGGATGTCATAGGTGTTCTATATCCCTCCCATGAGAGCGTACGTATATATGGCAATACAGTGAAAAATTATGAAATAAGGCCAGTCAACTACCAGTCTGAAATAAGGCCAGTTCACTGTAAATGGAAATCTAAAACATAAGCATCAAGATTTTCAAACGGGATATCTTGTTAAAATAATTTCTTTCACTGGTTGTGCTACCAATCATCTATTGAGATATTATATCATTGGCATTGGGCTTTAACATAAGGATTAGCATTTTTATTTTAGCCATCTGGTTATAAGACGTGCATGACAAAAAAAAATCTTTTGTTTTGATTCGTTAATCTAGTTATTTTGTTTAGCTCAATTCGGTTGATTCATTCAATTCCTATTTGGAATTCCTATTCAGAATTTTCTTCGAATTTACCGATTTTTTTGGTTTCGAAATGCTCAAATCTGTAAATTTTCGAATCAGTCAAAACTAAAATGTTATACAGCAAAGTGAACAAACAAAAGAAAAATCTTTATCAAATGATTACAATGACTCTTTAAATCACCTTTAACAAAAACAGCATTATTTTGAAATGGTACTCTAATAACACACACAGTCTTTGATTTCAGCAAAATGTGTATTGAGAATTCGACTAAAGTTCAGTGTAAAATTCGATTTGAAATTTCAGTCTGAATTTTGTTACGTTATTCTGAGTATTTGGTAAAGTTTGTTTATATTGTAATTTGGTTATTCGGATATATCCGAATCTCCGAATAACAAAAAATGTGTCTGAATATTAAAGTAATTTGAAATGAAATGAACCGCAAATGTCTACTGGTTATAACTTTCAAATCATACTGGACTTGGCTGAAAATAACTGTTTTTTTTTTTTAAATGAAGATTTGTATGTTGGTGTCTGTGAATTGAGTCTATTGTATGTATTATTACTCGATAATAATATACATGTTTAGTTTTTAGTATTTGTAAAAATAAAAACAAAGTAATGCTCCATAAGTATAGATCCACCAGCATTGCTCACTGAATAAGCCAGGAGGTATAATTTTGCTGGCATATGTACAACCCACCATCTGAGTGAGTTGGGGGGGCAGTAAACCATTGCCTATTTTTAAGCCCCCCCAACCCCCCTGTGAAGGATGCTTCAGTGTAATTCTCCCTGCTTGTTTAATGCTGTGTGTATGTGTTAGAGGGAGGGTGATTTCAGGTGTGACTCACTCCTCTGCTAACAAGCTGTTGATATGGTAATGACCCTTCCTCAGCTAGTCCTATTTCAAAGGATAATTGATCTATTGTGTGTGTGTGTGAAGGAGACCTGTGTTTACTGTTTACTGTGATTAGAAGTGGCTCGTGTTAATTATTCTGATTGCTTCATTGTGGTAATTATCTCTTCTATATGCGGGGCCAGGCTGTCTAGATAATGAATTCTGTTACAACTAGTAATTACCTTCACTGATGTCATTATCTAAAGAAATGTTTTCAGGGTCGACTCCGAAGTGTCTGCCTATAATCTGTATGAGAGCCCCCACTGTGTGTGGAAAGGGGGTGGAGATTTCATTGTTCCTTGATTGAGGATTTAGCTTGTAAACTGTATATATACCAGCAGCAAGCTGCCATTAAACTGTCTTGTTCCAGCAGTAAGCTCTGACTCATGTGTGGCTTATTGGGCGATTCCAGGAATATTCCTCCTCATGGAATATTGGGTGACTTTCTTTATGGGAAGAAGGGAATGTTTGATGGGGATATCATTCTAATACCGTCACACCCCCCCCCCCCCAAAAAAAGTCTAATGCCTCGTTTCCACTGAGCGGATCGGTTCGGTACGGTTCGGTACAGTACGCTTTTTTGGGTGTTTCCATTATGAAAGCGTGCCATAAAAGCGAACCGTACCGGACCATTCTGGGTCCTGCTTCAGATGTGGGGCCATAGAGAATGGAACGGTTCCATTAGGGGGGACCTACAAATACATCTCACTGATTGGTGGATGTGCTAGGCTTTTTTTCTAAACCTTGCATGGTCCCGGATGGTCCGATTTGCAGTGGAAATGCTCTGCAGAATAGACTGGACCATTCTAACCCGTTCCATTCTAAGCGACCCGAACCGATCCGCTCAGTGGAAACGAGGCAATAAATGAACCCTTACTGCTTGCTTGGAACGTGTAAAAAATGTAATGCCCATAGTCTGGGCATGGGTGCACTTTAAAGTCTAGGTCAAGTCTGATTTTGTTTAGGTCTAAATCCCAACCCCTGCCCATTTTTATTTACAGAATGGGGAAGGCATTATAACCTCTATCCAGTTTTTATTTATGGTCTGTTTCCCCATTAAGAATATTTCCTTTCTGTTTTGTTTGGCGGGAGGGGGTTGGGGTTTTTCTCCCACCACTCTCGTCTGTATCATTCATTATGCTTTATTATATGCATTTTTCTTCTTCTTTCCTGTTTTTCTAGTCTATATTCTATTGTCGCCAGTCTATGGACACAGCACCTTCCAGGCCCTCTCCGGGGGTTTGGTCCCATTGGTACTGTCTGCTCTAGGATCCCACGACACCCACTGTCAGGGGTAAGTTTTCATAGCTATGATATGATATTGTTTTTCAATGGTTATGCCACGTAGTACCACTCCGTCTCCACTCCTTAGAGTGGTGTCCCACAACGTACAGGGTCTAAATTCCCCGGTCAAACGCAAGAAGGTGTTCCAATCCTATAGTTCTCAAAAGTTGGGAGTACTTCTGCTACAAGAAACCCATTTCCCTGCAAGCTACTCCCCCTCGTTCATCCACAATCATTACCCACAGTTCTTCCTGGCAAATGCTGAGGATAAGACCAGAGGGGTCGCAGTTCTTTTTGCCAAATCCTGCCAATTTAAATCGCAGTTAATACACAGGGACCCGGAAGGTAGATTTATTCTAGTGAAGGGGTGGTTAGATGAGCAGCTCTTCTCTTTTGTATCTTACTACACTCCTAATAGAGGCCAACTTAAATTTTTTCAAGATATGTTTAACACTGTAGATCCACTACTGGAGGGGATAATCATATTTGGAGGAGACTCCAATGTGGCTTTCGATCAAAGTCTTGATAAGTCCAGACCTTTATCATCTCAATTAACCCATCCTACTAGGATTAGTTCAAAAATAGCAAAGCTGATCTTCCAACGAGGCCTTGTTGATGTCTGGAGGGAATTTAATCCCTCTAAAAGGGATTATACTCATTTCTCCAACCCCCACCGCTCCTACTCAAGGATAGACCACATTCTTGTCACCTCGAGGCATATCCCCCTGATCACTAAAGCACTTATAAAGGATACGTCTCTCTCCGACCACTCAATGGTGATCTGCTCCCTGAGAGGTCGAACAAGTGACTATCGCCAATTTCATTGGCGCCTGAACGAAACCCTCCTTAAGAACCCAAATGTTATTATGGACATTGAGAAAGCATTACTGGAATACTTTAGTTTAAATGATGTGGAAGGCATCTCAGTTGAGACTTTGTGGGCCGCGCATAAAGCCTCGATCCGTGGTAAGTTGATACAAATTGCCGCTAAACTGAAAAAGGCCAAAGCTTTGGAAATAGAAAAATTAGACAGAGAATTTTCAGAGCTATGCAAACAACACAAAAAAAAACAATCAACCATTACGACTTCTCAGTTGGAAACCGCTAGAATTAATCTTAATTTAGCGCTTACCGTAAGGGCTGAAGGGTCCCTGGGTTGGAGCGGAGCAAAATTTTACCAACATAAGGACCGAATGGGCACTATGCTGGCCACCAAACTATCACCGACTTATCGCACATTCTCTCTCCCAAAAATTAAAACTCGAGATGGGACTACAACCCTCAACCCTGAAAGCATACTTAAATCCTTCCAAGGTTTCTACTCTACACTTTACCAGTCTGATGTCTCAGCTGGGATTCCTGAGATTCAGTCCTATATTGCCAAGCTACCTATTCCTAGCCTTCACAGGGAACATGTGGAACTCATGGAGGCGCCCATCTCCGTGAGGGAAACATTGGAGGTGATTAAGAACTTGAAGGGCGGCTCGGCCCCTGGGCCGGATGGCTTCTCAAACCATTATTATAAAAGCTTTGCCGATACCCTCGCCCCTCACCTTACAAGGTTTTTCAACTCCAGGAGAACAGGGGAGGAACTGCACCCTCATCTGAACGAGGCGTTCATATCGGTTATCCCTAAGCCTGATAAGGACCCGGAATTAGTAGAAAATTATAGACCCATCTCGTTGATTAATAACGATATGAAAATTCTTACAAAAATTTTGGCTAACAGAATAAACTCGTTCATCTCCCATTATATACACAGAGATCAAGTCGGTTTCATACCAGGGAGACAGGGTCCGGATCAGATCAGGCGGGCAATCAATGTGGTCTCATTATTACAGTCAGGGTGGGATGGAGGTCATCCCCAGGAGGGTATGCTCCTTTCACTGGACCTTCAGAAGGCCTTCGATTCTATATCATGGCCATACTTATTTGAGGTTTTAAGGCGGTGGGGATTTGGAGAGAGTTTTCTGGGTATACTGCGTTCCTTATATTCAACACCACAGGCGAAGGTCAAACTACAGGGGTACTTCTCAGACCCGATACAGATTAGAAGAGGGACCAGACAGGGTTGTCCCCTGTCACCGGTGATTTTTGCATTGGCAATAGAAACCTTGGCCATTGCCATTAGATCTAATCAAGACATCTCTGGGGTTGGTTGCGGACAACACACTCATAAGTGTGCTTTGTTTGCTGACGATTGTCTCCTTTTTGTTACCTCCCCAAACACATCCTTAACGGCCATTTGCAAAGAACTTGAATTTTTCGGACATGTTTCAGGACTACGAGTGAATATGAACAAATCACATGCTTTGAATATAAATTTGCAATCCACAATGGTAGAGAGTCTGAGGGCCTCCTTCGGGTTCCAGTGGGCGGACTCTTCCATTCGCTACCTTGGGATAAATCTAACTAATAGATTTGAAAATCTTTATCAGGCTAATTTTCCTCCTATGTACCGCAAACTCGAAATGGACCTAAAAACATGGGCCACTCACAAAATATCTTGGCTAGGGAGAATTAATTCTGTCAAAATGACGCTCCTACCCAGACTGCTATATTTATTCAGATCCCTCCCCATTGCAATAAAAAAAGATCAACTTAAAAAATTCCAGGGAAAGGTGCTGAAGTTTGTGTGGGGAGGCAGAGGATACAGGTTGCCCCAAAATGTTTTATATGGGCCCATAACTAAAGGGGGTTTAGGATTACCACATCTCTTTCGCTACTATCAAGCAGCCCGGCTGGCTCAGTTGTCTTCTATCTACTCCGGTCGTGAGAAACCGGATTGGATAGAAATGGAGGGTCAGGCAGTTCCTCACAATTCTCTGGATGACTTGCTATGGTGTCCCCAAAGATCGAGACCGGCCATTATGGCCCCTACACTCTCCCAAGCCTTCAGGCTTTGGGACGACTTGCGGAAGTCTCCAGCTATAACCTCTGCCACTCAACCTTTAGCTAATCTATTTCAAAATCCCTATTTTAACCCGAAGGGGGACTCTACAATTTTTCGTTGGTGGTTGGACAAGGGACTTTATAGGATTGGACACTTTCTTGCCCCATCGGGACCGATCTCGTTAGCACATTGTGTGGGGACCTTAGGAATGCCGGATACAGAAAAAATTAGATACTCCCGAATATCTCAATTTATTAACTCAATCTGGAAAAATAAGCCAAATCCCCCTGATTTCACTCCTTATGAGAAATGGTGCATCAAATCTACAGAACAAAGAGGTGGCATTTCCATTGTATACAATTCATTATCAGAACCTACATCCAAATCTTCCTACATGGAAGCGTGGGAGAGGGATCTACAGATGTCATGGACCATGGAGAAGTGGCATGAGGTGGGGTCGAGGGCTTCCAAGGGTCTAATCAACATCTCTCTAATAGAAGCTAACCTCAAAGTATTTATGCGGTGGTATTTGGTCCCCTGCAAGCTAGCTGCAATGTTCCCAACCACTTCCCCATTATGTTTCCGAAATTGCTTAGCCCAGGGTTCTATGTTGCATACTTGGTGGGAATGCCCTAGAATCAGGGGTTTTTGGAACAAGGTGTTCTCCCTCATTAGGAAGGTGACCGGGATACCGGTGGATAAATCTCCACAAATAGCGTTATTGGGGGCTGACGTCCCCCAGGCCAACAAATACACTCAAAAATTGATAGCATTCTTGCTCACTGGGGCTAGGATCACACTGGCTGGGGCGTGGAAACAACAGTCTGTATCTTTCCAGAAGACCAAAAGTAAAATCTCTTGGATCATGCACCAGGAGAAAATGGTCAGTACAATACTCAATTCTTCTAAATCTTTCGAGGCTGTATGGGAACCCTGGGCTAGATATATAGGCATTTCTCTGTTATAGGGATAAGGGAGGGTGGAGGATATCCATCCTTTCTTGACTACTGTTATTTTTTGAGGTTGGGACGTATAGAGCGAATCATATAGTCCATAGCTGGCGACAATAATCTATGTTCTCTTTCTCATTCTTTCTTGTCTTTCTCTGTCTCTCTGTTTCTTTTCTTTCCCCCTTTTTTTCTCCTTGTTTTTTTTTTTTTCCTTTCTCTTCTTATTCCATTACATATCTCCAGAAAAACATTAAGGTATGTTAGGCAGTTGCACCTTGAAAAGATTACAGTAGAGAACATTTTCTTTTCTCTTCTTTGTTTATGCTTATCTGTTATATTGAGCACTGGAGATTTTTGATTGTTAAGTAAGCTCTCCTCAGGAGTCTCATGCCTTCACTAAGATATGGAATTAGGATAGGTTAATCCCAGCGTTGGGATGGATCTAGGATCCCGGAAACATCAGTTATTCCGGGACGGGGGTCCACTTTCACCCTAGGTAGGCACACATTCCGAGTTGAAAGTATTCACTGGTTCCTAGGCACAGTATGATCCCACTGGGGGTGCCGGGAATGCAGTCAGTACCAGTTGCCATTTTATTATTTTTTAATCGCATTCATATTCTCGTTTTCTCCATTTTGAAGACCTTAGTCCCAAAGTGGTGAAAATATCCAATTACATGTATAAGTCATGTCCTTGATCTATACTCCTTTTGACAATATTGTTACTTTAGTCTCTATACTGTATGTATACCTTTTAGCCCCAGGTTGTGCTGGAGGCTCATACTATGTACTGTACTGCCTTTCAATAAATTATTTTGAAACTGAAAAAAAAAAAAAAAAAAAAAAAAAAAAAAAAGAATATTTCCTTTCATCTCCTGTTGGAACTGGGAACCATGGGAAACCTTTGCAGCAGGCACACATACTGAAACGATAATTATTTACTAAAATAAGAGAGGGATAAAGCCCTGTCAGGTTTTTATTATTATCTGTTCCCCCGAGGTACTGTTGAAGTACGCTCCCCCCATTTCTTGTCCATTTTTGGTCACCCTAATGCAGGCCATACATACAGTATACTGCAGTTTTTTATGCAGTTCCCACTAGTTCTGATAACAAAATAAATAAAAAAAAAAACCCTGCAAGACAAAGGCATAATGAACTAGTATGCATAACATACTAGCTAATTATGAATTACTTACCTGAGATCGAAGCCCCCGCAGCGGTCCTCCGACACCTCCTCCGTCGCTGCCATGATACCCGGAGTGATTTCTGGGTTTCACTGCTCTGGCGCTGTGACTGGCCGGAGCAGCGATGACGTCTCTCCCGCGCATGCGCCATCACTAACAGCATAATCGCCGTTAGAAGCGGCACGCTCAGTGCGCCTGATGTCTATGGTGCATGCGCCGTAGACATCGGTGCCTGTCTTTTCTGCAAATCTCTCAAAAACCTTTATTTTTTGCACCTACAGGTAAGCCTTAATCTAGGCTTACCTGTAGGTTAACCACTTAAGGACCCCTTCACGCCGATATACGTCGGCAGAATGGCACGGCTGGACACATCCACATACCTGTACGTGGCCCTTTAAGCCCAGCCGTGGGTCCGAAGCTCCGTGACCACGCCCGCGGGACCCGATCGCCGCCGGTGTCCCGCGATCGTTCCTCCGAAGCTGAAGAACGGGGAGAGGTGTGTGTAAACACACCTTCCCTGTTCTTCGTTGTGGCAGTGTCATTCATTGTGTGTTCCCTGATATAGGGAAACACGATCAATGATGTCACACGTCCAGCCCCGCCCCCCTACAGTTAGAAACACATATGAGGTCACACTTAACCCCTTCAGCGCCCCCTTGTGGTTAACTCCCAAACTGCAATTGTCATTTTCACAGTAAACAATGCATTTTTATAGCATTTTTTGCTGTGAAAATGACAATGGTCCCAAAAATGTGTCAAAATTGTCCGATGTGTCCGCCATAATGTCGCGGTCATGAACAAAAATTGCTGATCACCACCATTAGTAGTATAAAAAAAATATTAATAAAAATGCAATAAAACTATCTCTCTTTTTTTTTCAAAATTATCGCTCTATTTTTGTTTATAGCACAAAAAATAAAAACCAAATACCACCAAAAGAAAGCTCTATTTGTGGGGAAAAAAAGGACGCCAATTTTGTTTGGGAGCCACATCGCACGACCGCGCGATTGTCAGTTAAAGCGACGCAGTGCCGAATCGCAAAAACTGGCCAGGTCCTTTACCTGCATAAAGGTCCGGGTCTTAAGTGGTTAAAGGGGTTTATAACCACTTTAACGATCGACTGGATGAACCTACCACCAACAGTTTCATCTGTTGCACAGGAGGGGTTATGTATGCCTGCATTTTTTTTTATTTTTATTAATTATCTAACAAAAGAAAAACCATTTATGGCCTATCCTGTATCTGAAAAACAAACATTGGAGACATTTGTTCTTGTTCTTCTATAGTCCGTTCTACTAGTCACAAAGTGACATTTATGATAGTTTAGATAATAATTTAACTGTCATTCTTGTGAAATCTCAAACTTGTAAACAACAGGTGCATCCTGTCTACCTGGAAATGTATTGTACCTCTGTAGTAACTGTCAATGCGCTCGTAAAAAGGGTTTGGACAGAATACGCAAAATAATTTTATACCTTTTTCTTAATTTCCCCCAGATAAACTGCAAACAGTGTTTAATTGTGGCAAAAAGAATAGTGAAGATTTAAGGACACACTTAGAGCGGTAATAAATTCAAAAGAAAAATGTATATATATTACAGCATAAAAATCCACAAAGGGTGTTTCCACTGTTTATGGAGAAGCAACAGAGACACCTTTAGACGGAAGTATTGTTGGGGGTAGTCTTTAATACACTAGCAAATTTACACTAGAGTCATTTGACTAACAATTTAAAGCTGTACTATAGATAACCATTTTAAGCAGTAAGGCCCCTTTCAGACTGGGACAGGGGCAGCATCGGCGGTAAAGCTGTGCTATTTTAAGCGGCGCTTTACAGCCAATTTTGTGGTGCTTTACAGCTGATTGTGCGCCGTTATTCAGCCGCTAGCGGGGCGGTTTTACCCCCGCTAGCGGCCGAGAAAGATTTAAAAACACCGCAAAGCGCCTCTGCAGAGGCGTATTGCCGGCGGTATAGTCGCAGGGTTTCATTGATTTCAATGGGCAGGAGCGATGGAGGAGCAGTATACACACCGCTCCAAAGATGCGGCTAGCAGGCCCTTTTTTCCCGCTCCGGGGCTTTCACACTGGAGACACAGCGGCTGTTTCAGGCTGGTTTGCAGGCGCTATTTTTAGCGCAATAGTGCCTACAAATTGATCCATTGTGAAAGGGGTCTTATAGCAACTTTTTTGGGCGTAAAGTTTTTACATAAATATATAAACGTTGATAGCACTTTTGCTGGAAAGCTTAGTCTGTTAAAGGAAGTTAACAAAATAACAGACTTAAAGTGGTTGTAAAGGCAGAAGGTTTTTTATCTAAATGCATTCTATTCATTAAGATAAAAAGCCTTCTGTGTGCAGCAGCCCCCTTCAGCCCCCCTAACACTTACCTGAGCCCCATCTCTCTCCAGCAATGTCCAAGAATGTCTATCCCTCCCGATTGGCTGCCGCTGCTGTCAATCAGAGTCAGCTAGCCAATCAGGGGAGAGGGGGGGTGGGACCAGGTCGAGGCTCCATGTCTGAATGGACACAGGGAGCTATCACTCGGCACGAGTGCCCCCAAAGCAAGCTGCTCTGTGCAAAACCACAGGTAAGTATAACACGTTTTTTATTTTTATAGCAAAAAAATCGAGACTTTACAATCACAAATGGGCGGATCACCAGATGGAAATACAAAAAAAAGGCTAAAAAGGAGATTAATGCAGCCACCACATCTAATGCCGAGTACACACAATCGTTTTTCTTGTTCTAGAAAAAACTATGCTGGAGCAAAGCGCAGTGACGTACAACACGTACGACGGCACTATAAAGGGGAAGTTCCATTCAGATGGTGCCACCCTTTGGGCTGCTTTTGCTGATTTAGTGTTTGTAAAAGTTTGATGAGAGACATTTGCGCTTTTCAGTCTTCGTGCTTTTCAGTCTGTTACAGCGTGACGAATGTGCTATCTCCATTACAAACGCTCGTTTTACCAGAACGAACGCTCCCGTCTCATAACTTGCTTCTGAGCATGCGTGTTTTTTTCCCGTCTTTAAAGCCTACACATGATCATTTTTAACGACGTGAAAAACTACAACGTGAAAAATGGAGCTCTGGAGCGCCCACAATATAGTTATTAATGACATAATAAAAAATGAAATTTTTCACGTCATGAAAAACGGCCGTGTGCACGCGGCATTAGAATTGGTGAGCTGCAATATATTACATTTATAATTTGGGGTTTCATTCTGCCTAAAATCCGAACTATGCTCACCTCTACTCACTGCTGCAATGTCACCGGCTGCTGACATCTTTGACAGTTTTTTTTCCGGTTTCCGATCTTTAGCCATTTTGATTGGCCGGGCCAGGAATTTATTTGAATAGACTTTTGCAGTTACTAAAGGGCCCACTCTAAACCTTTGAGCAGCAGTCCCGTTGGGCCATATTCTCATAGAAGTTACGATGGAGTATCTCAGGATACTCCATCGTATCTCCCTTTTTTGGCCCGTGTATCTATGCGACTGATTCTTAGAATCATTTTCGCATAGATACACTTAAGATCCGCCATCTGTAAGTCACTTACACTGGCTGATCTTAAATGTAATGACGCCGGCCGCCGCTAGATGGCATTTACGTGAAGGACTCATTTGCGTATGCAAATGATCCTTCTACGCCGATTCCCGAACGAGTTTGCGTCGCGTAACCGTCGCTAACGTCGTTTGCGTAAGCGGAAACTTACTCCTGCTATATGAGGAGTAAGTTTCCGCAAGTCCCACGTAGGCCATGTTACGGATGGCGTCGGGTCCGCGTCGTGTTTTTTCGTCGGGTACGTCGTTTCCGTAAGTCGTTCTTGAATACGACTTTACGTCAATGACGCACACGTCGGCGTCATTGACGTTTTCCGCCGAGAACTGGAGCATGCGCACTGGGCTTTTTGAAGCCCGGCACATGCGCAGTTCATTAGAATCGGGGGCGCGCTTAATTTGAATACAATCCGCCCCCTTGGAGATCCGCCAGGCTACGCCGGGGCATTTACACTCCGCCGTCCCAACTTACGGAGCAAGTGTTTGGGGAATACAACACTTGCTCCTGTAAGTTGGGACAGCGGAGTGTAAGTGCCTTAAGCGCAGCCCGCGGATTTTTAGAGAGAATATGGGCCATTGTGTGTGCATGAGCTTGGTTATTTTGTCAAACACAGTGCAAATCATCCCAGTGGCAACATTACCTATAATTTATACAATATATGGCTGCTGAAGTCCATTTTTTCTCTGATAGTATGTCAGAAAGCTTTACCATTTAGTTGAATAAATAAAGGTCATTGCCTTTCAGTTGCTGTTCCTAAAAACAACTTTATAGCAGAGTATTTAAATATTTCATAATTTATTGCATGTATTGCCAAGTATGTTCCTATAAACAAATAAAAATCAACAAAGAGAGTCTTTGTCCTTTAATCCATTGTAAACTCCTGATTTATAAATAAAAGCACCATTCATAAAATTTAGTGTTGGTTAAAATATGTGTCATTTATCATTTATAGTATCTACTGAATACATGTAGAGTTTATAAAGAGAGGTTTGTGATCAGTTGATAAGGTCTCCAGTGCTCTGGATATATAAGTGATTATTTGCAGGAGATTCAGAATAAAATGTAGTCAACTGAAGAACCTAGTTCTGATGAGAGTGAGATCTGTGTGCTATAGTTTTGTGTAGAAATGGTGTGAATACATGATTTTCACACATGGCATTTAGCCCCTTTAGTGTCCAAACATGGCATTTTAGTGTGCCCAAGAGGCACAGGTGCAGCATCCAACCCCATTGCCTGTCAAAGTCTATGGCAGGCTGAAATTTGCTGCAGTTAGATGAGGCTAAAATCTGTACCAAGTGGTACTTAAGTATAGATGTGTATGCGTTCAGAGATGTGCCCAGAACACAGATATTCTGCATTCCAGGCAGGGCTGTCTTAATGAGAGGGCACACCTGGGCACTGCCCAGGGGCCCCAGCTGCATTGGGGGCCACTGCACTTTCCCCAAAGAAATGCTTGGGGTAGCTTGGGTGGCTATATTGCTTGAGGTATCAGGGATGTAGAGAGGCCACAGTGTAGGGGGTATCAGGGATGTAGTGGGGTCACAATACAAGGGGTATCTTATGGTATATGGTTACAGTGCTGGGGGATATCTGGGATGTAGAGGGGTCAGAGTGCTGGGGGGATATCCGCGGTGTAGAGGGGTCAGAGTGCTGGGGGGATATTCGGGGTGTAGAGGGGTCAGAGTGCTGGGGGGAGATGTAGGGCGTAGAGGGGCCAGAGCATTACTTTGCCCAGGGGCCCATGATGCTATTAAGATGGCCCTGATTCCAGGTGTAGTTCCCTGGATGCATAGCACCCTAAATGTGAGTATTACTTGGTGCAGCATTTAGCCCTGTCCAATCCAGCATATTTTAGCCTGCCTTAAACTTTGATAGGCTGAAGGCAGTGGGCCCGGATGTGGCACCTGTGCCTCCTGGGTGCACTAAAATTCTGGGGTTGGACGCTGTTGGTTTAATGCTTAGTGTGCAACCAGCCTTATTAGCAGAAGGTGTTCCTTATTCACCTATGAGCACCAATGGCTGCAGCTAACCTCTTGGTGGCAACCTGATGCAAGAGCCAAATTTACAAGAGGGGACTATGAACTGATATAACCAGCAGTGCACAAGTACCTGGTCTCTTAGCCAATCCACTATCCAATCAAGCAGACATTTTTTTAGGGTTGTCCCGATACCACTTTTTTAAGACCGAGTACAAGTACCAATACTTTTTTCAAGTACTCCCCGATACCGATTACAGATACTTTTTTTTGTATGTCATGTGACAGTGGCACATGTGCCAGTATTTTTTTTTTTTTTACAATTTTCTTTTTTGTGATTTCTTCTTTTTTTAGGGGGGGGGGGGGGTGGATTGTGTAAGTGTGTTTTTTTACTTACATTTTTATTATTTTTTACAATTCATTTTTTTTATTTATTGCAATTTTTTTTCCTTTTTTTTATCAGCCCTGTTGGGGGGCTTTGTTGGGGGGATGTTTTAGTTATGTGAATAAACAGTGTCAGTGATTGTACACTGATGTACATTCGGAAAAGGTAGAAGCCGGATTTATCTCCATCCTGACAGATCGAGGGTTGGATGAGGACATTAAGGGGGACACGGAGCGCGGAGGGGGAGAGCAGCAGGAGGGGTACACGGAGCACGGACCGCAGCACGGAGGGGGACAAGGACCCGGAGAGGGAGAGCAGCACGGAGGGGGACACACAGCATGGAGGGGGACACGGAGCACAGACTGCAGCACGGAGGGGGACAAGGACCTGGAGGGGGAGAGCAGCACGGAGAGGGATACGAACCTGGAGGGGGAGAGCAGCACGGAGGATACGGGGACAGTCAGCAGTGATCGGTGCAGCTTTGGGGGGAGTTACAAGCACCGATCACCGCTGTACAACTTTCACTAAAGCAGCTGAAAAGGGGGCAGATCAGTGCTTGTAACTCCCCCGCCGCACTGATCACCCCTGACTGCCCAGGTATCGGGTCAAGCATTGGAGCATTTCCCCAAATACAAGTACTCAGGGAAATGCTCGATATTGGTACCGATAACGATAATAGTATCGGTATCGGGACAACCCTAATTTTTTTCCATTTAATCAGTTATTTGGGTTGAGCAGAAGAATTACACTTTGAACATTTTGATAGCCTCATATGTTGCAAGTCATGAACCGAATCCTGTGGATTGTTTAAAAGCTTGTGAAGTGCTCCTCCCATAGGAGCCGCAGGAATTACTTGTCCAGGTCTTCCCAACTTCTGCCCTGCAGCCAGGCACACATCAAGCTCATTAACTCTTGCTTTAAAGACCAGTCTAGAGGATTGTTGTTTTTATTTTTGGAGAACTTGGATAGGGATGAGGCAAGTGGTGGGAGACTCCAAACATGAGAACTATGTACAACGGAGGACTTGGTTTTCCTTACTGAGCAAACTTTAGTAGTAAAGCCGGTAGAGCAAAGTCCCTTTTAAATAAGAAAGTTTCTAGATTAAGATCTTCAGGAAACCAGCTAGTGTCCTCTTCAATAGACCCACAGCTGACTATAAGGCACAGAGGGGTAGCTAGAGCACAAGGTCAGTAAGATTCCTCAGTGTCTGTACTCGCAAGGCCAAGGACAGATGGATGCGTTCTTCCAATCTTGCAAGGGATGCCCTTCAGTGATAACAGACAAATCTGTGGCAGATAGCTCCCCTCCGTCAGATTCCTCTAAGCACCCAAGTTTCTGCATTCCTCCCTCAAGTCACCCACCTGAGGGACAAGACCCAGCGCTTTGTGTGCTCTAAGAATAAATACGTTCTCTCAGTATGCCTTTGGAGCCTGCCTCTCTGGGATAGGCCAGGGCCGTATCAATATTCATGCTGCCATCTGCATAGCTCCACACCTATCATCCAGAAACTTCAAGTTGCCTGGATACAGAGGCAGCTATTCAGCAGACTGGCAGCAGCAGAACAGAGTACAGTGAACCAAACTATGCTTTTACCTCAACCAAAATCACAGCTACACAGACTACAGTTTGGCAATTAATTAACCTGTCAAAAACAAACACTACCACTTATCTAACTATCCTAAAACTTACCTAGGAGGGTGCTACACTTGTATTTCCAGGTACCCCATACATATGAGAGTCAAAATTGAGTTTGTGTGTGTTCCTCTCCAGCCGTCTTGTCCAGAGCCAGTGTAAGCACTTTCACAGGTCCTGTGGCTGCTGTGTACAGCTGCCCATATACATCAATTTGAAGAGGTGGCTGCTTGTGGGTATACGCCGGGGTTGAGTAAAGTACCTGGACGCATGTATGCTCCAAAAGCACACATCGTACAGCCTCATCCTCTAACTCATGTCTATGCAGCAGTTGTGGGTCTGATCTCTCCATACAGAGGACCTGTCACGCCTATGCTGGGGGGGGGGGGAGTATGTCCAATTGTTGGTTTCAGTGGATTAAAAAAGGACCAGATAAAAACAGGCAAAGGGCCACATCTGGTCTTCGGACCACAGTTTGGAGACCACTGGTCTAGATGAACATCTAGAATTTTTTTTCCGAATAAGTTATTTTGCCTTTATCCAGTATGGATTCCCTATGGTGCACTCCCGAGTCACACTGGCCAGGATTCAAAGAGAATTGCGCTTTTTTTGTGGAGGCGCAGGGCAACGATTTTGCCCTGCGCCCCCGCAAATTTGCTCCGCTGCCCTTGATTCACGGAGCAGTAGCTCCGTAAATTGCGAAGGCGCGCCGGCAAAATTGCCCGGCGCTAGAGCACGCAATTTAAATGATCCCGTAGGGGGCGGGAATCATTTAAATTAGGCGCGCTCCCGCGCCGAGCGTAGAGCGCATGCTCCGTCGGGAAACTTTCCCGACGTGCATTGCGGCAAATGACGTTGCAAGGACGTCATTTGCTTCAGAGTGAACGTGAATGGCGTCCAGCGCCATTCACGAATCACTTACGCAAACGACGTAACATTCAAATATCGCGATGCGGGAACGACGGGTATCCTTTAGCATTGGCTGCCCCTACTATTAGAAGGGGCAGCCTTACGCTAAACGACGTAACTTGCGTACGCAGGGCTCGCGCAACATTGTGAATCGGTGTTAGTATGCAATTTGCATACTATACACTGAGCACAATGGGAGCGCCCCCCAGCGGGCATCGCAAGAATGCAGCCTAAAATATGCGTGGCATAAGAGCCTTATGCCACACAGATTTTAGGCTGCAGTCGGCGTTACGATGTTCCTGAATCAGGAGCATTAGTAACGCCGGAGCAAGTAAGCAAGTAAGCAATTGCGCTGTGTAACCTATGGTTACACAGGCACAATTGCTACTTGAATCTGGGCCACTGTCTTTTTAGATGCTGGGCAGCTGTGTTACAAAGCCCAGCTCCATCCAAGACCTTTTTCTTTCTTTTTTCTACAGTGGCTTGGAATTGTAAGAACTTTATTTAGACAAACATAATAACACATAAAAGAGGATCAGGTACACTTTGTAATTCTTCAATTAAAATATGAGCTCCAGAAATCCCCCTGCTAACGTTTCCTGAACTTCAGCATCTCCAGACGCCAGCTGTTACACTGATTGGCACTGTAGAATTTGGCTGGGTCTTCTGTTTGCTCAGATCATACAGTCAACCCTTGTGCCTCCAGGATTAGAGTGGCCAGATTGTGACGTGGATCGTTAACTTTTCCGTCTAACAATGCATCCAAACACAAAATACAAACACAGTTAAACAGGTGTTTATATGGCCTGTTGATTGCTTTTTTTCATGTTTTATATGTAGATCCCTTTAAGGAAAACTGATATTTAAAAAAACACTTGTGTGATTAAGCTCTGAGGCCCCGTACTCACGACCAAACATGTCTGCTGAAACTGGTCCGCAGACCAGTTTCAGCAGACATGTTTGGCCGTGTGTTGGCCCGAGCGGACCATTTTGGGACGGATCGGACAGGTTTCCAGCGGACAACTGTTTCCCGGACTTGTTTTAAAACAGTCCGCTGGAAACCTGTCCGCCCGGACATGTACGGTCGTCTGTACAGACCTACCGTACATGTCCTGCCGCCCGCATCCCTCGCATGCGTCGAATGACTTCGACGCATGCGTGGAAGCATTTTTAAGGCGGCCCGCCCACGTCGCCGCGTCATTGTCGCGGCGACACCGCGTCATCGACGCGGCGACACCGCGGACACGCCCCGCGTAATGTTTACGCGCGGGCTTCTGTTCGATGGTGTGTATAGCCATCGAACAGAAGTCCCCGGGCAGTCCCCGGCCAGACATGTCCGATGGAAACGGTCTGCAGACCGTTTTCATCGGACATGTCCTGCCGTGAGTACTCGGCCTGACGGAAGTAGCCACTCTATGGCTCCAGCTAGTTCTTGGACAATAACCATAAATCTAATCTTTGAGTCACCATCCTGGAACTGGTATACAGTAAAACCTTGGTTTGCGAGCATAATTTGTTCCAGAAACATGCTTGTAATCCAAAGCACTTGTATATCAAAGCATTTTTTTACAGGGTATAAAAGAGAAGAGGGGCACCTCTAGGTGTAGCAATAAGTTGCTAAATGTTGCACCTTCATTAACCACATAAGCCCCGGACCAAAATGCAGCTAAAGGACCAGGCCCCTTTTTGCAAATCGGCACTGCGTCGCTTTAACTGACAATTGCGCGGTCGTGCGACATGGCCCCCAAACAAAGTTGGCGTCCTTTTTTTTCCACAAATAGAGCTTTCTTTTGGTGGTATTTGATCACCTCTGCGGTTTTTATTTTTTGCGCTATAAACAAAAATAGAGCGACAATTTTGAAAAAAAATCAATATTTTTTACTTTTTGCTATAATAAATATCCCCCAAATATATATATATATATATAAAAAAAATATTTTCCTCAGTTTAGGCCGATACGTATTATTCTACCTATTTTTGGTAAAAAAAAATCGCAATACGCGTTTATCGGTTGGTTTGCGCAAAATTTATAGCGTTTACAAAATAGGGGATAGTTTTATTGCATTTTTATAAAAAAAAATTTTTACTACTAATGGCGGCGATCAGCGATTTTTTTCGTGACTGCGACATTATGGCAGACACTTCGGACAATTTTGACACATTTTTGGGACCATTGTCATTTTCATAGCAAAAAATGCATTTAAAATGCATTCTTTATTGTGAAAATGACAGTTGCAGTTTGGGAGTTAACCACAGGGGGCGCTGATGGGGTTATGTGTGACCTGAAGTGTGTTTACAACTGTAGGGGGATGTGGCTGTAGGTGTGACGTCATCGATTGTGTCCCCCTATAAAAGGGATCACACGATCGATGACGCCGCCACAGTGACGAACGGGGACCGATCGCGGGACTCCAGCGGCGATCGGGTCCGTGGGTCTCATGGTCACGGAGCTTCGGACAGGGTCGCGGGCGCGCGCCCGCGACCTCACGGCTGGGCTTAAAGAGCAACGTACATATACAGTGAGGAAAATAAGTATTTGAACACCCTGCTATTTTGCAAGTTCTCCCACTTGGAAATCATGGAGGGGTCTGAAATTGTCATCGTAGGTGCATGTCCACTGTGAGAGACATAATCAAAAAAAAAATTCCAGAAATCACAATTTATGATTTTTTAACTATTTATTTGTATGATACAGCTGCAAATAAGTATTTGAACACCTGTCTATCAGCTAGAATTCTGACCCTCAAAGACCTGTTAGTCTGCCTTTAAAATGTCCACCTCCACTCCATTTATTATGCTAAAATAGATGCACCTGTTTGAGGTCATTACCTGCATAAAGACACATGTCCACCCCATACAATCAGTAAGAATCCAACTAATAACATGGCCAAGACCAAAGAGCTGTCCAAAGACACTAGAGACAACATTGTACACCACCACAAGGCTGGAAAGGGCTACGGGGAAATTGCCAAGCAGCTTGGTGAAAAAAGGTCCACTGTTGGAGCAATCATTAGAAAATGGAAGAAGCTAAACATGACTGTCAATCTCCCTCGGACTGGGGCTCCATGCAAAATCTCACCTCGTGGGGTCTCAATGATCCTAAGAAAGGTGAGAAATCAGCCCAGGACTACACGGGAGGAGCTGGTCAATGACCTGAAAAGAGCTGGGACCACCGTTTCCAAGGTTACTGTTGGTAATACACTAAGACGTCATGGTTTGAAATCATGCATGGCACGGAAGGTTCCCCTGCTTAAACCAGCACATGTCAAGGCCCGTCTTAAGTTTGCCAATGACCATTTGGATGATCCAGAGGAGTCATGGGAGAAAGTCATGTGGTCAGATGAGACCAAAATAGAACTTTTTGGTCATAATTCCACTAACCGTGTTTGGAGGAAGAAGAATGATGAGTACCATCCCAAGAACACCATCCCTACTGTGAAGCATGGGGGTGGTAGCATCATGCTTTGGGGGGTGTTTTTCTGCACATGGGACAGGGCGACTGCACTGTATTAAGGAGAGGATGACCGGGGCCATGTATTACGAGATTTTGGGCAACAACCTTCTTCCCTCAGTTAGGCCCCCGTACACACGAGAGGATTTATCCGCGGATACGGTCCACCGGACCGTTTCCGCGGATAAATCCTCTTGAGGATTTGCGAGGATTTTGATCCGATTACCAGCTCTATGGGGCTCCATTTTTGGATTATCAGCTCTATGGGGTTACTCTTCTTTGCTATACATGTGTGTCTGCATTTAACTCTTTGAATGCAACAAATAATGATATATACATATTATATATACTTTTTTTTTTTTCCTCTTTCCCTTCCTTCCCTAGGCGTGGACCTTTTTGGTAGGCTATGATTGTATATCCTCCCCGTGAACACAGAGACATTGATCTCCATATACAGCATTATCCCCTTGTTTTTGGCGTACTTTCACACTGAGACAGGATTCTATCTACAGATCTTATTGACTGTAAGTAGCTCATATCTGTTTTGATAAATGACATAGTTGTATGGCTGTCCTTTTCTTGTCTCCCCTTCCCCATGTTTTTAACAATTTCGGTCACTTGAGTTGTAAATATTGTTTAAGTTGAATTTTTTCTATGTAATATGTGTATATATCTCTTTTCTAATAGACATGTATTTCTCTGACACAATGATCTTCTGTAATACCCCTTGAAGAAGGATCACAGATACCGAAACGGCTGTCGGGTTGGACCAATTTTTGTCTCATGTCTGTTTTATTGCTTTACAAATAGGATCTGTATACCACTTGCATGTGGTCTTTTATCCTTGCTAGGACACTGTATGATGTCCTGACTTGAATTGTTTAAATAAATTTGCTATATATTTTTCTACTCATTCACGTGTTTGTGTCACTTATAAAGTCCCACCCTTGAGGGGGTATTTCATGTTTTTTCCTTGATCTGATGGAGTGTACTCCCCATCGGATCGAAATCCGCGCCGAAATCCCATCGCGATGATGTGTCGCGCCGTCGCCGCGATGATGACGCGGCGACGTGCCGGACGCTGTCATATAAGGAATTCCACGAATGCGTCGAATCATTACGACGCATGCGGGGGATTCATTCGGACGCATTGATCCGGTGAGTCTGTACAGACCAGCGGATCAATCCGTTGGGATGGATTCAAGCGGATAGATTTGAAAGCATGTCTTCAAATTTTTATCCGCCGGAAATCCATCCCAGGGGATAAAAATCCGCGGAAACAGATCCGCTGGATTGTACACACCAGGGGATCTATCCGCTGGAGCCGGTCCGCGGATCAATTCCAGCGGATGGATCCTCTCGTGTGTATGGGGCCTAAGAGCTTTGAAGATGGGTCGAGGCTGGGTCTTCCAACATGACAATGACCCGAAGCACACAGCCAGGATAACCAAGGAGTGGCTCTGTAAGAAGCATATCAAGGTTCTGGCGTGGCCTAGCCAGTCTCCAGACCTAAACCCAATAGAGAATCTTTGGAGGGAGCTCAAACTCCGTGATTCTCAGCGACAGCCCAGAAACCTGACTGATCTAGAGAAGATCTGTGTGGAGGAGTGGGCCAAAATCCCTCCTCCAGTGTGTGCAAACCTGGTGAAAAACTACAAGAAACGTTTGACCTCTGTAATTGCAAACAAAGGCTACTGTACCAAATATTAACATTGATTTTCTCAGGTGTTCAAATACTTATTTGCAGCTGTATCATACAAATAAATAGTTAAAAAAATCATACATTGTGATTTCTGGATTTTTTTTTTTGATTATGTCTCTCACAGTGGACATGCACCTACGATAACAATTTCAGACCCCTCCATGATTTCCAAGTGGGAGAACTTGCAAAATAGCAGGGTGTTCAAATACTTATTTTCATCACTGTATGTTGATGTGCCCAGCAGTGCCATTCTGCCGACGTATATCATCGTGCAGCGGTCCTTAAGTGGTTAAACATAACCATATTGTTACACTTAGAGGCTCCTCTCTTCTTTTTTATACTCAGTTGTGAAATGACGCTACTCTTATATCAAGACATCGCTTGTATATCAAGGCAAAATGTATTAAAATATTTTGCTTGTCTTGCAAAACGCTCTCAAACCAAGTTACTTTTAAACCAAGGTTTTACTGTATTAGTAGTCAGTAAATGCTTTCATGAAATGTTTTAACCGGCGATTCTCTTTCTACCAGAAGTGATTTGAGAGGCTAAATAACCACTCGATCATTTCTGTGGGTGGCGGCTGCATTGGAGGCCAGAGGTGAGATTTGGGATCTAATAGACCCCAGATCTCTCCATACAGAGGACCTGTCACGCCTATGCTGTCACTTGTCACGCCTATGCTGTCACCTGTCACGCCTATGCTGTCACCTGTCATGCCTATGCTGTCACAGGGGATGTTGTTCATCCCTTGTGATAGCAATAAAGTTAAAGGGGTGTTCCGGGGAAAAAAATAAAAAGATAAAAGCCAGCAGCAACACATACTGCAGCTGCTGGCTTTTAATAAATGGAGACTTACCTGTCCTGGTGTCCCTCGATGTCGGCACTGCAGCTGATGTTTCCCATCAGCTGTCGGGTGCTGCCTGCTGTCGCCATTGCGGGTAAGGGAACCCGGCAGTGTAGCCTTTCGGCTTCACTCCAGGAACCCTACTGCGCATACGCGAGGCCCGCTCCTCTCTCCTATTAGCCCGGCGGCCAGGGGAGGAGGAGGAGGGAGCCCCGCGGTGATGTCACTGCCGCGGCCGGACTCCTGGAAGTGGGGAAGGATACCTGTCTTTGACAGGTATCCTGTCCCCCCTCCCCCCAAAAAGGTGCCAATTGTGGCACCGGAGGGGGGGAGGAATCCGATGAGCGGAAGTTCCACTTTAGGGTGGAACTCCGCTTAAATCCCAAAAATATATAAAATAAAACAAATAGAACAAAAAATTATCATAGATCATAAAATGGAGGCGGTAAATCTTTTATTCATCGGCTCGTCTTCCATTCATAGATCTTGTTTCATTTATGGAAGCTACAGGACTTCTTCTATGAATGAAGGTTAGGCTTTAACTCTTTCCTGTAAAGATGGATTACTGGAGAATATTTATTTTATTATGCTTGATGTGTTAAACTAAAAAAGCAGAGGGTTTCATACTGCTTCAAGTGCAGATCACATGTGCGCCAGGGACAATTCACAAATGCAATTAATTATTGGGCTCATAATGTCACATAAAGTCAAGATGCCAATGTTGCGGTTCAAGCAGGGTTCCCTTCCTTAGGGTGACTCGTTTATTCAGTTGCCCTGAAGAAGGAAACCCTGAAAGGTCCTGAATATTTGGCATCTTGGCTTTATGTGCTTGCAATAAATTTTTGAAGGCCCTTTGCAGTGCTGATGACTGTAGACCAGGGGACTCCACTATGGTCCGCAGGCCAAATCCCACCTGCTACATGACTGCACATGGCCCACAACTAATAAGGTTCTTTCTCTAAAGTGGGCCATACATTATACAATTTTCTTGTTTCATTTCCTTTAACTTTACCTTCAACTATGAAGTACAAAGGCCTGACTGATTTTGTTAAATCTAAAAGAAAATTGGACACATTTTTTTATAATGTATGGCCAGCCTAAGTCAGCTGGTTGCTAGGCCTGCCGCCGCTCTAGCAACTGATGACATGCTTGCCCCAGCAGGAGGTCAAAGCTTCCTACGTTCATACCTGCTCAGTCTCCTGACTCCTGCTCTGCTGCTACATGATACAGCCACACTGTAATTAAGGTAGGGGCAGACTACTGATAGGCAATCTAAATCAAGGAGGCTTGAATAAGGAGCCGAAAATAGGGGGGGGGGGGGGGGACTCTGATGAATATTCTGATGTAAGGGGGGCTCTAATGGGAAATCTGATGTAGGATAAGGCTCTGTGGCAGATTATGATGTAAGGGGGTTCTGGTGGGGATCCTGAAATAAGGGGGATGTCTAATGTGGTCTCTGATGTGAGGAAGCTCTGATGGAAACCCTGATAAAGGGGGGGGGGGGTCTAAGGGGAGCTCTGATGGGAACCTTGATAAAGGAGGGTGACTAAGGTGGTCCGATGTTAGGGAGGCTCTGATGGGGACTCCTAAGGCAGACTTTGATGTAAAGGGGACTCCTAATGTGGACTTTGATGTAAGGTGGCTCTTATGGGGACTCTGATGGAAGGGGGGCCCCTAAGGCAGACTCTAAGGATGGGGACCTGATTTAAAGAGGAATGGCTAAGGTGGTCTCTGATGTTAAGAGGGGCTCTGATGGGAACCCTGATAAAGGGAGTATCTAAGGTGGTCTCTAAAGTTAATGGGGGTCTCTGATGGGGATCCTGATGTACAGGGGACTCCTAGGGCAGACTTTGGTGTAAGGGGGCTCTGATAGAAACCCTGATAAGGGGGGGTTTTAAGATTTTCTCTGGTGTTATGGGGACTCTGATGGGGATCCTGATGTACAGGGGACTCCTAGGGCAGACTTTGGTGTAAGGGGGCTCTGATAGAAACCCTGATAAGGGGGGGTTTTAAGATTTTCTCTGGTGTTATGGGGACTCTGATGGGGATCCTGATGTACAGGGGACTCCTAGGGTAATTGCAAAAATCAGCGACTCTCTGCCCGTCTCACAGGCTCTCACGTCTTACTCTTCGGGCCCGGCTACTACTGGATGGGGAGCGGAGGAAGATCACTCCGCCAGGGAAGGCAAGGAGATAGGCAGGTGGCTGGCCAGGATTTGAGCCAGGGCAGAAGAACATGCGAGCGAAGCTGAATGGGCATGCGCCCGAAACTGAAGAAATATTCCCTCCGCTCCGACCAGCACATGATTATCAGAAAGGGGCACAGATAAATGGGAAAAATACAACCCCCCCCCCATGCTAATAGGCACAGCGGAGCGGGGGGGGGGTGTAATTCTAATTTTTTTATTTTAATTCTGCACTGACTGTCTCTGAAATTGCCCCTGTCCCCTATTAAATGCAATCTGGGCACAAAACCAGGGACAGACTTGGTCCGGGGACAGTGTCCTCAATCAGGGGACTGTCCCCTGAAACTGGGGATGTCTGGTCACCCAAACCTGAACACATTTGTAGCACAGGGCAATTTTTTTTGCAGTATCCACTGTAGGACCTGGGACACACTTGGGTGCCCCAAGGAGAGCAGTAATGTGGCGTGCAGAGTGTGCTGTGAGGAACAGTGGGTGTGGCCAAATTGCTCTTGCTGACATCATCCATTTTTCAGTGATGCCAAACCTAGCCCCAGACAGACACCCACAGCTCCTGGATGGCAACAGATTTATGCGCGACCATCTCGGTTACTTGGGGAGCCACGGCCCAGTCTGAATACTGTTTCTGGGTTTCAGGCGGGTTGAAACCCGGACAGACAGGTGGCAACCCTATTCAGTGTAAGGGGGCTCTGATGGGAACCCTGATAAGGGGGGGGGGGTCTAAGGTGGTCTCTGATGTTGGGGGCTCTGATGGGGATCCTGATGTACAGGGGACTCCTAAGGCAGACTTTGATATTGGATTGGAATAAATACTTATAGAGCGCTGAATGCGAGTTGTGAAACTCGCGTCTAAGCGCTAATATAAGGGGGTTCTGATGGGAAGCCTGATAAGGGGGGGTCTAAGGTGGTCTCTGATGGGACCCCTGATAAAGGGGGTGTCTAAGGTGGTCTCTGATGGGACCCCTGATAAAGGGGGTGTCTAAGGTGGTCTCTGATGGGACCCCTGATAAAGGGGGTGTCTAAGGTGGTCTCTGATGGGACCCCTGATAAAGGGGGTGTCTAAGGTGGTCTCTGATGTTAGGTGCTTTGATGGGGATCCTGATAAGGGGGGGGGGGTCTAAGATGGTCTCTGATGTTAGGGGCTCTGATGGGACCCCTGATAAAGGGGGGGTCTAAGGTGGTCTCTGATGTTAGGGGCTCTGATGGGACCCCTGATAAAGGGGGGGGGGTCTAAGGTGGTCTCGGGTGTTAGGGGCTCTGATGGGACCCCTGATAAAGGGGGTGCCTAAGGTGGTCTCTGGTGTTAGGGGCTCTGATGGGACCCCTGATAAAGGGGGTGCCTAAGGTGGTCTCGGGTGTTAGGGGTTCTGATGGGGATCCTAATGTACAGGGGACTCCTAAGGCAGACTTTGATGTAAGGGGGGCTCAGGTAGGGACCCTGATGTCAGCGGAGGACTTTAGTTTGTTTTAATGAAGCGTCTTCTGTTTTGTTCTGAATCCTGTGGTGAAGAAAAGATCCAAGTAAAATGCAATTATTGTATATTGATTTATAAAACTGTTTAGTATTTTTTGTCCCATGAATAATCAGGAAGTGAAAAGTTTGGAGCCCCTGGTGCAGACATAGGCCAGTCCTATGGACCAGTCCCCCCATCTCCCCCTCCTGTAGGGATGATCAGGCTCCATAGGACTGGCAGGACTGGCAGTAAAGGACTGGCATTGAAGTTGTACACATAAAGCCTTGTTGATCGGTGACATAACCTGTCCGCCCAGTCCTCCCCACTACCGTCCATACACACCGTGCAACCAGCAGGCGGGTCAGAGCTCTGAGCTCACTGCAAATAGCAACATCATCATCATCATCATTAGTAACCGCAACACCCTCCTCCTCCTCCTCCACCTCCAGGACTCCCATACAGACACACAGCTGTCGGCCTGATCTGGCCCCCCACAGGACACCATCCACAGCCCGCGTCCTTGGCCCCCACATCGGATCCATCCTCTCCATAGAGAATCGTACAAGCCAGCCAGAGGAGGAAGAGGAAATAGAAGGAAGGGAGGGGAGAGAGGAGGCAGGATCGGTGGGGGGAGAGCAGGGCCCCGATCGGGGTGTGGAGACAAGGAAGGAGGAACGATCGTGTGTGGGGACAACGCATAGACTGGACCAGGAGCACAGAGGTGAGTGCTGCACGACGGTATGTGTGTGTGCCATCACAACAATGCCCGCTTCCTGTCTGCTATATATAGGATATACTCCATGGACTGATCAGGGCTGGGGAGACATTGCAGGGACAGGCTGGAGCCTCCATACCATGTGTCAGCTCCATACACTTGTCTGATAATCATCTCTATACTACCCATATAGGAGGTGTCTGCTAGGGAAAGAACACTACAAGGCAGAGATCTCTATGTATGTGTGTAAGATCTCTATGTATGTAAGATCTCTATGTATGTATGTATGTATGTATGTATGTAAGATCTCTATGTATGTGTAAGATCTCTATGTGTGTGTAAGATCTCTATGTATGTATGTATATGTATGTATGTATTCCAGATCTCTATGTATGTATGTATATGTATGCCAGATCTCTATGTATGTGTGTGTGTAAGATCTCTATGTATGTATGTAAGATCTCTATGTATGTATGTATGTATGTATGCCAGATCTCTATGTATGTATGCCAGATCTCTATATATATATGTGTGTGTGTGTGTGTGTATAAGATTTCTATGTATGTATGTGTATGCCAGATCTCAGATCTCTGTGTGTGTAAGATCTCTATGTATGTATGTATGCCAGATCTCTATGTATGTATGTAAGTAAGATCTCTATGTATGCATGCCAGATCTCTGTATGCCAGATCTCTATATATGTGTGTGTGTGTGTGTGTGTAAGATCTCTATGTATATGTATGCCAGATCTCTATGTGTGTATATTTATGCCAGATCTCTATATATGTGTGTGTGTAAGATCTCTATGTATATGTATGCCAGATCTCTATGTGTGTGTAAGATCTCTATGTATGTATGCCAGATCTCTATGTATGTAAGATCTCTATATATGTATGTATGTATGCCAGGTATGTATGTATTTAAGACCTATATGTATGTCAGGTCTGGCATACATAGAGATCGTGTGTGTGCATACATACATATACACACACACACACACACACACACACACACACACACACACACACACATACATATATATAATCTCTATGCATGTATGTAAGATCTCATGATGTGATCTCTATGTATGTTTGTATGTATTTATGATGTGACAGCTCTGACTTCAACACACATACATGTAATAAGTCTGGGGTCGAGAAGATGGGTGAAGGAGACCATAGCAACCACTATTTGGTTGCTATGGGCAACTGGTCACCTTTTTTGTCTTTAGTTTTCTAAGGTTCACCATACACATTGCGATCTGACCATACAATTCACTATAGATTTAGCAAAACTATGTAAAGATCCACTTAATAGTGGCTAATGGCCCACCTCAACCAATCAGGAGGGCCATTGCACTACATACTTGTTGGTAGATCAGGTTGTATGCTTAAGCAAACCATCTCACACAGCTTAGTTATATAGGAAAATTGCTTTTGAAGTGTAGACCGAGTGTCTGTCAGCCATTCTCAATTGGGGTTCCATGGAAGGTTAGGGTTCAATCAGAGGTTGATAGGAGTTCCTTGAGCGTGGCTTCTTGACTTCCCATTTGGTGCTTCTATACTTCCCGGGTTAATTCTATTTAGAAGAGACAGTGGCATGATACCAATGATCTTTTTAGCTGTCTGTAAGGGTGATATTTTTCCTGCTGACTCCCTGTGTAAGGGGAATTTTTCTCGTGGATACCAATTAATTGGGCGGAATTCCTCCAACTGACCACCAATGTACGGTGCATTCCTACCACTGCCAATCACTATAGGGATGATATTCATCCCTCTGACCACCATAGTAAGGGTATCATTTTTCTCACCGACCAACAGTGTAGAAAGCTGTCTTCCCACTGACCACCAATATAAAGGTGACATTCTTCCCACTGACCACCAATATAAAGGTGACATTCTTCCCACTGTCCACCAATGAAAAGGTGACATTCTTCCCACTGTCCACCAATGTAAAGGTGACATTCTTCCCACTGTCCACCAATGTAAATGTGACATTCTTCCCACTGTCCACCAATGAAAAGGTGACATTCTTCCCACTGTCCACCAATGTAAATGTGACATTCTTCTTACTGTCCACTAATGTAAAGGTGACATTTTTCCCACTGACCACCAATGTAAGGGTGCCATTCTTCCCACTGTCCACTAATGAAAAGGTGACATTCTTCCCACTGTCCACTAATGAAAAGGTGACATTCTTCCCTCTGTCCACCAATGAAAAGGTGACATTCTTCCCACTGTCCACCAATGAAAAGGTGACATTCTTCCCACTGTCCACCAATGAAAAGGTGACATTCTTCCCACTGTCCACCAATGTAAATGTGACATTCTTCCCACTGTCCACCAATGTAAATGTGACATTCTTCTTACTGTCCACCAATGTAAAGGTGACATTTTTCCCACTGTCCACTATTGTAAAGGTGCCATTCTTCCCACTGACCACCAATGTAATGGGGCATCTTTCCCGCTGACCACCAATGTAATGGGGCATCTTTCCCGCTGACCCCCAATAAATTGTATTTAGCAGGGGTTCCTCTACACCTGAAAGTGCATTGAAGGATTCCTCTGGGGTCCAGTAGTTGAGAATGTCTGCTCTATGCCTATAGTACATGCAATTATAATGCAGTTAACATTGCTCACACTTTCTACTGAGTCTAAAGTCCTTTACATACCAAGTGATAATGGCACATGCTTTTATATGTGTAGAATATGGAAACAAACACAGTAAATGTAAGGAACCTATTTCTTTGAATGATGCCATGTAGTACTGTGTTTTGTCATTGGTGTGAAATATCAGACTGTGGATTTTCTGGGTTAGTATCTTCTATTTGAAATCTTGCAGGCCTTCTGTTGGGGTGTGGTGCAGCTCGATGTTTAGGGCTTTTCCTTCAAGTCATTATCTCCGTTGCACTTCTTTTTCCTCTGTGAAATCCCTGATATTACGTTTCGGTTACCACCCAAGGCATTTTGGGACAGTTGGAGAGCTTTGGCGAGATATGCGAACAATCGGAAAGTTTGAGTCGGTGTCCTGTTGCTATAGATCAGCTCCCTGGCCATATTGTTTTTTTTGCCTTTTAATGATTCCTGGAGGAATCCTGTTGGATGTTCTATTTATGTGTAAGCTTGGATGAATAAATAGGAATTCTCCCAATGATGTGGAAATCAGTGGGAGTCGTCCTTCATTTGTTATCTGTAGTATGTGACCTTCATATGTTGTGATCAGGCTTCTATAATGCAGTATTAGTAGATGTCATAGCGAATCAGCACAATAATACTATCTGCGTTTTTCTGCCTCAAAGGGATTTTAAATTTAATTGCTCTGAATCTTCAAGCACTGAAATAGTGTACTGCATGTCAGGGGAGTTTCTGTTTTTTTTGTGCCCCCATTTAGTTTGGTATGCATCAGGAATGGAGGCCGCACGCTTGTCCTTCCCTGGCCAGCCAGGCTGCATGCTCAGATAAGGGTCTGGTACAGATATTTGGGGAAGGGCCATAGGTTTTTTTTTTTTTTTGGGCAGTGGGTCCCCCTTAAAATTCATAACAGACCCGAAGAGCCTGGTATGGATTTAGGGAAACCCACTCGCAATTTTTTTTTCTAACTGTCTTTTGTTTACAATCGCCTGTCAGCTGGGAATCCCTAAGGCCCCTTTCACACTGGGGCAGGTGTGGTGGCGGTATAGCAGCGCTATACCTTCGGAATTGCGGCGGTATTCGGCCGCTAGCTGTGCGGTTTTAACCCCCGCTAGCGGCCAAAAAAGGGTTAATACCGCCCGCAATGCGCCTCTGCAGAGGCGCATTGCCGGCGGTATAGCCGCGGTTTCCCATTGCTTTCAATGGGAAGGAGCGGTAAACACACTGCTCCAAAGATGCGGCTAGCAGGACTTTTGGAGCGGTCCTGCTAGCGCACCACTCCAGTGTGAAAGCCCTCGGGCTTTCACACTGGAGAAACAGCAGCCGCTGTTTAGGGTCAGTTTGCAGGCGCTATTTTTAGAGCAGGGGCTTCCTACAACCTGAAAGGGTTTCTTTGGAGTAACACTAGGAAGGCTATGTTAGGACACACAGATTTAACAAAGTGAAAATGCAGGATCTTGCTGATGGACAGCAAGCTCCTGCATGTTAGCTGTCCGTATGCAGTACACATGTAATGTTTGTGTAATATTTACATGCAGCCAGCAGGACAGCAAATGTGGGCCACATCTCTTGTCGTGGCCCGACAATATAAAAAATGTGTAGTCAGTGGCGTAAACACAATGATAGGCCCCTGCAACCTAGATTGCTAGGATGCAGGCAGCCCCTACACCCTAGAGTGCATGATTGCTAGGATGCAGGCGGCCCCTACACCCTAGAGTGCATGGTTGCTAGGATGCAGGCGGCCCCTACACCCTAGAGTGCATGGTGTCTATGACGCAGGTGGCCCCTACACTCTAGCGTACATGATTGCTAGGATGCAGGCAGCTCCTGCCCTCTAGCATCCTGGGTTGCTAGGATATAGGTGGTGGTTGCTAGGATGCAGACAGCTTCTAACAACGATCATCCTAGGTGGCTAGGATGCAGAAGGCCAATGCACCCTAGCGTATTTGGTTGCCAGGACACAAGTGACCCCGTTTGCCTAGCATTCTAGGTTGCTACAAAACTGTAGCATCATGTGTAACACCTGTGTGAATGAACCCTATCGATTATGTGATTTTTGTGATTGGGCTTACACCTACTTTAATCCATGGAAGCCGATCAGAAATTCGCTCTCTCATGATCTGACTATGGTAAATTTAGATAATTGGTTGCTTGGGGATACTACCGTATTAAATGAGGTCATGTTTCATTTTATAATAGCCCCAGAATAAAGGTGGTTTTGTTCATGTAATCCTAATCACCTGCATTAGGTCACCATTGTTAATTGGGTGATTCCTCCTGTTCACTCATGCACCTTGCTGCCTATCATTAAAGCTAAAATGTGCATGAATCAGTAGAGCCTGTGCCAGTACCTCCAAATCATTGTTGATTGTAATTAAACAAGTACCTGTTTCTTGTCATGAAAAGAAAAACTCCAGCATTTCTTTGACCTACAGCTTGTACGTGATTAGATAATGGATGTCAGCAGAGCTTTATCTTATTCGCTAAACTAAGGGAAAATTCTCTTGCAAAATGAATAGCCTATTTGCCTTTAGTAAATCAACCCCATTGCCCCTGTGAAACAAAAGAATCGTGGGTGTTTAATGTAATTAGATACTGCAGAGCGTTGGGTATATTTGCAGGAAAAAGGAAACAAGCAAGGCACACACGTAATGGGTGCCCGTGGTACATGTATAACTACCCTGTTTCCCCAAAAATAAGACCTACCCTGAAAATAAGACCTAGCATTATTTCCCAGGAGGGCTGCAATATAAGACCTATGCCGAAAATAAGCCCTAGTTAAAAATGCTTGTAAAATCCTAAAATCCACTCTATTACAGTATTATATAATGTACAATGTGTGTGTTTCTGTAATATAATTGCGGGGAAGAGAGCTCCAGCGGATCACAGAAGCGCAGAATGGCGCTATAACAAAGGTATTTGGCTCAATTATATTACAGGAACACGCACATTGTACATTATATAATACTGTAATAGAGTATTACAAGCATTTTAACTCAGTTCACACTGGGGATTCCTGACAGGCAGGGAGGGAGAGGGGGAGAGAAGACAGCACATTACATGGTAAGACCTACCCCGAAAATAAGCCCTACTGTGTCTTTTGTTGGCATAATTAATATAAGACCCGGGCTTATTTTCGGGGAAACACGGTATTTCAGATGGATACCAGTTTTTTAATGCTGCCTACACACGACCGTTTTTCATGACGATAAAAATATAATTTTTTTAATTGGTCGTGAAAAACGGTCGTGTGTATGCTCCAGAGCACTTTTGTCGACGAGAAAAATGCCCGAAAAAAATGTAGAACCTGCTCTATTTTTTCTCGTCATTTTTCACGTTGTGAAAAATGGTCGTATGTAGGCTTTAACGAGGGGGAAAAAAACGTGCATGCAAGTTATGAGACGGAGAAATTAGCAAATGCAGCCCAAAGGGTGGCGCCATTCGAATGGAACTTCCCCTTTATAGTGCCGTCCTATGTGTTGTATGTCACCGCGCTTTGCTCAAGCATATTTTTTCACGAACGTGTGTTTGCAAGGCAGGCTTGAGAGGAATCACGACAAATCACGTCGAGAAAAACTATTTTTTTTTCATGACATGAATACCGTGTTTCCCCGAAAATAAGACACCGTCTTATATTTATTTTTTCTCAAGAAAACACACTATGGCTTATTTTCGGGGGATGTTTTATTTGTATTACCGGCAAGTATGGTACAACAATCTACATTTGTTTGTGTGGGGTGAGAGGCTGTTGCTGGTCAGTGCTGGGGAGCAGCTTTACTTCTTCCCCTGAGGACAGAGCATCCAGCTCCTCACACTTCACTGAGGAGACTTTTTACTTTCGCTTTCACAGACCGGGACCTGACAGGGGGAGCTGACCTTATTGATGGTGCTGCCGACACCTCTCCGGTCACCATAGCAGCTGTCACGATGGGGCAGATAAGAAGGGCTGCACAACTTCTTTACAGCTCTGTACCAGTACACTACGGTACATACGCCTATCACGTCTTGTTTCCCGCTCCGCTCTGCTACGCATAGTCACGCCCATCACAAAGTCTTATTTTCGGGGGTATGGGCTTATATTTCGAAAATGTTTAGAAATCCTGCTACGGCTTATTTTAGGAGTATGTCTTATTTTCGGGGAAACACGGTAATGTTCGTGTGTACGCGGCATTAGGCCTCATGCTCACATCTGAAATGGGACAGTCAGCAGATTACTATAGCTGGGGAAATGACAGGGGTGTGCAGACAGCGGTGGCCGCTCAGCCTGTACAAGGCACTAAGAGGCAGACTGAAGGCATGGCTAGTGGTTACCTCTAGTTAGCGACAGATGATTGACTCTGGATGTGTGGATGCATGCAAACATGATTCCAGACATGTGACTCTTCTGATTCCTCAAAAAGGATCTGCTGTCTGGCCACACTGGGACATGTGAACGAGGCCTGAAGTTTATCACACATTACAATCTGATTGCACAATCTCTTCTTTAGATCTACCAACAAGTATGTACTGCCTAAGGCAGGCCATAGTAGACGGTTTGAATCTAGGCCGGCTCAGCAGGTACCGGTGTTCTGCTGAAAACTCCAACTGTTTTCACAGAACACCGGCAGCGTATAGACCACGGTACACGACGAGTTGGCCGTTTTTGACAGATCACCGGGTAAGGAGGAAAAAATGTGTTGCCGCCTTGGAGGCGACCATGTTGTTGGTTACTAGCGGGCAGACTAACAATGTCCACTCATTATCTCGTGTACTGTTGTCTCATTGGAAGATTTACCCTCTATTTCTTTTCTGGGGACGGCCCAAAATGTGGGATTTTCTTTTACTTTTATATTCAATCATAATGGTAAACAGGACAAATAGAGATGGTGAATCTCCACAATGGGGGGGGGGCATCACAGACGGAAATAAATCTAACCATTGTTCTAATCCCTCTGCACTCTATCCAAAAAAAAAAACATGGGGCCGGATTCACAAAGATTTACGCCGGCGTATCAGTAGATACGCCGACGTAACTCGGAATCTATGTTTAAGTGTATGCTCAAACTGAGATACACTTAAACCTGCCTGCGCCGTCGTATGTTAGGGTGCAATATTTACACTGGCCGCTAGGTGGCGCTTCAATTGTTTGGCGTAGAATATGCAAATGAGTAGATACGCCGATTCACGAACGTACGCTTGCCCGTCGCAGTAAAGATACGCCGTTTCCGTAAGAGATATGCCGCGTAAAGATAAACATGCCCCCTAGGTGGCGTATCCTATGTTAAGTATGGCCGTCGTTCCCGCGTCGCAATTTGAAAATTTTACGTCGTTTGCGTAACTTGTCCGTGAATGGGCTGGACGTCAATTACGTTCACGTCGAAACCAATGACGTCATTTGGAGCAATGCACACTGGGATATTTTACGGACGGCACATGCGCAGTTCGTTTGGCACGGGGACGCTCCATTTAAATGATACACGCCCCCTACCCACCGAATTTGAATTCCACCGCGTGATTTACGCTACCCCTGCAGCAACTTTACAGGCCAGTGCTTTGTGAATAAAGCACGTGCCTGAAAAACTTGCGGCGACGTAACGTAAATGACATACGTTTCGCCAGCAGAAAGATCCGCTGATCTTTCTGAATCTGGCCCATGGTTTTTAGTCTTTTAAAGTTAAAAAATATGTTTTAAAAAGCATACCGTGCATCCGGAAGGTATTCACAGTGCTTCACTTTTTCCAGATTTTGTTATGTTACAGCCTTATTCCAAAATGGATTAAATTCATTATTTTCTTATTAATTCTATAAACAATACCCCATAATGACTACGTAAAAGAAGTTTGTTTGAAATCTTTGCAATGTATTAAAAATAAAAAAATCACATGTACATAAGTATTTACAGCCTTTGCTCAATACTTTGTTGAAGCACCTATGACACCAATTACAGGCTCAAGTCTTTGAGTATGATGCTAAAAACTTGGCCCATGCAGTTTCTCCCATTCTTCGTTGGAGGACCTTTTAAGCTCCATCAGGTTGGATGGAAAGTATTGGTGCACAGCCATGTTCAGGTTCAAGTCTGGGCTCTGGCTGGGCCACTCAATGACACCACCATGCTTCACTGTAGGGATAGTATTGGCCAGGTGATGAACGCTGCCTGGTTTCCTCCAGACATGACACTTGCCATTCAGGCCAAAGCGTTCAGTCTTTGTTTCATCAGACCAGAGAATTTTGTTTCTCATGGTCTGTGAGTCCTTCAGGTGCCTTTTGGCAAACTCCAGGTGGACTGTCTTGTGCCTTTTTACTAAGGAGTGTTCCGTCTGGCTACTGAACCATACAGACCTGGTTGGTGGAGTGCTGCAGAGATGGTGGTTCTTCTTCTGGAAGGTCCTCCTCTCTCCACAGAGAAACCCTGGAGCTCTGTCAGATTGACCGTCAAGTTCTTGGTCACCTCCCTGACTAAGGCCCTTCTCCCCCTGATCTCTGTTTTGCATGGAGGCCTTCCATTTACAGATGAGAGAAGCCACTGTGCTCATTGGGATAATCCGGTAGACATTTTTCTATACCCTTCCCCAGATCTGTGCCTCGTTACAATCCTGTCACGGAGGTCTACAGACAATTCTTTGGATTTCGTGGCTTGGTTTGTGCTCTGACATGCATTGGTAACTGTGGGACCCTATATAGACGTGTGTGCCTTTCCCAATCATGTCTAATCACCAGAATTTACCACAGGTGGACTCCAATCAAGTTGTAGAAACATCTCAAGGCTGATCAGTGGAAACATGATGCAGCGGAGCTCAATTTTTTTGTGTCATAACAAAGGCTGTGAATACTTTTTTTTTTTTTTTTTTCCATTTTATAATTTGCAAAAATTTCAAACAAACTTTCACATTGTTGTCATTATGGGGTATTGTTTGTAGAATTTTGAGGAAAATAATGAATGTAATCCATAGTGGATCCATATACTTTCCAGATTCACTGTACAAGGAACACCAGGCTTCTGTTTTTCATCTAGGCATGTCTATAGTGCCAAAAGTGTCTTAGGAATGCTAATTGCTAGAACTTCGTTATTGTAGTCCTTTTACTGTGCCGTACAGAGGAAGATGGGACGTTGCACAGAATAGTCATGTGACTAGAGTTGGCAGACCTATCCAAGCCTGTTGTGGCTTGGATGGGGGGGCGCCAGCTGTCAAAATACCCTAAAGCCCTGTACACATGTTCAGTCCATCCGATGAGAACGGACTGAAGGACCGTTTCATCGGTTCACTGATGAAGCTGACTGATGGTCTGATGTGCCTACACACCATAGGTTAAAGAAGCATTCGGTTCAGAACGCGGACACGTAAACCACGTACGACGTCACTATAAAGGGGAAGGCCAAAGCCTTTGGCGCCACCCTTGCCTCTGCTTTTTTCGGATTCCGTGTTACAGCTTTGTTAGTGAAAGTTTGGTGAGAGACGATCCGTGCTTTTCAGTTCGTTACAGCGTGACAAATGTGCTATCTCCATTAAAGCGGTAGTTCACCCTCACTGACTTGATTTTACCATCGAGACAGGCATTGTAGCGCGAGCTACAGTATGCCTGTCCCGATTTTTTTAACCCCGGACTCACCTTGTAATCGGACATCGTAGATTTCGGCTCCCGCGGGGAATGGGCGTGCCTATGGAGAGGGAGGATGATTGACGGCCGGCCCTGGCACGTCACTCTCCCCGAAGACAGCCGGAGTAGGTCTCGGCTCTTCACGGCGCCTGCGCACAGGCTATGCGCAGGCGCCGTGAAGAGCCAAGCCTATTTCGGCTATTTCCGGAGAAGCGTGACGCGCCAGAGCCGGCCGTCAATCATCCTCCGTCTCCATAGGCACGCCCATTCCCCGGTATCTTCGATCTACGATTACAAGGTGAGTACGGGGGTAAAAAAATCGGGACAGGCATACTGTAGCTCGCGCTACAATGCCTGATTTTATGGTAAAAGAAAAAAAAATGTTTTTTTTTGCGTTGATAGGGTGAACCCCCGCTTTAAGAATGCAAGTTTTACAAGAACCAGCGCTCCCGTCCCCTCATTTAGTCTGAGCATGCGTGTACTTTGAACCATCGGTTTTGACCAATCGGTTAGGCGCCCATCGGTTGAATTTTAAAGCAAGTTCTACATTTTTAGACGAAAGATAACGGACCGATGGGGCCCACACACGCTCGGTTTGGACCGATGAAAAGGTCCTGGGAAAAGGCTGCGGACTAGGCCGAAGCCGCGGCTTCGCCCAAAAAATCCTGCTCGCCACGATCCTGGGCAAAGGATCGCGACGAGCTGCGGGCAGGATTTTTTAGGCAAGGCTTCGGCCTAGTCCGCGGAGTGCTGGTCCTATGGGGAAAAAAATCGATTTGGTCAAAATCTGAACCGATTTGACCTCCCAACTCAATTCAAGATTCAAATCGTTTTTTCCCCCAGCCGTAACTGTGACCCCGGGCTCCATAAATAACATGGTTTAAATTGGCCTTTGAAAAAAACATATATAATTTAAATTCAATTTACCCCTTATCATTTAATTGTATTCTGAATGTGTCAGAAGTGTAGGGATTTAGGCCTGCTCAAAATCACTCTTACAAATAAAGAAATTCGACTAATTCTGAAAATGAAGACCATTGAATTTCATAGGCGTGGCGCTGTTATATCGTGTTGCTGCATGGTGCCGGTATCCCCGGCTGAATTCATTTTGGGATATTGATTCCATGGAAATTTGTGATCTTTCCCAAGAGTGTTCATTTAATTTTTGCAGTGACGTTTTTCATTTCTAATCATTTTGGTGCTGTGTGATTTTATTTCCCTGTACGGCTCTTTTCAGATGGAAATAAGGCAATCTCCAGAGCAGGCAGAAATGTATTATTTTGTGTTTGCGTGAAGTTGATCAAATTGTTTAAAACAGACAACTGATATAATGCTGCAATTTGTTGGCATCTTTTTCAACAGGCTAGGCTGTATTTTTTTAAATTAGGTTTTAGAGCTGCACGATTAATCGTTAAAGAATCGAGATCGCGATTCTATCGCCATTGTGATCTTAACACAGCATTTCCTCGATTCAGTGCCGAGCCGCTCTCTGCTCAAGTCGGCAGCTGTCAAAAAAGAAGAAATAAAAAACAGGCCTGCCAAGTTTAACCACTTCAGCCCCGGAAGGATTTACCCACTTGCTGACTAAAGCACTTTTTTCCCCACAAATAGAGCTTTCTTTTGGTGGTATTTGCTCACCTCTGCAGTTTTTATTTTTTGCGCTATAAACGAAAAAAATAAAGACAATTTTGAAGAAAAGAAATGCATTATTTTTTACTTTTTGCTATAATAAATATCCCAAAAAAAGATAAAAAAACTATTTTTTTCCTCAGTTTAGGCCGATATGTATTCTACATATTTTTGGTAAAGAAACGCAATAAGCGCATATTGATTGGTTATAGCATCTACAAAATAGGGGATAGATTTATGGCATTTTTATTATAATTTTTTCTAGCAATGGCGGCGATCTGCGTTTTTTTTTTTTTTTTTTTTTTATCGAGACTGCGACATTGCGGTAGACACGTCGGACACTTTTGACACCATTTTGGGACCATTGTCATTTATACAGCGATCAGTGCTATAAAAATACAGTAGATGCCTGTATAATAGATACCTCCTGTCCCATAGTCAAAACAGGAAGTGAGAAGATAGCCCTACAAAATCATGGAATCTATGGTGGTCACCAGAACTAAGGACTAATGTCTGCCCTTTGGAAGGGTTCCAACTTCTTGTGACAACTCAAATGTGAGATTTTCTTTCTTTTCACTCTCCGTGATAATGGTATACAGGAAGAATAGAGGATGACCCTCTAACTGGGACACAAACGGTTATAAAAGCCCTCCAGGGGTTCTAATCCCTTTCCAAAACTAAAAGAAAACTTTAGTTATGCTTTAAACCAGGGGTCTGAAACTGCCGGCCCTCTAGCTGTTGCAAAACTACAATTCGCATCATGCCTCTACCTGATGTCATTCTTGCAACTGTCAATCTTGCAATGCCTCATGGGACTTGTAGTTTTGCAACAGCTGGAGGGCCACCAGTTTGAGATGCCTGCTTAAAACTAACATTACTAGTCTGCTGTGTAGTAAGGTCCCTTTCACACAGGCGGACCGAACGGGTTCAATTTTTTGGGCAGGTCCCATCAGACCATCCATTGTCCTCTATGAAGCCGCAGATGTAAACGGACATGTGTCTGTTTACACCCGCCGCCAACCAATCCTATTCACTAAAAACAGACAGATGGGGGATCTGTTCTCCATCCATCTGGTGGTTTGAGTCGGATGAAAATCGCATGTAAACGGATAGGCGGTATGTTACATCCAACCGCCCATGGAGGACAGCTGTGTCCGTGTCTGCTCTGCATAAGCCAACCGCCTGCTAGGGGGGGGGGGGGGGGCAGCAGAAGGCTCCCACACTGAGCTGGTTGATTCGCTGGTGGAGTCTGCCTGTATGAAAAAGCCCTTAGGCCTCTTCCACACAGGCGGACTCGGCGCTACGGAGTCCGTCTGCTCCTGCCGGTTCAGCGCTGGTCTACGCTGAGCCGGTGGATGACAAGTCCCTCTCTGCTCACTGAGCGGGGAGGGGCTTGTGCAGCGCCACTGTCTCCTATGGGGAGATCTGATGAAAACGGAAAGCATGAAATCCCTGTCCTATCGGTAAAGATTTTCCATCACTTCTGTCCCATAGCCACAAGAAGTGAGAGGAAATTCCTCCAAAGTGAAAAAAATCCCTGAATCCCTGGTTGTCACAAGAGCCAATGGAAGATTTCCCCTCCTTTCCTGCTTTGGTGACCACTCAAAACTTAGGATTTTTTTTTTTTTTACTTTCTATTTATGTGATAACGGACAGCAGAACAAACGGAGTGGGTGAATATCGCTAACGGGGGGGCCCCAGACAGCAATAAAAACTAAAAATATGTTTGTCCTTTCAGTTCTACTTTAAGCGCACTTCTCATGAATCAAAAAATGTAATGACTCCACCAAAATTATTTTAACCACTTCACATTCCGCCCATAGACATATGACGTCCACAAATGGGATCTCCCATATGACGTCCTGGGCTTCCTGGCGCGGCATCGCTCGGGACCCGGTGCACGTGCCCAGCGGCCGCAATGTCCGCCGGGCACCCGCGATTGCCCGCAATCGTGGTAGGACCGTGGATCTGTGGGTTTACACCCACAGATCCACGGTCCTGTCAGGTGAGGAGGCCGATGTGTGTTCCCAGTACAGAGGAAGACATATCGGTCTCCTCCCCTTATGAGTCCCCTCCCCCTACAGTTAGAATCACTCACTAGGGAACATATTTAACCCCTTCAGCGCCCCCTAGTGGTTAACCCCTTCCCTGCCAGTCACATTTACACAGTAATCAGTGCAGTTTTATAGCACTAATCGCTGTATAAATGTGAATGGCCCAAAAAGGTGTCAAAAGTGTCCGATGTGTCCGCCGCAATGTCACGGTCACAATAAAAATCGCAGATCGCCGCCATTACTAGTAAAAAAAAAAATGCAATAAATCTATCCCCCATTTTGTAGATGCTATAACTTTTTCGTAAACCAATCTATATACGCTTATTGCGATTTTTTTTTTTTATTTTTTTTTTTTACCAAAATTATGTAGAAGAATATGTATTGGCCTAAACTGTGAATTTTTTGGGGTATATTTATTATAGAAAAAATGTAAAAATATTGCATTTTTTTTAAAAAAAATTGTCGCTCTATTTTTGTTTATAGCGCCAAAAATAAAAACCGCAGAGGTGATCAAATACCACCAAAAGAAAGCTCCTGTTTGTGGGAAAAAAAGGACGTACATTTTGTTTGGGAGCCACGTCGCACGACCACGTCAGTTAAAGCAACGCCGTGCCGAATCGCAAAAAGTGCTCCGGTAAGGAAGGGGGAAATTCTTCCGGGGCTGAAGTGGTTAAAGATGATAAAAATATAACCGCGCTGTTCCTTTGGTTGAGAGCTAGTATGCTGCATATTTTGGGAAATGGATTTTCATGTCTCGGTTGCTGAGCTGAATGTATTGGTATGGATTTCGTTATGAACTGGAATGCTCAGTGTGTCTTAAATCCATATTTCCTTTACCAATAGAAAATGGAATATTGTATATACCCAGCATCTAAATAATGCTATATAACAGTTTAATTAGTTTTAAATTGAATTTACAGGAATCTGTCCCAAAGCTAAACACCTCTGGGAGCAAGTAGGCTCTGATGGATGCTGCTGTTTCATGACTCATTTTGCAATTTGCATGCGTTTCCCAGAAGTGCAGTGATGGCCCTAAAAACTACATCTACATAAACGGTAATCTGTCAGAAGTATGGAAGCTCACGTTGTTTGTCACAGCCTCCAGAGCTGTTATCATCCTTGCTTCACCCATTGGTGGCTTATATGAAGCAGGTGTTGAGACATCTCATATGGATATGCACGATTGTTCTAGTCTGGTGACTTGTTGAGGCAGAACTCCAGCCGAAAATAACATCCAAATAAAAGCTAAAGCCCACTTTTTCTGCAATATTCACCTTCAATGCAGAGATTTACCCCCACAGTGCTTTGCCACTAGATGTCTTCAGTCTCGTAGTTCAGTCCATTTCTTCTGAGCCCGGGTTGTCCAGGGCGCTCCCCAGACTGTGACAGGACAGTGAAAGGAGAAGCAGCAGAGTGGTGATGAGCTCATCCCTCTGTCACTTTGCTTTTCTCTTGCGTTCAGCATGCTTCTTGTCAGCACGTGAACTCAGGGCTCGACAAATCCCGGTCGCCATGGCGACTAGAAATAGGGTCCTGGCGACTTGGCTTGTGAGCTGGCGCCATCTGGTGGTGAGCCGTTGGTATTACAAGTTATTACCACCAGATGTGTAAGCTGGCGCCATCTGGTGGTGGCCGTCGGTATTACAAGTTAAGCATTACAAGTTAAACAGCAATTCTAATGTAATTTTTCACTATTTTCACTGCCATCTTCTTCCCTCTAATTAGAACCCCCAAACATTATATATATTTTTTATCCTAACACCCTAGAGCAGGGGTGGGCAATTATTTTTTCGATGGGGCCACATGAGAAACTAAAAATATTTTGGAGGGCCGGGCCAAAAGGCTAAACTCAATACTGCATAAAATCATTTTTATTTCTTTATAAAAAGCAGTAAATATCATTGTTGGAAAACTCGTACGAGTACTTGTTATAGACATGGCACAGGAGGGGGACAGAGGCTGGGGACATGACACAGGAGGGGGACAGAGGCTGGGGACATGACACAGGAGGGGGACAGAGGCTGGGGACATGGCACAGGAGGGGGACAGAGGCTGGGGACATGACACAGGAGGGGGACAGAGGCTGGGGACATGACACAAGAGGGGGACAGACGCTGGGGACATGACACAGGAGGGGGACAGACGCTGGGGACATGACACAGGAGGGGGACAGAGGCTGGGGACATGACACAGGAGGGGGACAGAGGCTGGGGACATGACACAAGAGGGGGACAGAGGCTGGGGACATGACACAGGAGGGGGACAGATGCTGGGGACATGACACAGGAGGGGGACAGACGCTGGGGACATGACACAGGAGGGGGACAGACGCTGGGGACATGACACAGGAGGGGGACAGAGGCTGGGGACATGACACAAGAGGGGGACAGAGGCTGGCGACATGACACAAGAGGGGGACAGAGGCTGGGGACATGACACAAGAGGGGGACAGAGGCTGGGGATATGACACAAGAGGGGGACAGAGGCTGGGGACATGACACAGGAGGGGGACAGAGGCTGGGGACAGGCAGCCACTGTTTAATCAATAACAATTGATTAAATAGTGGCTGCATGTGATGGCACAGTGGCTGCGTGTGATGGCACAGTGGTTGCGTTTGATGGGCACAGTGGCGACAATTGATGGCACAGTGGCTGCGTGTGATGGCCACAGTGGCAACAATTGATTGCACAGTGGCTGCGTGTGATAGGCACAGTGGCTGCGTGTGATTGGCACAGTGGCTGCGTGTGATTGGCACAGTGGCTGCGTGTGATTGGCACAGTGGCTGCGTGTGATTGGCACAGTGGCTGCGTTTGATGGGCACAGTGGCTGCGTGTGATTGGCACAGTGGCTGCGTTTGATTGGCACAGTGGCTGCGTTTGATTGGCACAGTGGCTGCGTTTGATTGGCACAGTGGCTGCGTGTGATTGGCACAGTGGCTGCGTGTGATTGGCACAGTGGCTGTGTTTGGGAACAGTGGCTGCGTGTGATTGGCACAGTGGCTGTGTTTGGGAACAGTGGCTGCGTGTGATTGGCACAGTGGCGACAATTTATGGTGGCACAAGTGGCTGCGTGTGTTGGCACAAGTGGCTGCGTGTGTTGGCACAAGTGGCTGCGTGTGTTGGCACAAGTGGCTGCGTGTGTTGGCACAAGTGGCTGCGTGTGACCCCTCCCGGCCCTGCCTACTGTTATCACCGCGGCGGGGAACATTAGACAGCGTTCGTTTGAACAGCTGTTTTCCCCGCTGCGCATAGACACTCCCCCTTGGACGGATCTGTCCAATCGCGAGCAAGGGGGAGTGTCTATGTGACTCCCACTTGCTCGCGATTGGACAGATCCGTCCAAGGGGGAGTGTCTATGCGCGGCGGGGAAAACAGCTGTTCAAACGAACGCTGTCTAATGTTCCCCGCCGCGGTGATTAACGTGGCAGCGGCGGCGGTTTCGGCGGCAGGGGTGGGCCTGATTAAAAGGTCCGCGGGCCGTAGTTTGCCCAGGTCTGCCCTAGAGAATAAAATGGCGGTCGTTGCAATACTTTCTGTCACGCCGTATTTGCGCAGCAGTCTTACAAGCGCACTTTTTTGGGAAAAAATTACACGTTTTTAAATTAAAAAATAAGACAACAGTAAAGTTATCCCCATTTTTTTTAATATTATGAAAGATAATGTTACACGGAGTAAATTGATACCCAACATGTCACGCTTCAAAATTGCGTCCGCTCGTGGAATGGCGACAAACTTTTACCCTTTAAAATCTCCATAGGCGTTGTTTAAAAAATTCTACAGGTTGCATGTTTTGAGTTACAGAGGAGGTCTAGGGCTAGAATTATTGCTCTCGCTCTACAAATCGCGGCGATACCTCACATGTGTGGTTTGAACACCGTTTACATATGCGGGCGCTGCTCACGTATGTGTTCGCTTCTGGGCGCAAGCTCGTCGGGACGGGGCGCGTTTTCTGTCTCCTAACTTTTTTAGCTGGCTCCTAGATTCCAAGCAAATTTGTCAACCCCTGCGTGAACTTATTGGCTCCTTGTGCTTCTTCTGCCTCTCTCACTTATGGCCCCATACACATCCGAAAATCAGACAACAGATCGTACTAAAGCTCTGATGTCATGTGTTGTAGTGGTATTTGTATTGTATTTTCGGACGACAATTGTACCAGATCCTACGCTTTTCATTTAATCAGTAATTTTCGTGCATTTCCAATCGGATAATATCGGATGAACTGTCGTGATCAGCTCTTGAAAGCTCTGTACTAATGATCCGATTCTCATACGATCGCTTAGAAAGCGTTTTTTTTTTGTACGATTTTCATATCGTGTGTATGGGCCATTAGCTGTTGCAACCTAAAAGTTGTGCGATTTTGCCACGACTTGACTCAGTGCCTGTGTATTCTTGAGGTCTATGGACCTCAAGTCGTATCAAAGTCGGACCAAAGTAGTGCAGGGACTACTTTGAAGTCACACAGATATGAACAGTACTCATTGGAAATCGTAGCGTACGACTTGTCATGCGACTTTGCAGTCTCAAGTTGCAGGAAAAGTTACACAAGTGGAAATGGAGCCTTAAAGCGGTGGTCCCATGGGAAAAAAATATTAAAAGCCAGCAGCTACAAATACTGCAGCTGCTGACTTTTAATAAATGGACACTTACCTGTCCAGTGCGTCCAAGCAATCGCTTGTCTCCTGGCTGCCCCCACGCCATCCTCAGTGAGGGAATCAGGAAGTGAAGCGTTGCGGCTTCAATGCCCGGTTCCCTACTGCGAATGCGCGAGCGGCGCGGCTCATCCTCACTGGTCCCCGCTGTCTCACAGGACCAGTGTGTTTCCCAGAAGACCGCAGGGGGGAAGGGGCGGGAGTCTATTCCTGGAAGTGGGTGCAAATACCTGTATTATACAGGTATCTGCTCCCCCCTGAAATGTGCTAAATGTGACACCGGAGGGGGTTCCGAAAAGCGGAGGTTCACTTTTTGTGTGGACCTCCGCTTTAAAGGGGAACTATGGGCAGACCCCCCCTTTTTTTTGGGATAGAGTAAGTGAGGGTTATGACCCTTTTCAGATTTTTTTTTTTCCCCCCCATCAGTGTCCCATTGCTGAGATTTCCACTTCCTGTCCCATAGCCAAAATAGGAAGTGTGTAAATCCCTGCAAATTAAGGGAATTCCTTGGGGACCTCCAACTCACCAAAACTAGTGTTCCCATTGGAAGATGTCCCCTCCTATTTCTTTTCTGGGGACAAAATTTGTGATTTTCATTTTGCTTTCAATGATTATGGTAATCGGGGGGGAAAAATAGAGGGGGCACAGACTGCAAAAAACTGACCGGGTTTTAAACCCTATCCAAAACTCCAAAAAAAAAATATTGCCTTTAGTTATAGTTTAAGCTCTGCTTTACTGGGACTTCAAGACTTCTGATAGCTGATCAGATTTAAATACTTATACTGCTTACATTTAAAAACCCATTTCATCATGATTTAATGATTACAGATCTGCATTAATGTTTGTCCTTAAAACAGAACTACACTGCACAAGCACCACAAATCAAAAATTATATTAATATTTTTAATATTCAGAGCAAACTCGCCCATCCATTCATGTCTGCGTGCTTTATTTTGCTGAGAAACCACTTTGAAAATCACCCTCTAGAATTTATGGCCTTGGCCATCTTGAGTGAGGGCAGATTATTCATGTAGCATTTACTTTCTAGAATCCATCTGCCCTTAGCTCAGACATACAGACAGGAAGGTGTGTTAAGCTGAGAAAGCCCTTACCCCCTTCCTGAAGACTCCTGGGATGTATGACTTAATTTGTCTAGGCATAAAAAAACAGGATGTACAAAAAAGTTGAAAACCAGTAAATATGATCTACACTGCTCAAAAAAATTAAAGGAACACTTTTGAATCAGAACTCCTGGGATATTGATCTGGTCAGTTAAGTAGAAGTGGGGGAGGGGTGTATACAGAGGGGGTTGTTAATCAGTTTCAGCTGCTTTGCTGTTAATTGGAATTAACAGGTGCACTAGATGGACAACAATGAGACGACCTCCAAAACAGGAATGTTTTTTCAGGAGGAGGTGTCTGACATTTTTTTCCCCACTCATCTTTTCTGACTGTTTTTTACTAGTTTTGCATTTGGCTAGGGTCAGTGTCACTACTGGTAGCACGAGGCGGTACTTGGACCCTATAAAGGTTGCATAGGCAGTCCAACTCCTTCAGGATGGCACATCAATACGTGTCATTGCCAGAAGGTTTGCCATGTCTCCCAGCACAGTCTTAAGAGCATGGAGGAGATTCCAGGAGCCAGGCAGTTACTCTAGGAGAGCTGGACAGAGCCGTAGAAGGTCCTTAACCCATCAGCAGGACCGGTATCTGCTCCTTTGTGCAAGGAGGAACAGGATGAGCACTGCCAGAGCCCTACAAAATGACCTCCAGCAGACCACTGGTATAAATGTCTCTGACCAAACAATCAGAAACAGACTTCATGGGTGGCCTGAAGCCCCGACGTCCTCTAGTGTGCTCTGTAATCACTGACGGACACTGTGGAGCTCGATTTGGCATTTTCCATTGAACACCAGATTTGGCAGGTCCCCCACTGGTGCCCCATGCTTTTCAGAGAAGAGAGCAGGTTCACCCTGAGCATATGTGACAGACGTAAAGGGTCTGTCACATAAACTTTATGCTGCCTGTAACATCGTTCAGCATGACCGGTTTGGTGGTGGGTCAGTGATGGTCTGGGGGGGCACTACCAAGGAGGGACGCACAGACCTCTACAGGCTGCACAATGGCACCCTGACTGCCATTAGGTATCGGGATGAAATCCCTGGACCCATTGTCAGACCCTAAGCTGGTGCAATGGGTCCTGGGTTCCTCCTGGTACACGACAATGCCCAGCCTCATGTGGGGAGATCATGCAGCCAGTTCCTGAAGGATGAAGAAATTGATACCATTGAATGGCCCCCACGCTCACCTGACCTAAATCCAAAAAACACCTCTGGGACATTATGTTTCGGTCCATCCGGTGCCGCCAGGTTGCACCTCAGTCTGTTCAGGAGCTCAGTGATGCTCTGGTCCAGATCTGGGAGGAAATACCCAAGGGCACCATCCGTCGTCTCATTAGGAGCATGTCCTGATGTCAGGCATGCATACAAGCACTTGGGGGCCATGCAAACCACTGAGGACCATTCTGAGTTGTTGCAATGAAATTTCAGAAAAATGGACTAGCTTGCTACATAATTTTTTCACTTTGATTTTTGGGGTATCTTTGAATTCAGCCCTCTATAGGTGGATAATTTTCATTTCCATCAAATGATTTGCCATCCTTTCATTCCTAACACATCACCCAGTCCATATCAGTATAGATATCCAGCATGAGATTTTTGCCCGTTGAGATGTGATATGTTTTCAAAGTGTTCCTTTCATTTTTTGGAGTAGTGTACTTTTTTTATCTATTTACTAATACTAGCAGCATAAGGATTCAAAATAATCAATGTTGACTTATGAGCGACGTTCTGCTTTTAATGTCAGATTAATTTGTGTCTTTCATGTTGGTTTTTAGGCCTTGTTTACATGTGCAGTAGAGTTTACCTCCCCTCTTTTCAGAGACAGTTGATAGGTGGCTCTGAGGTGATATGTTGCCTCCTGATCTGCCTATTTTAAATTAAAAACCCACCAGACTACGTTGCAACCATGTGCATTACTCAAAATTTACAATGCAGCCTTTTTTACTTGAATGGGTCATGTGATCGAGAGCAAAGCAAGTAGAAATTGCACCTTGCCCTTGTGTCTGTGACAGGTGTGGCCACTGGTGCTTGGTGACAACTGTCAGTGGTGGGATTTGTCTCAATTTTCTGTCCAAGTGACCACTGTCACTGAAGGAACACAATAAGATATCTCCCCAGTAGGGACATGGACAGCAAAAAAAATTCAGGAAACAAAGGCCAAGATTCTCAAAAGAGATATGACGGCGCATCTCCAGATACGCCGTCGTATCTCTGCCTAGCGCCGTCGTATCTATGCGACTGATTCTTAGAATCAGTTACGCATAGATATCCTTTTGATCCGACAGGCGTAAGTCTCTTACGATCCGACGGTGTAACTGCAATTTTTTCCCCCCCGCGCTAGGTGGCGCTTCCGTCGATTTCCGCGTCGAGTATGCAAATTAGCTAGATACTCGAATTCCCGAACGTACGCGCGGCCGACGCAGTAAAGTTACAACGTTTACGTTAGGCTTTTCCCGGCGTAAAGTTACCCCTGGGTCTATGAGGCGCAGTCAATGCTAAGTATGCCCGTCGTTCCCGCGTCGAAAATGTTAAAAGTTTCGTCGTTTGCGTAAGTCGACCGTGAATGGTGCTGGACGTAAATTATGTCCACGTCAAAACCAATGACGTCCTTGCGACGTCATTTAGAGCAATGCACGCCGGGAAATTTTAGGGACGGCGCATGCGCAGTTTGTTCGGCTGCAGTTTTAAATGAAACACGCCCCCTACCCGCCGAATTTGAATTCCGCCGGTTGATTTACGCTACGCCGCTGCAATTTTACAGGCAAGTGCTTTGTGAATAAAGCACTTGCCTGAAAAACTTGCGGCGGCGTAACGTAAATCAGATACGTTACGCCCGCCCATTTTTACGCCGATCTACGAGAATCTGGCCCAAAGGGTATGTTCTCCATTCCATAGTGACCACCCTGTGCTCTTGTGGACTAACAGTAACATTTTTGTAGTCTAGGAAATGAAGGAGCTTGCAGCTTGAAATGTTATTGCCAAGGTCACTTTGGAATATCCTGAATGCCTTGACAAAGCATGTAGATCAGCGTGAAATGCTGAAATCGGAGATTTCTTTTTAACCTTGATTTTTTTTATATATATATCTCTGCAGATCAAGTGCCCTCTCTTTAATAAACTTTATATTAATTTTGTTTTTATGTCGGCTAATATGAAAATGACCTCCTTAAAGCAGACAGAAAAAATGTTATACCGGGGTTATGCAGGCATGATCCCGGTACCGTTGTTTAGAGCGGGCGATTGGCTATCCAGGCATAACAATCGTTGTGGCTAAAAGCCGGTTGTTATGCAGGAGCGGACATCCCCTCCCGCCGATCTGACCAGGCCTCCCGTCCCACCGGGAGACACGATCCATCGCTTCCGGTGCCTTGTGTCAGTAAACGTCTTTGTGCCAGTCTCCTGAATGTAAACACGGAAACTACGTCACTTCCGGTTTACTCGGCTGCCAATGGGGCCAGTTTAACCACTTCAATACAGGGCTTTAATACCCACCTCCATACCGGGCCTATTCTGGCACTTCTCTCCTACATTTACAAATCTTTTGCTAGAAAATTAGTCAGAACCCCCAAACATTATATATGTTTTTTTTTAGCAGACACCCTAGGGAATAAAATGGCGGTCATTGCAACTTTTTATCTTGCACGGTATTTGCGCAATCATTTTTCAAACGCCCTTTTTTTTGTAAAAAAAAAATGGTTTCATGAATTAAAAAATAACAAAACAGTAAAGTTAGCCCAATTGTTTTGTAAAATATGAAAGATGATGTTACGCCGAGTAAATAGATACCTAACATGTCATGCTTTAAAACTGCACACACTCATGGAATGGCGCCAAACCTTGTTACTTAAAAATCTCCATAGGCGACTCTTTAAACATTTTACAGGTTACCAGTTTAGAGTTACAGAGGAGGTCTAGTGCTAGAATTGTTGCACACGCTCTAACGCACGCGGCGACACCTCACGTGTTGTTTGAGCGACGTTTACATACGTGGGCGGGACTTGCGCGTGCTTTCGCTTCTGGGCGCGAGCTACTGGAGACAGGGGCGTTTAAAAAAAAAAAAAAAATTATTATTATTTATTTATTTTTTACTTTTTTTTTTTTGATCGCTTTTATTCCTATTACAAAGAATGTAAACATCCCTTGTAATAGGAATATTGTGTGACAGGTCCTCTTTAAGGAGGGATGCGGGTTAATAAGACCCCACATCTCTACTCCAGGCTGGAAAGAATGAGATTGTGAAAAAAAATTCACAGATCTCATTCTTACTAGCCGCAATTGCGGTTTGTTTACTTACGGGTATCCGGGCGTGACGTCATCACATCGCGCCCGGGCCTCCGATGGTCATAGAGATGACTGGTGACCATCCGGCGGCGAGCCCACAGGATCGCCGCCGGAACAAAATGATATCTGAATGATGCCTCTAGGTGCAGGCATCATTCAGATATCACCGCACAAAGTCATATGACGTCCACCCGGGATAAGAGATCCCTTTTTTGGACATCATATGATGGTGTGCGGTTTTGAAGTGGTTAAAAAAAATACACAGTATTCAGAATCGCCGTTTTACTGTCACAAGGAATGTTTACATTCCTTATGACAGCAATAAAAGTGATCAAAGTTATTTTTTTTTTTAAAACACAATTTTATATTCTAAAAATAAATAAGGGAAAAAAAACTTTTTTTTAAAGCGCCCATGTCCCCGCGAGCTCGCGCAGCAAAGAAAACGGATACAGAAGTTGCGCCCGCAAATGTAAATGGCGTTCAAATCACACATGTGAGGTATTGCCGCGATCGTCAGAGCGAGAGCAATAATTCTAGCCATAGACCTCCTCTGTAACTCTAACCTAGTAACCGTAAAAAAAATTGAAAGCGTCGCCTATGGAGATTTTTATGTACCGTAGTTTGTCGCCATTCCACGTGTGCGTGCAGTTATAAAGCGTGACATGTTTGGTATCGATTTACTCGGCGTAACATCATCTTTTACATTATACAAAAAAAATGGGCTAACTTTACATTTTTTTATATTTTTAAGATTCATGAAAGTGTATTTTTCCCAAAAAGTTGCGTTTAAAACACCGCTGTACAAATACTGTGTGACGTAAAATATTATTAGTTTAATATTATAATAATATTTTTATTATAATATTAATTATTCTCTAGCTTCTCTGCTAAAAACTCTGTTCTACGTAATTTTCTAGAAAAAAATACGAATTTTAACTTGTAAACACCAAATGTCAGAATTAGGCTTAGTCGTGAAAGGATTAATAATGCTACATGTTTTCCTGGTGTCTTTTTTTTGCAAGGCTTACCAAATGATATTTAAAGTGTGCATATGTAGTTTTATGTTTTCTGACCTAAGGGTCTCTTTTAAATCTGCCAAGGACACATTTACATCCCAGTGAAAGTTTCAGTAATGTATGATATTTATTCTTTGTGACTCCTGCTGTTGTATAATGCTCACATCAAGGCTACAGGGAACACTGCAACTGGAGAGTGATCTGCTCAAGCACCAAGCTGATTGTTGATAGAATAGAGCTGACCTGGTTTTTCTTATGCTCCGGGTTCCTTAATGATGGTGACGTTCTCTGTGACAACAATCCTATATCTTTCTGCAAAAGAACAAAAATAATGCTGTGCTTCAGATGGTTTAGGCTGCAGAAACCTCTGAACAACGGCAGAGCCCAGGTGTATAGTCTAAAAATGTTAGATAAATTAGATATATACAGTATATATTCACTATTCACTATAACTATCCCCTATCATAACCTAGTACAGTGAGCTGACAGCATAGTATAATTTTTTTCAGATTGGGAAGGGAGGAATGATGCCATTGTATTCAGACAATGGAGAGAAATTAATTTTTACAGTTTTTCACAGCTGCTACCTATAGCTAGATAGTAGAGATGAGCTCCAGTCTGTTTGTTCTCAAGTTTTAACCCTCCTAAAAAAATCATGCCAAGAAGCTGATGCGGTCCTTGGCCAATCATATGCAGTTAAGGCTTTCCCCACCCCGCAACCACTGATATGCACGTCTATTTGTATATGTTCAGCTGCAGGATATGGAATGCACTGGCCAATTTTGATTGGTCAAGGACAGTACCAGCTTCCTGCTGGGGGATCGCTCAGGTGGCTTTGTACTAGGATCCAGAGTCCATACTAGAGAGATGAACAGCCAAAAAAAAAATGTAATATATTGCAGCTTACAAATCCTTAAATGTGGTGGCTGCATTTGTTTTCTTTATTTAGGCATTTATTTTTCATCTGATGATCTGGCCAGTAACACACTTTTTGTCTTAGGCCGCGTACACACGATCGGTCAAAACCGATGAAAACGGACTGAAGGTCCGTTTTCATCGGTCCAAACCGATCGTGTGTGGGCCCCATCGGTCAGTTATCCTTCGGTCAAAAAAAAGAGAACTTGCTTTAAATTTGAACCGATGGACGCCTAACCGATAGGTCAAAACCGATCGTTGGTATGCAAAAGCATCGGTTAAAAACCTGCGCATGCTCAGAATCAAGTCGACGCATGCTTGGAAGCATTGAACTTCGTTTTTTTTCAGCACGTCGTTGTGTTTTACGTCACCGCGTTCTGACACGATCTGTTCATTAACCGATGGTGTGTAGGCGCATCAGACCATCAGTCAGCTTCATCGGTTAACCGATGACAACGGTCCTTCGGACCGTTCTCATCGGATGGACTGATCGTGTGTACGCGGCCTTAGGGTGGCTCCACTCTGAGTGGAGTAACAGTGGAGACACAGTTGGACAGAAGCATTGCCAACTTGTGGAAGGGGTAGTGTTAGATGCCCTAGCACAGACTTTTTTTCAACCTTTTTACCTTGGAGGAACCCTTAGCAAGAAGTTTTGAGATCTCGGGCAACCCCGAGCTCACAGAAGAACATTGATGTGATCTGCGAGTTGATGCTAGAACAACAATTATTTTTTAGAAATCGTAATAAATAATTAATGACTAGTAAAATTTTCCTCCTTATTGCAAGACCTTTTTTATTTTATTTTATTAGCAGCGCACAGAGGGCAGCAGGGCGTAGTACAGGGAGTCAGTAGTAGTCTGTAGTGAGGAAGTGGTTTCCTCCACTTGTAGAGTGGCGCAGGGACAGATTACAATCTGTTCTGTGATGCTGATCGCCACTGGCACTCCTCTCTTGTGCATCCCATGTGATGTCACATACAAGCAGTTGAGATGAACAAAAGAAGAGAGCCAACAAGGATCAGCGCAGGACATTTAAAGTGGTTGTTTACCCACTTCTACTAAATGCTCCCATCCTCTGTGTACCATTATAATAATTGTGCCTGTGTTCTGTAAACTATCTGCCCGATTGTACCTATATGAGCGCAGCTCCAAGCACTCAGCTGGTTGTCGGCTCTCTCTCTCCTCTCTGGCTCACAGCTGCTATGGGTGGAGCAATGGGTGTATTGCTATACTTAGAGGCTCCTCTCTTCTTTTTCATACTCAGTTGTGACATGACGCTACTCTTATATCAAGACATTGCTTGTATATCAAGGCAACATTTTGCTTGTCTTGCAAAACTCTCTCAAACCAAGTTACTCTCAAACCAAGGTTTTACTGTACTTTTATTTAATAACATCAGCGTTATAGTATTTTTTATTATTCTTTCCTCAATTTGTAATCCATAACATATAGTTCCACTCGCAGGTGAAGCAGACCAGAAATAGAAAGCAGATGAAAATTATCATAGGTAGAGGTAAGGGTGTCAAATTGCAAAAGCAAGATGTGGAATGTATATTATCTCCATATCATGGAGTGTTAACGGGTAATCAGGGATCCTGTGATAGCTAGAATTGTGGAATTTAAAGTGGTTGTAAATGCATAAAGGTAAAAAACCTTCAGTATGCTCTCCCCCCACATAGGCCCCTTTCACACGGGCGGACCAATCGGTTCCACTTGGGTGGACCCGATTGGACCATCCATTGCCCTCTATGAAGAGGTGGTTGTCAGTAGACATATGTCCTTTGACACCCGCCGACATCCGCTCTGATCCTATCCTATTATCTGCTTTTGGCTCACTTGACAGATTGAAAAGTTCAGACTCCGTTGCCCTATAAGGGATCAGTCACTGCTGATAAGGCATTTATTTGCATTGTAAAATTCAGCTTGGGCTATTGAGTTTTGTAAACGGCAAAGTAAGAGCCTGAAAAATGTTCAGCAAAGGAGCCGAAATCTCCACCTGCTGGCTCAAAAAGAGAGTGCTAATTTTTGGTATGTAACATTCCATATTTTCTTTTTACAAATTGATTACATTTTTTTAGTGCTTACCCTAATTAATAAAGAAATGTAAAAACAAACAACTGCATCTACTACAGTCATTCTTTAAATGTGGTATACTAATTTGGAGGATTATTATATAACAAATCCTATCCAAAGTATACTGTGCAAGCTATTATGGAAGCACTTGTGTGTTTTAGATTGATGAATATTTGTTGTAATAAAGAGACATAATAGGGCTGAGGAACACCTGGCCCTCTATGAGTTCCGTGGTAAATAATACAATAGAGTCCACTCACAAAAGCTTTACGCCATGTGTCATTTGCTTTACTGTAATTTTCATCATTGTTGAAGAAATAACACTCTAATTATTTATAGGCTGGCTCACCCCATACAGTATTTTAACAATTTTTTAACCTAAAAATGTATGCAATTCCCAAAGATCATCACTCCTAAACCATTTCAACCCAAGATACATTTTTAATTTTTTTGCACACGTTAAAATTTGCATTTTTGGCTATAAATGACTTGAATCCCCCAGAACATTCTATATTTTCTGAGAGCAGAGACCTTGAACAATAAAAGATAAATATTGCAATTTTTTTTATACGGCACAATCTGTTCCCAACTGTTTATCAAATATATATTTTCGGGGAAAAAATATACTAAAATCTATTTTATTGCACACAAGCACAATTTAGTCCCCATTTTTTGTACAAAATAAAGGATGAGGTAGTGCAGAATAAATAGATACCAAATGTGTCATACCTCAAAATTGCGCGGGCCTAGTATATGGTGAAAAATGATGGTACCTAGGATTTATAGGTGACACTTTAATTGCCTTTACAGCTAGCATTTTTTATATACTGTATAGCATGTGCCACAATCACTGTTTGCAGGTGTGCACAAGGTGATGGCGTTGCTTTATTTATTTTTTTATTACATTTTATTATACAACCCCAATTCCAAATAAGTTGGGATGTTGTGTACTACATAAAAACAATGATTTTCAATTCTCGTAAATCCATATTTTATTCACAATAGAAAATAGAAAACATATCAAATGTTTAAACTGAGAAAATGTATCATTTTATGTAAAAAAAATAAGTACCGTATTTATGCGGTATAACGCGCTCCCGCGTATACCGCGCACCCCCAAAGTGACCCCCAATCCTGTGGAAAAAAAGTAATTTTTGTACTTACAGTTTTGGTGTCTTGCGCGGCGTCCATCGGTCCATCGGCGGCCTCGTCGGGTCCGGCATCCTTCTGCGGCTTCGGGTGTCCTCTTCAGCGGGTCCGGCATCCTTCTGCTGGTTCAGGTGTCCTTCTGCGGCTTCGGGTGTCCTTCTGCGGCGGGTCTGGTGTCCTCTTCGGCGGGTCCGGTGTCCTCTTCGGCGGGTCTGGTGTCCTCTTCGGCGGGTCTGGTGTCCTCTTCGGCGGGTCTGGTGTCCTCTTCGGCGGGTCTGGTGTCCTCTTCGGCGGGTCTGGTGTCCTCTTCGGCGGGTCTGGTGTCCTCTTCGGCGGGTCTGGTGTCCTCTTCGGCGGGTCCGGCGTCCTCCCCGGCGGGTCCGGCGTCCTCCCCGCTCGTTTCCCGCGCCGAGTTTTGAATACTGCGCCAGCATATACCGAGCGCAGTACACTCGGGCAGGCTCGGCAACTGTCACGCTCACGTCCTGTATGTCCAGGACGTGACCGCGGAAGAAGCCGAGACTGGCCGACTATACCCGAGTGTACTGCGCTCGGTATATGTCGGCGCAGTATTCAAAACTCGGCGCGGGTATCGGCGTATATCGCGCACCCACGATTTTGCGCGATATACGCCGATAAATACGGTAATTTTGAAATTGATGGCAGCAACACATCTCAAAAAAGTTGGGACAGGGCAACAAAAAGCTGGCAAAGCAAGTGGCACTTGGGCCCCTTTCACATGTATGGGTCCAGTGAAGATCCGTACATGTCTCATGCGCTTGCTTAGCGGGGATCGCTCCGTTGATCCCCGCTGAGCTGGCAGATGACAGGGCAGTCCCTGCACAGTGTGCAGGGACCGCCCTGTCAGATCTCCACTCTCCCCTATGAGGGGATCGGATGAACACGGACCGTCTGTCCATGTTCATCCAATCTGCTCTGCAGACGGATGGAAAAATAGAATTTTCTTCTGTCTGCAAAATCGGACCATAGCGGGGACTGATGAGATCGGGTGTCAGCGGATGTTCTATAGGGATACATGTATGTCCGTATTTCATCCAAAAACGGATGGATGAAATACGGACATATGGTCTGCACGTGTGAAAGGGCCCTAACAAGGGGACAATAAAATATTGCTCATAGTAAAACACCACCTGCGCTAACCATAGCACTAATGTATGAGGCCATAATCTGTTTATTCAGATTTCCATTGAGTATGAAACGCTTAGTTATTTCCCCCTTTTTTCATTCATTTCCGTTTTCCATTACAGCACAACAGCATGTAAATTAACTTCACTCAGGATGTCAGCGAGATTCTATAAGTATATTAATATTGAATCGATAAAAGGCATTTTATGCAAGCGTTTACCAGTGAGAAGCTCAGGCGACAAATGTCCTGCTATGTAAGAAGAATGTGGTTATTAAAAATCAGATTAGCAGAGTTACTCTGAGAGGAACGTGGAAATTTTACTTAGCAGGTGATTTCCTTGAAGTTGCTCTGTGGTGGTATAGTTGGATTTTAAAAGATATACTTTACCTATTAAAACTGCGTCAATGTTAAAATGTTGTAATTGGTGACAAGAATTTATATGCCATGCACTCTTCCCTAGCAAGGTAAATTTTATAAAAAAAAACACTAAAGAGTGTTACTGTATAGCGAACCTATAAACACGGTCATATCTGGCCATGTAGTGTGAGTTTCCCTGACAGGAATGCCCACAGGTGCTGCGTACAGCTGCCTATGGAAGTCCAGGGCTGTACGTGACTTTGTGTGTGTACATAAGCAGTTTCTTAAACGTGTATGTATACTGGCATACAGCTTGGGATGCAGACTCTTACCCGCCGCAATCTCCGTGAGCCTGCCCGCGAGTCGCGCGGACTCTATCGCCGCGGGCTTACCCGCGATCGTCTCAAAGATAGAATGAGGAGATGTTAATGTAAACACATCTCGCTGTTCTGCCTAGTGACACAGCAAGCTCCGCCCCACTACAGTAAGAATCACGCCTTAGGGAACACTTAACCTACAGCGCCACCTAGTGGTTAACCCCTTCGCTGCCAGTGTAATTTTCACAGCAATCGGTGCATATTTATAGCACTGATCGCTGTAAAAATGACAATGGTCCCAAAAATGTGTCAAAAGTGTCCGATGTGTCCGCCATAATGTCCCAGTCATGATAAAAATCTCTGAACGCCGCCATTACTAGTGAAAAAAAAAATTATTAATAAAAATGCTAAAAAAAAATATACCCTATTTTGTAGACGCTATAACTTTTGTGCAAGCCAATCAATAAACGCTTATTGCAATTTTTTTTTTTTTTACCAAAAATATGTAGAAGAATATGTATCGACCTAAACTGAGGAACAAAAATGTTTTTATTTTTTATATATATCTTTTTTGGGGATATGTATTATAGTAAAAAATATTGATTTATTTTTTTCAAAATTATCGCTCTCTTTTTGTTTATAGCGCAAAAAAATAAAAAACGCTCTATTTGTGGGGGAAAAAAAGAACGTCAATTATGTAATATGTAAAATATGTAAAACAATACATATTGGCGTAAACTAATGTAGAATTTTTTTTTTTTACATTTTTTGGGGGGGGGGGGGGGGTTACATATTAAAGCAAAAAGTATAGAATATTGTTTTGTTTTTCAAAATTGTCGGCCTATTTTTTTTGTTTATAGTGCAAAAAAATTTAAAGCACAGAGGTGCTCAAATGCCACAAAAAGAAATCTCTAAAAGACACATTTTGTTTGGGTACAACGCCGCAATTGTCAGTTAAAGCAACGCAGTGCTGTATCGCAAAAAATGGCCTGGTCATTAGGAGGGGGTAAGAGCTCTCGGAGGAGTTGCTGTGTTTTTCTGACTCCTTGCAAGAAACTATTTCATGAAAAATAAATGACAGGGCCATTAAAGTGTTACTAAACCCAGGACCCTGCATTCAAGGGGTTGTAAAGGTTCGTCTTTTATTTTCTAAATTGGTTCCTTTAAGCTAGTGCATTGTTGGTTTACTTTCCCTTCTAAATGTTTTTTTTCTTTGAATTTCCCACTTCATGTTTCTCCTCAGTAGGCTTTCCACCACCATCCAAGCGGTGGAAAGTCATTTAGAACAGCTTACTGAACACCTTACTGAGGAGGAACAGGAAGTGGGAAAGTGACAAAGAAAAAAAAAATGTAGAAGGGAAATTTAAGGAAAAGGTAAGTGAACCAACAATGCACTAGCTTAAAGGAACCTATTTAGAAAATAAAAAAACGAACCTTTACAACCCCTTTAACTATATCTGGTCTCCCACAGTACACAGAACATGGTAATGCAATTATTTTTTGGAAATATAAACTACAAAATACCTTTTGTCTTCAACTGTATATAGCAGTCTTCTATCAATGTCCTGCTAAGCACTGGTTAAAGCTTGTAGGAGGAGTTTTCATTCTCCTGTGACTGTCCTATGAGGCCCTTGACCCTCTGTCTGGACAGTGTTGATTGGCCCTGTGCTGATCGCATGCACTCTCCCAATAAAATAAAATAAATAGCAATACACACCAACCTGAGCATGTTCAGAGTGCCTGCTAGGGCTCTGTACTGTCAGGAGATGAATTGAGGACTGTAAAAGAAGGGGAGGATCAGAGAAGACAGGATCAAACAGCCTTTTTACACAATGCGCAGTATTAACCCCTTAGGTTCCATAGGAAGTATAACAGGCATGCTTTACTGCATACACAGACTGATATTATTGTTGTGGGTTTAGTAGCTCATTAAAGCGTTTTTTTTTTTTTAACAACAAACATGTTATACTTACCTGCTCTGTGCCGTGGTTTTGCACAGAGCATTTTTTTGTGCTGAAAATGCCCCTCCTCTTCTCGGGTGCCACATCTGCGCTCCTGGTTCCTCTCTTCTGCCGGGGACCTACGGCCGGCCGTTACCAGGTCCCCAAATTCCGGGAGATCAGGCGCAAAAAGGTGACTCGAGTATAAGCCAAGGGGGGCATTTTCAGCACACAAAAACGTGCTAAAAAACTCGGCTTATACTCAAGTATATACGGTAATTGACTTTTGCTGACCTCATCCTGCCCCCACACCCTTGTTGGTCCATTGCTGTAATGGATGACCTTTCTGGCCAGTACTGGAATATATGGGAGAGCTTGAGGCTCAATTTTGTAAGCTAAAGCTCTTATTTGCATAATGGAAAGCTCAGGACTCGTGGGAACTTCAAGCCCATATCTAAAGAAACACGCATTAGAATAGTCTACTAAATGCTGCTGACCGTTGCATATTTCTATTGGATATGTCTGTTCATACGCTTTTATATAGCAGAAATAAAACATAAAATTAACTTTAGTTTTCTTGAAAATTCATTTGACAGTCATGTATCCTTAGCTGTTGTGTCATAAAGCAAAATCAAGTCCCCCAAGTAAAAAAAAAAAAAGCTATTATATGGTAGTAATAGAGCCAGTTACAGTGCGATACAGCAAATCTTGCACGTTTGTTTGTGTTTTATGTGCATTTATATGGTATAAACAGTGCAGCGCAACAGTGAAAAAATCAAACTAAATAAATACATATATGATCGCAAGTTCATGAGAGAACAAGTGAAAAAGAAAGAAAATGTGTCCATGTGAAAAAAAGTCCATATAATGATATATCCAAATATCCAACTCAAAAGAATCCAAAATAGAGTGTAAGTGAAGAGATGACACCATAGAATATCCACCACCAGTGCAGGATAGCCTCTCGCCTCACAGCTTCGACCCTTGCGGGTCACAAAGCATGTCAGTTAAACCAAGGATCAATTTGGACCTCCATAGAAAACGAATTGTTGAAGATGGCACCACGGATCCAGACCAGATCACCTTCCAGCAATATTACCACCATGTAATAAGGAAGAAAAAGAAGATCTAGGGCTCTCTGGTAAACTTAATTTATTTAGGACAAAGTAAAAAAGAAGACACACTCACATGTTAAGACACTCTATACGCCGAGTGTCAGCTGTAACAGCGTGTATGCATAACAGTCTGCAGCGGTCGTGGGTGACGTCCTGCGTGGCTCCTCCCCCATGTACGCGTTGGGTCCCGTGGGTGGGACTTCTTCAGCGTGGGTTAAGGGAAAACACAACGGACGTCCCCTTTGTGTATTATTTATATGTAGCCACAGTAACCCGTCAGCCAATCGCATCCAACTGCGGATGTAGCCAATGACGGCACTTGCATCTCACAGGAGGAGCTCGTAATCTGGGAATGGCTAGACGGCCATTGCGCTAAACGAGAAGTAACCAGACTTACTGGATAGCTAAATGGGAACAACAGGCATGCACCAGAGAAAAAAAAGGAAAATTCTCCGACATGCCATGTTAGATTACCACAATATAGCACAAAACTACTTCAAGTAAAATTTATATATAAAATTACGCACATAAAATATACAAAATATATATATATATACATGCCCGCAATATAACTTTCATATATAAAGGACGTCATCCACGATCGCCACCACTGGTAGATCAATCCATAGCAATACCACATAAACACAATTCTCGTTCACGCCCGCAGGAGATGCAACTTTGAGCTCAAAGATCCAAAAAGATTCACGGCGGATAAAGTGTCCGCCCCTCCAGTGCTTTGACAACTTCTCTATCCACCTGCATACATGTGTTAAATGTTCAGATATGTAGGGCCCTGAACACCGTTGTACCCTACTTTTTTTTGAATGTCACTAAATGGGGCATGCGTTTTTATTTGCAGACGCGGCTGTGTGCATGGTCTCATTGATTCCTATATTTCTGCATTTAGTTGCATAGAAAACTATAAACCGTACACATCTGAATTCTTCATTTTAGACAGCTGTGTGCATGAACCCTAATGCAGAAGAGACATTTAGGGGGTTATTTACTAAAACGGCATGGTGAAAAATCTGGTGCAGCTCTGCATAGAAACCTTCAGCTTCCAGGTTTAAGCCTAGGTTCACACTGATGCGGGTTTGAAATCGTGCAAGTTCAGCTGAACATCACATGAATTCAAAACCTGCATGTCGGTCCGACTTCAGGAGCGATTTCAGAGACCTCTGTGCAGGAACTATTTTTGGGAACTACTTTGCAGCGCCACACCGATTCGGACAGTGCCGTTGTCAGATCCAGGTGGTGATTTGACATGTCAAAATGACCCTATGTGAACGTGGGCTTAGGCTGGGTTCACACTGGTGCGACAAACGCTCGGACATTGGGAGCTCATGTTGCATGACGTGTGAAAATCAATGTTTCCCTATGGGAGACCATACTCGTTCACATAGCGTGGGGTGCCGGGATCTGGGGGCCCCCTTATTAAAGGGGGCTCCCCGATTCCGATAAGCCCCCCACCCACAGACCCCGACAACTAATGGCCAGGGTTGTCGAGAAGAGGCCCTTGTCCTCATCAACATGGGGACAGGGTATTTAGGGGTGGGGGGGCCGCAGGGTGCCCCTCTGCCCCAAAGTACCCTCCCCATGTTGAGGGCATGCGGCCTGGTACGGTTCAGGAGGGGGGCGCTTGCTCGTCCCCACCCCCTTTCCTGACCGGCTGGGCTGCGTGCTCAGATAAGGGTCTGGTATGGATTTTGGGGGGACCCCCACACCGTTTTTTTTGGTGTAGGGAGTTCCCCTTAAAAAGTTCCCCTTAAAATCCATACCAGACCGAAGGGCCTGGTATGCTCTTGAAGGGGCAACCCATGCTGGTTTTTTATTTAAAATTTGGCGTGGAGTTCCCCCTGGTATTGGCGGGGATCCAAGTCGGATCCCTGTTCATTGAAAGTCGGACGTATGTCTGCTTCAAGTCGCAGGGAAAAGTCGGATCCAAAGTAGGACGGTTGTTGTGTCTCACCAGTGTAAACCCAGCCTTATTGTCTAAACTTAATTGAACAAGCTGAAGTTGGACGCTTATTGGCTACCACGCACAGCTGCACCAGATTCTGAGTGCACCAGTTTTAGTAAACCTACCCCAATCTGCCTTAAAAGCCTACCTGTTGGCAAACTTTTTTTTTTCTTTTTAATTCCACTTTAACACATGTCAACACACAGGGAAGTTTCTATGTGTAGTGTGAATGAGAGCCCTAAGGCTCTGTTTCAAATGATGCTCAGGAAAATAGTATTGAGTTAAACGGCACCCAACCAGTAAAGGATTAACATTTCACCATTGTATACAATGGCCCAGATTCAGGTAGATCAAAGGGCAACGATTTTTGCTCTGCGCCCACGCAAATATTTCGATTTGCCCGCGATTCACGGAGCAGTAGCTCCGTAAATTGCGCGGGCGCTATGCTAATTAGCCCTGCGTAAGGGCGCCTAATGTAAATGATCCCGCCGGGGCGGGAATCATTTAAATTAGGCGCGCTCCCGCGCCGAGCGAACAGCGCATGCTCCGTCGGGAAACTTTCCCGACGTGCATTGCGGCAAATGACGTCGCAAGGACGTCATTTGCTTCTAAGTGAACGTGAATGGCGTCCAGCGGCATTCACGAATCACTTACGTAAACGACGTGAAATTTAAATTTCACGAGCGGGAAGGGCGGCTATACTTTAGCATTGGCTGCCCCTGCTATTAGCAGGAGCAACCTTACGCTAAAGTCGCCGTACGGAAACTCCGTACCTTGCGTGCGCAGGGCCCGCGCAACTTTTGTGAATCGGTGGTAGTATGCAATTTGCATACTATACGCCGATCACAATGGCCGCGCCCCCTAGCGGCCAACGCAAGAATGCAGCCTGAGATATGAAGGCATAAGGAGGCTTATGTCTGTAATATCCTAGGCTGCAGTCCGCGTAGCGATGTTCCTGAATCAGGGGCATTCGCTACGCGGGAGCAAAACAGCTATTGCGCCGCGCAACTATGGTTGCGCGGGCGCAATAGCTTCTTGAATCTGGGCCAATATATATTATTTAAATGTTTGGCACAATGATCTCTGGACATGTGGATGGCACAAAAAAATCCTACGGGGCATAAAATGTGGGCTTACATTTTTCCTTTATGGTCTTCGGCCTCTCGTACACGGTTCAAGTCCATCCGAGATTCGAACCATTAATGGGCAGGCTTAAAGCGGGGTTCCAACCACAATTAGCATTTTTTAAATGTATGTCCTTTCATCATGCGTTTTTATAATATAAATCCGGTCACTTACTATTTTACAATCCGCCGCCGCTCAAAAGTTATTCAAAAAAGATAGTTTATAAAACTATGTCCACACCGTTGTCATTTTGCTTGTGGGCATTTTGAAGCCCACAAGCACTTCCTGGAAGTCTTGGATGGGGAGTGATTATTGGGTAGCGCACTGCATCCTGGGAAATGACACACATTTCCCAGGAGCATTAGAGGGAGATGATGTCAGGATCCTAGGTGATTCCAAAGGCAGATCTCGTGGGACTGCATAGCAACAGGCATTTCCAGATGAGTAAAACATTTTTTTTTCTTTTTTAGGTCTAATGAGCACAATAATGAAAACAACATTTTGGGATGGAAACTCCACTTTAATTACAAAATTGATTGATCAACTTGGGTACAGCCAGTCTGCAGGATTAGCTTTTGGTTATCACAAGCGGCTGCTATATCAGTTAGTGATAATTACTGTCTTCTCCTGGCGGGGGCGGCTTTCCCTGCCCCCTCTCCACCTACCTATCTGAGTAACCTAATTTATGTATATATATATATATATATATATATATATATATATATATATATATATATATATATATATATATATATATATATATATAGATTATATATCATTTTTTATTATGTATTTATTTAAAGGGGCAACATAAAACACTTTTTGATGCTGATAAAACGTATAAAAGTCTAGTAAAGAGTCACTGTCACATTTTTCTTCAGCCGCGTGTGTTCACTAAGTGTAAAATGCATTTTTACAAACAAAATCCCCCAAATCTAAATTTTTAAGTAACTTTACAAATTCATGTTGGGCCACATTCATAGCCGTCTTGGGCCACGTGTGGCCCGTGGACCACAGGTTGGACACCTCTGGTGTAGATTACTATTTCTTTAAGATCTCTTCATCCAGAACAAAGTATGTAGGTATTTTCAAAGCCAATGCCAATTTCTTACAGAGACATTTAACCATGAGATTAAATCTTGTTTTATTTTGTCTTTCAGATTGATATTTCTTACCATCGGGAACTGAAAACGAGTCCAAAGATGGCAGCTAATAAGCCTAAGGGGCAGAATTCCTTGGCATTACATAAAGTCATCATGGTGGGAAGTGGCGGTGTAGGAAAATCTGCCTTAACTCTTCAGTTTATGTATGATGAGGTAAACACAAGAGAGACCACTTTGCACTTTAATTTACACCTGGAAGCACGTTTTGGGCCTTTGGTCGTTGTTTTAAACAGAAGTCTGCAGTAGCAGTTACATTTTAAATGGTATATTTTTTTCCTAAAATTAGGAACAGGTTAGCAACCATATCAAGTTTTACAGTTGTATGTTGCCCCGCTGGGGAGATTCTCTCTCTTTGTCAATATTCAGTGGAACAAGGGAAATCCAAAATTTTGAGCCGTCTCTGGAACAAGAAGTCTTCCAATAGGAACACTTGTTGCTGTGTCAACTGTCTAAAGCCTCGTACACACGATGGGATTTTCATCGGACAAAGCGTAGGACTTTTGTCCGAAGTGCGTTGGCCGGGAACTTGTATTGCATACAAACAAATGGCAAAGAATTGTTGGCCAACAAACACAAAACTGTGTTTTTTCAGCTCTTTAGCGCCAACCTTGGACAACTTTTGCTAATGTTGTGTTATGGTGAGCATTGCTTCTGAGCATGCGTGTTTGTACTTTGGATTTTTGTCCGGAGGACTTATGTACACACAATCGGATAATTCGACAGCACACATTTGTTGGCAGATAATTTTAAAGCATGCTATTCAACATTTGTCTGTGGAAAATGCGACAATTGTCCGATGTAGCATACAAACGGTCGGATATTTTCCGACAACAGCCTGCCATTACACAATTTCCGTCGAAAAATCTAAGCGTGTGTACGAGGCTTAAGAGAGAATTTCCTAAAGCTGGCCATGCACTAGTATATTTTCGAATGAACCGTTCGTATGAACATTCGTACCAAAATTTGTATGAAAGCTCTTGGTACATTTGATGGATATCATTCTAATGTTATCCAAAATGTTGCTTGCTATTACCATTCGATTTTGGAATGAATGGACCTGACTGAAAAAAACACACTCACTGTTAGAATTTTTATTTTAGGATTAAATTTCCATCTTGAACCTTCCCATTTTCTTGTCACTGCGGCTGGAAACAAACATTGGTTTGACCTTACTAATATGGAAAATTGGAAAACTGCGCTAGAAGTACTAGAAAAAAAGAAAGCTGCAAAACCAGGTCGCAGCTATTCAATTGGGAGCTGCGATTAACATGTAAACAATTGGTACTGAAAAAGGCATAAAAATAAATTGCGCTACTCCCTAACCTTATGGTAATAATAATTTGAAAAATTCAATCACCAAAATATATAAATATAACCCACAACAGGCTAGTAATAAACATAAATACATCAATTACCATTATAATAATGGTCTCATGACAATTAATTAAATCAATTAATAATATGGTTGTAACCAATATGTGTAATTCCAATGAAATCCCTAAAATATACAGTCCATAAATGTTTGATGTTAATGAACACCAAATAATAAACACCAGTGCTCAGTGCAGAAAAAGTCCATAAGTTGATAACTATCGTGTCTAAAAACGTGATGAATCCTCCAATCAACAGAAATCATGGCAAGCTGGTACTTCTTACCAGCTTGCCATGATCCTCTATGACAGAGGATTACTATGTGCATGTAATCAAAAATTCTCACTCCAGAAAACAGCTCAAACAAATCCGAACCTTGGGCAGTAACTTTCATCCAATGCCGGACACAAAGTAGGCATATCCGATATGTAAAAGATAATGGATGCCCCTGGATGAAGTAAGTTATTACGAAACGGGCGTAGGGCGGAGTGGCGTACTGACGTCACCTCGAGCTCCATACGGTTCCTCAGGATGGGTGTCAGTGTTTTGTGTACCGCCCAGCACACCAAAATTTATAGAGGGGGTTCACCTTCAAAAAAATTTTTTAAAAAGTCATCAGCTACAAATACAGCAGCTGCTGACTTTTAAAAAATAACACTTACCTGTCCAGCGTGTCTGCCGAAGCGGAGCGGTAGCTCGGCTTCCCCCCGCCGCCATCCTCTGTAAGGGAATCGGGAAGTGAAGTGCTGCGGCTTCACTGCCCGGTTCCCTACTGCGCATGCGCGAGTCGGTCTGTGCAGTTCCACTGGTTCCTGTTGTGTTCTGGGAGCCGAGTGTTTCCCAGAACACAACGGGGGGTGACGCAGAGGGGCCAGACTCCCGCGGGAGTCAAAACCCGGAAGTGGTGCAAATACCTGTTTTATACAGGGTGAGGGTTCCGAAAAGCGGAGGATCACTTTTGGGCGAACCTCCGCTTTAAGGCCTATTTTTCTGCAACATTTGTAAGTGTATTACAAAACCTCTTTTTTAATAAACATTTTATACTTTTAATGCACTATGTGGAGCATCCATTATCTTTGATGATTTGTGTCCAGCACTACAGGAGCTGCAGCAGTACAGATGCAATCATATATCTGCTACATGTGTACAGGGATTGAATTGATCACGGACCCTGGACACCTGGCCGACCATTCAGCTGGCTTCTGTCGAGGGGGCATAACCACAAACAGCTTGTGTCTGGGGCCACTCATTTGTCCTTGTACACATGTAACCCCTCAGATGTGCACCTATATCTGTAGAACTGTGGCGTCTGTCATCCTGTATGCTCTGAACTCTGGTGTTGTACAGCCCTCTTCATCTCTGAATGAACCTTTAGACCTGCTCTCAACTAAATGATCATCTGTGGAATGTGGTACGCTGAAATTATGAGTATTACTATCAATCTAGGTGGCATTTGTTTTAGTTTAGCTTATCAGACTTGCATATGTTTTCTAGTTTGTAGAAGACTATGAACCAACGAAAGCAGACAGTTACCGCAAGAAAGTTGTGCTGGATGGAGTTGAGGTCCAGATTGACATCTTGGACACTGCGGGTCAGGAGGATTATGCTGCTATCAGAGACAATTACTTCCGCAGTGGAGAGGGATTTCTCTGTGTCTTCTCCATCACAGAACAGGAATCCTTTGCTGCTACTGCAGACTTCAGGTGGGTTTTATTTGTTTCGTCCAGAAAAGTAATAAAGAGTTATTTTTTTTTTTTTATTTTTTTTTATAGCCAATTCAGTTGTCATTTTCATTTAAGATAACCGTTGACACACAGCAGCTTACAGACAGTTAAACTGGAGGTCTCCAAACCCTCTAAAGAATGGGCCAGTTTACTGTCCTTCAGACTTCAGGGGAACTGAACTGTGACCAGTGGGAGTAGAAAATGTCCCAGCATCAGTGGGAGCAAATAGGGCCTCAAGCTTGGTGGTCGAATATCGTAAAAAAAAAAAAGGGGGGTGTGTGTGTGTATGTGTGTGTGTGTGTGTGTGTGTGTATATATATATATATATATATATATATATATATATATAATGCCTCTGGTCAGTAAGAAGAGGACTAGTGCCCCATCATTGGTATTAGTGGAAGGCATAGTTACCCTTTGGTATCAGTGGGGTGCCCCATCATTGGTGTCAGTGTAAAGAATTGTGCCCCATCGTTGGTATCGGTGAGAATAATAGTGCCCTGTCATTGGTGGGAGGAATAGTGATCCTTTGTTGGTATCAGTGGGGTGCCAAATTGTTGGTACTAATGGGACAAGTAGTGCCCCATAGTTGGTGTCAGTGAGAGAAATTGTGCCCTGTTCTTCATATCAATAGGAGTAGTAGTGCAACACCATAGATGTCAGTGGGAGGAATAATGTCCTGTGGGCTGGATAAAGGCAAGCAAGCTGTTGCATCTGGCCCACAGGCCACAGTTTAGAGGTCACAGACCTAAAGGAGAAGTAGGGCCAAAGCTCTTTTTCAGAACAAAGTGCACTGTATTCAGCCGACAGCGGGCTAAAGCACACTGCTGGCAGACGACACTCAGCCGGTCCAGACTTTGGAAAAACACATTTTCCTGCGTGCTTTTGGGAGACTTCAGATGTGTTTTTGCAAAATTTAGCCAGGCTTGGATGTTTTTCTTTGTAAGAAAATGATTCCGTCTTGCCACTCTACCCAATAGCCCAGACATATGAAGACTAGGGGAGATTGTTGTCACATGTACCACATAGCCAGTAATTGCCAGATATGCCTACAACTCCTTTAATGTTGTTGTAGCAGTGTTGCCAACCTACCAGATTGAAATTTACTGGCGCAGACACGTTTTTACTGGCATTTTACAAAAGTTACTAAACTACATTTTTAGGTGCAAATTTTCGTATTTAGGCTACAAACAAGAACGCTAGGCAAATAGCAATGTGATTTAAGGTATATATTAAGGTAAAAAAACATATATATATTTTTTATTTTCGATATAAGGGTAAATTATTTAGTCACATCACCCCTTGCCTCCAGCCCCCTCTGCCACCAACACCCCCTGCCTTCACCCTCTGCCTTCAGTCCCATCTGCGGTGCCACAATCTCCCTCTGCCTCCAATCTCCCTCTGCCTCCCCAACCTCCCTCTGCCTCCAATCTCCCCCAGACCCCCTGCCTCCAATTACCCCCTGCCTCCATCCCCCTCTGCGGTGCCACCAACAACCCCTGTCTCCATCCCCCACCCTTTGTGGTGCCACCATCCCCCTCTGCAGGGCCACCAACACCCCCTGCCTCCAATCACCCCCTGCCTCCATCCCCCTCTGCGGTGCCACCGCAGCCACCATCACCCCCTGCCTCCAATCTCCATGCGCAGTTCCAAGCCGAACCGTTCTCGGCTATTTTTACTGGCACATTCCCGCAACCATGGACATTTACGAACGGGGGGGAAAATTGCCAGTTTTTACAAACTGTCTGTAAAAATACGGACGGTTGGCAACACTGTGTTGTAGGTCTTTTGGCAGCCTCCTTGACATATATTTTCGTCTCGGTTTTTTATCAATTTTGGAGGGACATCCAGATCTTGGTAATGTCACTGTTATGCCATATTTTCTCCACTTGATGATGACTGTCTTCACTGTGTTCCATGGTATAACTAATGCCTTTCTGAAAAAAAAAATGTACCTTTTAACCTTGAGATCCCTCTGATGCTTTGGAAGCTCTCTGCAGATCATGGCTTTTGCTATAGGATGCGACTAAGAAAATGTCAGGAAAGACCTACTAGAACAGCTGAACTTTATTTTGGTTTAATCAAAGGCACTTTAAATAATGGCAACACCTAGTTTTTACACCACAGAAACCTAACATTTTAACAGGTGTGTGTAGACTTTTTATATCCACTATACTTTGGTGGGGAGCCAGGTCCACCAACTTTTACTTTTGCAGTGGAAAGTAATGAGCAGAAAGCAGACAAGGTAAAATTTCAATTTGCACAATCTTACGTAGTATAACTGAAACACCCTTGACCATTATAGTGGAGCAGTACTGAAATGCAAAGTACACACACATCCTACATATTTGTTACATATTAAAGTATGGCTCAGAAGACAAAATGCCCTCATACTTTTTGACTGATCTAGTCATTTTCTAAACCTCATTTTACTAATGTTTCCATGTACAGATTATTGTTTTTTTAAAATCAGAAGTATATGTTAATAATGTCATACAAATCCCAATTACAATGTTCTAAAATAGTTTTACTCAGATTTATCACAAGTAAAGTAAAACAAAACATAATTTATTTAATGTAATCTTCTGCTATGTATGCACTGTATATATTTCCATGCTCATAGTGTATTTATAGACCATCACATATGAGTTTATTTGGCATCCATTTCCAAAACCATGGTCATTAATACAGAGTTGAAATGAATGGGCAGTGCTGCTGAAGTGCCTGCAAATCGCTTTTTCAGCGCTATCAACCCTTTCTTCTGTCTTTAGCGTTAAAAGCGCCCCACTAGCGGCCAAAAAGCCGATGCTATAATAGAGGTAAAGCGCCACTAAAACTAGTGTCACTTTACCGCTAACACCCAGTGGCACTGCCCCAGTGTGAAGGGGGTCTACAGGATGTGATGTACCGTAGAAATCCACCTACACTGACTGCACTACAGGAAGAAATAGAAAAATTATGCAGAGCCATTCCTGTGGAAACTCTATTCAATGTTCATGCAGTAGTTTACCGAAATCAAAGTGTTTTGATTCTAATGTTGACTACTTTGAGCACCTAATGTGACGGCATAATTGCAGTGTGACTTACAGATACCCTTTGATGTTTATATAAGTCCAGTAATAACATTTTTATGCATATATTTTTCATGTTGAAGTGATTATATGTTTTTTTGTGCCCCCCCTCTCTGTGTATATGTATGTGTGTGTGTGTGTGTGTGTGTGTATGTATATATATATATATATATATATATATATTGTGTGTGTGTGTGTGTGTGTGCCTTTTGTGCTACTTTTACTTCCTTTTTCTTTAACGTAAAATGGAGGTTTTGTTGCCTGTGACTAAACATGCTTTTCAGTTTAAATTGTATATGTTGTTATAGAGCTCCCTCTAGTGGTACAATTATAGTAAACACACACACACACACATTTTTTTTCCCCCTTTGGTATTGAATAGCTTGTCGGCTCTTATTGCTGTCTGTACCACCATTAGGGATAGTCACCCTCTCTATTTGTCCTGTTTACTGTTTTCATTGAAAATAGAAGAAAATCTTGGGTTGTTAAAGCGGTTTTATAGTCCCATAACATGTAAGGAAAAAGGCATAATGAGCTAGTATGCACCGCATACTAGCTCATTTTGAAATACTTACTTTAGAACGAGGCATCGGTAACTCACCTGGTCCACACCGGGGTAGCTGACATGTTGCCTCGGCGCGTCTTCTGGGTATTATAGGCTTACCTGTAGGTAAAAGTTCCAAAAGTGATTATACAACCGCTTTAACAGAACAGTAAAGCTGGCCACACATGGATTGAAATCTGTCTGGTTTGGCAGGAACCCGGTGAATTTTGATCCATGTTTCGCCAGGCTGGTTGTACAGAAGTAAATCTACTGATCGACTTCTGTGCAACCAGCCTATCGGGTTTTTCCCAATCTATAGCGGCACTGATCTATGTATTCTGAAGACAGGAAAGCCTCCCCACTGTCAGAATTATTTTTCCTGACGCATTCATGGCAGCACACACTGGGTTGTGACTCCGCCCCCACAACCTGACAGGATTGGTTAGCTATAAATTCGAAGAGGAGACACCCGGCATCATTCTCTTTTTTATCCTCACCTGACAAGGACGTGGACGTACAGCTGCCTCCTACCGCTATCGCCCCTGCAGGTTCAGCCTCTCCTGTTTGGAAGTCCCCCCTGTGCAGTCTCTAATAGAGCTTTATGGGGGGAGCCCTGCTCTGGTGGTCTCAAGGGCTAAAATCCCGGCAATATCCTGGCATATTACAAGCTTTAAACAAGCTTAGATTCGGCAGTGGGTTACTCTGTATGATCAGTATCCTTTACCATAGAGCTGCTGCTCTGCTGTGTTTCTTGCTGTGTTTTTATGCACCCTCGTTTTTGCCTGCTTAACCTTATTTATTTCTGCCCTTAGTGTACCTCCTTATGCTGGGCTTGCAGGTCCTTGTAGTCCCATGCTTCTTCCCCGCCTACCTGCGTCCTCCTGTCCATTCGGCGCTGGGCGCAGCACACTGATGACAGCGCCAGTGTCTTTCGCCCTCTTCCAAGATGGCGGCGGGATGCGCGCGGCGCTACTGCGCATGCGCGATGACGTCATCAGCGCCGCGACGGCGGCGCCGAATTTAAAAGAAAGAAAAAAAATGACATTTTTTGTTTTCCTTCCCTAGGCTGCTGCTCTGCTGTTTTTTCTCTGGATTTCTTTCCCAGGTACTCCAGCTCATATTCCCTTCCAGGCATTTCTATTCCTGCCCTTTTTTAACCTCTCTTTATGCATTTTTCCTCCAGCTTCCATATCTGCTGCTGTCCCTGTCCTCTTCATGGAACCCACTGCCCTAGCAGACCACCACCAACAAACGAGGTATGGAGGCCATCATATGACGGGTAAGTAGCGAAGAAACAAAAGAGAGCCGGCCACTGAACACTGCCTTTTTTTGCAGTCCCAGGCCAAGAGACGCAAGCCCACGACGCAGGGAGAGATCCAGGCATGCATCAAGCCGGAAGTCCCACAGAAGTCGGTCGAGGTCTTCCTCCCGTTACCATCGATCAAGGCACAGCCGATCACGCCACAGCCGCTCCCGTCGCAGTCGGTCCCACCGCAGACGGTCTCCCTCATCGCACCGTGAACATTACCATGCCCGTCCTGCAGCAAACGCCTGCTGGGTATGCGGTGCTACTGCAATGCCAGGAAAACTAGCCTGTCACTCATGCTTCAACGAAGCAACGAAGGAAAGGGAGACGGATACCAGAGTCGCTTCTGATCGCTCAGGAGAGCCTACGCAGGAAGCAGCCTGGACCATGGCCCCCCTGGCCTGCGATGAACCCACTCCGGGCACCTCTTCAGCCTTCAATCCGTATGCTCAGCCGGCAGGATCCTTTCCCGATCAGGAGGAACAGGAGATGATTTCAGGCTTTGATTTTTGCTTGGTCGAGCCCTTTGCACGCTCCGTTAAAGAGGCCATAGGATGGGAAGAGCCTGTGGCGGAACCACCAAAGGTGGGGAAATACTTTCCAGAATTAAGGAGGGACCCCGAACTGTTCCCCTTCATTGAGGAATTGGAAGACCTCATCAAGGACGAGTGGGAAAGACCAGATAAGCGGCCCGGTCTGTCTAATAAGCTCGCTAAGTTATACCCTCTGAGGGAGTCTAAGGTTTCTTCTCTCATCAACGCTCCCATCGTTGATTCATCCTTAATGCGGCTAGCCAGGCATGTCACGCTGCCTATAGAGGACGCGGTCTCGTTCCGAGACGTTCTCGACCGCAAGATTGACTTGGAGCTAAAAAAGGCATACTCTACGGCAGGGGGAGCCTGCAGACCAGCTATTACCACGGCGGCTGTTGCCAGAGCCATTTCCGCATGGGCAGCCAATGCTGAGAAGGCCCTCCTAGAAGGTACTGACCAGGCGGAGGTGGTATCCTCTTTACAGGAGATCAGGCTGGCGGGCGACTTTGTGGCGGGGGCTTCAGTAGACGCCATTCGCTCCTCGGCTAGATCCATGCTAGCCTCAGTGATGGCCCGCAGAGCCTTATGGCTGAAACCCTGGGTCGCTGACACAACATCAAAATCCAATTGGTGCAAGATACCATACGACGGCACAAACTTGTTCGGCGCTAAGTTGGATTCAGCGATCTCCAAGGTCACGGGAGGAAAGTCGGGGCTTATTCCCTCGGACAGGAGGCCCAAACCGCAGAGGGGCCCTACCTTCAGGCGAAATCTGCCTGACAGATACAGAGATGCCAGAACCTATCGCCCCGGCAGGGAGTTTAGGAGAGATTGGAGAGCTTCTCGCCCTCCCTTTGCAAGGGCTCAGAAGGCCAAAGCCGTTACCGCAGGGGAACAACCAAAATCTTTTTGAAGCTTTGCCTGCCCACCCAGCTCAGGTGGGCGCCAGGCTCAGGGCTTTCGCACAAGTGTGGTCAGAGCACATAAACGACCCATGGACTCTTTCCACGATCGATCAGGGTCACAAGTGGAACTTTATGGGGGCATTGCCTCACACCGTCTTCCAACCCACCAAGATTCCATCTTCTCCGGACAAGAGGAAGCTTCTCGTCCGATATGTTTCGGAGCTAGTCCTGAAGGGAGCAGTCGCAGAAGTTCCTTCGCACCAAAGAGGCAGGGGATTTTATTCCCCTCTATTTTTGGTCCGAAAGAAATCAGGGGACCTTCGGCCCGTTCTGGACCTCAAGCGACTCAACAGGAGAATTCAGATAGAAGCTTTCAAGATGGAGAGCCTCCAGTCTATTCTTCTGGCAGTAAATCTCGGGGATTGGATGCTGTCAGTGGATCTTTCCGACGCCTACCTCCATGTGCCAATCCATCCTGCCTTTCAGAAGTTTCTACGCTTTTCCATCAGCCAACATCACTTCCAATTCCGTTGCCTACCGTTCGGCATCTCTTCGGCACCCAGGACGTTCACAAAGGTCCTCCTACCTCTCATAGCCCTCCTCAGGGAGAGGGGGCTCCGGGTACATCACTACCTAGACGACATCCTGCTTTTAGCAGCAAGCCAGGAGACTCTGCTCCTCCAGCGGGAAATCCTGATCTCTACCCTTCAGAATTTCGGCTGGCTGGTCAATTGGCGGAAGAGCAGCCTTCAACCCTCACAGGTGATGACATTCCTTGGGGCAGAATTGGACACCAAACAGAACAGGGTACAGCTGCCCCTGGAGAAGGTGGAACCCCTAGTTCAGAAGGTACGGAATTTACTGAACTCCAAACTCGCGTCAGCCAGAACCTGCCTCAGCGTACTGGGCTCAATGTCTTCAACTATTCCCATGATGCAGTGGTCCCAATGGAACATGAGGACCTTCCAGAACTCCTTTCTAAGACAGTGGGACGGAGTTTCAATGCACCAACATATCAGAATCCCCAGTCAAGTGAAACAAGCTCTTGTATGGTGGACATATCCTCCCAACCTCAGGAGATCCAGACCTATAGTTCCTCCGAGTCCGGAGATCGTGACCTCGGATGCCAGCGAGAAGGGCTGGGGAGCTCACTACCGGGACCAGACTGCCCAGGGACCGTGGCACTTCCCTGCCCGGGGCACAGTTTCGAACATTTTGGAGCTCCGAGCTGCGTTCCAGGCACTCTTAGCCTTCGCGCCTCTGCTACAGGGGAAGACTGTTTTAATCCGGATGGACAACAAGGTGGCGGTAGCCTATGTCCAGAGACAGGGCGGTACACGAAGCCACACTCTATTAGAGGAGGTTCACCCCATAATGGAATGGGCACAGGCTCAACTATTAGACCTGAGAGCAGTTTACGTTCCAGCGGCACAGAACACGCTAGCCGACTTCCTGAGCAGGGAACTTCGTTCAAACAACGAGTGGTCTCTGAACCTCCGGGAGTTCTCCATTCTCACGGAGGCATGGGGGGCTCCAGAGATCGACCTGGCAGCAACACCAGCAAATGCCAAATGCGTGAGGTTTCTTTCCAGAGTTCCCTTTCCGACAGCAGAGGGGACAGATTGCCTTCTTCATCCATGGAACTTCAACCTGGGGTACATCTTTCCCCCAACTCCCTTGATAGCAAGGTTCCTATCCCGGCTCCGAAGATCATCGGCCACGGTGATCGCAATAATACCATTCTGGCCAAGGAGACCGTGGTTCACGACTCTCCTGCAACTCAATACCCGACCTCCAATCCACCTACCGGTCTCAGCAGACCTCCTTCACCAGGGTCAGCTCCTCCATCCGGCTCCGGACAGACTCCACTTAACAGCATGGAGGTTGAGAGGGCTAGGCTTAGAGAACAAGGATGTTCCCAGGCAGTTATAGCAACCTTAATGCAGGCCAGGAAGATCACCACAAACACGGTCTACACCAGAGTTTGGGAAAGATTCGCCCACTTGGCACAACTCAAAGGTTGGAATCACGCCTCTCCGGATCCTTACCAAATCCTAGAATTCCTACAGACAGGCATTGACAAAGGCCTGAGCTCAAGCACCCTGAAAGTACAGATCTCCGCTCTGTCTGCCAAGACGGGCACTAGATGGGCTCTACACCCGTTGATAATTCAGTTCATGAAGGCATGTATTAAGATTAGGCCGCCCAGAAAACCATCCTTTCCGGCCTGGGATCTTTCGGTAGTTCTGGAGGCGCTGTCCAATCCTCCCTTCTTCCCACTCAACTCTATCTCCTTATGGGACCTGACCCTGAAATTGACCTTCCTCATTGCCATTGCTTCGGCTAGGAGAGTGTCGGAGTTGCAAGCTCTCATGTCGAAAGAGCCATACTTAGTTTTCCTGCCCGACAGGGTGATACTAAGGCCTTCGGATCGCTTCCTCCCCAAGGTTACTTCGGCCTTCCATTACGGCCAGGACATCGTCTTGCCATGTCTTTCTAACGAAGAGGGTGAACCGCATGCCTTGGACATTAAGTCTGCAATTTCTAACTACCTGTCGGCCACTATCCACCTTCGGTCAACAGACACCCTCCTGATTATACCTCACGGAGCCAGACGAGGTCAGGCTGCCTCCTCTCGGACCATCGCCTCTTGGCTAGTTAAAGCGATCGGGAAAGCATATTCCACTCAACAGCTGGAGATCCCAGAAGGCATCAAAGCGCATTCAACCAGGGCAGTGGCTACCTCTTGGGCAGCTTATTGTGGAGTCTCTTCAGAGACCATCTGCAGAGCAGCAACCTGGTCCTCCAGGCATACCTTCATCACCCACTATAGGGTGGACGCCGCTCTGTTGGCAACTTCCGAATTTGGCAGATCTATCTTCAGGGCCAATTCTTCGGCTCTATAAGAAAATAAAAAACTTTTTGCATTGAACCCGCCCGACTAGCGAGTTATTTCCCAGTGTGTGCTGCCATGAATGCGTCAGGAAAACGGAAAATTGTATACTCACCTTTCCGTAATTTTCCTTTCCTGACGCATCTTCATGGCAGCACACAGCTGCCCACCCTGTTGTTCAATGATGATGATATTTACGGAGAATGATGCCGGGTGTCTCCTCTTCGAATTTATAGCTAACCAATCCTGTCAGGTTGTGGGGGCGGAGTCACAACCCAGTGTGTGCTGCCATGAAGATGCGTCAGGAAAGGAAAATTACGGAAAGGTGAGTATACAATTTTCCGTTTTTCTGCTCAGCCTGCTAGTTGAATAAGAAAACAAAAAAAAAAAAATGATGTATGGGCTGCCTAATAGAAGGGAAATCTTCCAATGGGGACAATAGGTCTGATGACACCCTCACTTTTGGAGGGATTTCCTCTCCCTTCCTGTTTTGACTATGGGACAGGAAGTTAAGGGAAATCTCCTCAATGGGGAAACAAATTGTGGAGGTAATAACCCTCCTTTACTCCATCCAGAATGCTAAAAAAAGTTTTGTTTTTAGTTCCACTTTAAGATTACCGAAGAATGAGGCAGTATTAAGGGCTTGCGCCCTTGGCACTTTTTATATACTAGACAATTATGGACCTTCAATAAGAGACACAAGATACTACAGAAAGTATAATATTATGATAGGCTGTCATCCTAATCTTTGCCTTACTACCTGATAACTCATTGACCCAAAACAATTAAACAAAATGGTAGTTAAGACTTTAGTGTATATTTGAACCTTTTGCATCCAGCTTATTTTTCATATGTTCCTGTGGGCTCTTTCCCTCATTCCGAAAATATAGAATAATGGACTTCTCACTAAACTGGCCCCTAGGTTGGGTGTGTAGAAATGTATAAACCTAGTAGGTGAGAACTATTGAGAGTATTTTCTATATTTCACACAGGGAGCAGATCCTGCGAGTAAAAGAAGATGAGAATGTCCCGTTTCTTCTGGTCGGTAACAAATCAGATCTGGAGGACAAAAGACAGGTCTCTGTAGAAGAAGCAAAGAGCAGAGCTGATCAGTGGAATGTTAACTACGTAGAAACTTCAGCAAAGACACGAGCCAATGTTGATAAGGTAAATCATTTATATATGCACATCTGTATTTTCTGTACCAGACAGTGGCGGTTCGTCCATAGAGGGCGCTGGAGCGCCGCCCCCTCTGGCTCTCACCGCCACTGAGTCTAATAACATAGATTCATGCATTGCATGAATCTATGTTATTATCGCTGTTGCCGCTGTTCTATTCAGATAGCCGGCGCTCATGTCCGGCCATCTGAATAATGGCAGCTGGTTGGCTGTACAGAAGTGCCTATCAGAGCCAACGGCTCTGATAGGCTTTTTCGTGTACAGCCCTCGGGTCCCAGAAGCTTATACAAGGAACGCAATAGGGATGCGCTCCTTGTGTAAGACTGACAGGCGTCTCAGCCAATCAGGTTGGCCTATTCTGGCTAGTTTAACCTGATTGGCTGAGACGCCTGTCAGTCATCGAGGGCGGTAGAAGACGTCGAGGGACGTGGATGGCTGACTCCAGTAAAGGTAAGTGCCGGGCGGGGGGGGAGGGGCACTTTACAGGGCACAGCGGTGACATCAATGGGCACAGTGGGGACAATGGGCACAGTGGGGACAATTAAAGGGCACAGCGGTGACAATTGATGGCACAGTGGCTGCGTTTGATGGCATGGCACAGTGGTGACAATTAATGGCACAGTGGCTGCGTTTGATGGCATGGCACAGTGGTGACAATTGATGGCACAGTGGCTGCATTTGATTGGCACAGTGAGGCTGCAATTTTTTTTTTCCGTTTGCGCCCCCCCCAAAAATTTTGAGCACCAGCCGCCACTGGTACCAGACATCAGTATAACAGACTTGTGACACCAGAATGTGCTGATCAGAAGTCCTGACCTCACCTTTCTGCATACTTTCATTTTTTTTGGCTTTATTTAGAACATAATTAAATTATAAACAGCAATCGAGGGGTATCGCTCCTTATCAGAACTAAAAGCTAAATTCCAGGTTTATACTCCCTTTAACTAGTTTGTTTGGGGCAAGCTGGTCCAAATAAACAATTTTCTACACTAACGTGTGCACTGTCAGCATGAAAAGGGTCCCTTGTAACAGAGTCTTAGCTGAAGTTAACAAACTTTTTCTCCATGGTTTTGTGTCTGAAATTGGCTGAGCCATTTTCTTTAAACACTTAAGGACCGCCTCCTACACATATACGTCGGCAGAATGGCACGGCTGGGCACATGTACGTACAGGTACGTCCTCTAAGTGCCCAGCCGTGGGGTGCGAGCCCGCGACCCGGTTCGAAGCTCCGTGACCACGGGACCCTCGGACCCGATCGCCGCTGGAGTTCCGCGATCGGTCCCCGGAGCTGAAGAACGGGGAGAGCTGTGTGTAAACACAGCTTCCCCGTTCTTCACTAAGGTGCCGTCATTGATCATGTGTTCCCTTTTATAGGGAAACACAATCAATGACGTCACACCTACAGCCACACCCCCCTACAGTTAGAAACACAAATGAGGTCACACTTAACCCCTTCAGCGTGTGGTTAACTCCCAAACTGCAATTGTCATTTTCACAGTAAACAATGCATTTTTAATGCATTTTTTGCTGTGAAAATGACAATGGTCCCAAAAATGTGTCCGAACTGTCCGCCATAATGTCGCAGTCACAAAAAAAAAAACGCTGATTGCCGCCATTAGTAGTAAAAAAGAAAAGAATTAATAAAAATGCAATAAAACTATCCCCTATTTTGTAAACGCTATAAATTTTGCGCAAACCAATCGATAAACACTTATTGCGATTTTTTTTTTTTTTTTTTTACCAAAAATAGGTAGAAGAATACGTATCGGGGATATTTATTATAGCAAAAAGTAAAAAATATTGCATTTATTTTTTTCAAAATTGTCGCTCTATTTTTGTTTATAGCGCAAAAAATAAAAACTGCAGAGGTGATCAAATACCACCAAAAGAAAGCTCTATTTGTGGGGAAAAAAGGACATCAATTTTGTTTAGGAGCCACGTCGCAATTGTCAGTTAAAGCGACGCAGTGCCGAATCGCAAAAACTGGCCAGGTCCTTTAGCTGCCTAAAGGTCCGGGTCTTAAGTGGTTAATAGTACCGCTCCACTTTAAGGCCTCATGCACACTTGGGCTGAAAAACACCTGTTTTACAGGCATTTGGCCTTTTTCTAAATTTAGTTTGTCTGCCCCTAAATGCCCCTCCGTGTGTGTACATACACAAATAGACATTTACAGGAGTTTAGGGGCAGGAGCATTTAGAGGAAGAAAAAAAAATCACTTGTGCATTCAAAATAAGAGCATTTTGGCTGAACAAACACCAAAATGCACCTAAAGCTTGAGTGTTTATTTTTTCATTTTTGCACACAGCTAAACATCAGATTTTTTTGGCTATAAAATGATATTATATATTTTTTCAAAGTAGAGGCCCTGTTGAATAATGTGATAAATGCAATTGTCTTTTATATTGCACGATATTTGTGCAGCTGTTAATCAAATGCATATTTCCAGGAAAAAAATATAATAAAAATGAATTTTACACAAAGTAGAATACCCTTTTTTATATAGGGCTGCATCAAGTACCATATTTGCCTGCGTATAAGACGACCCCCTAAAATTTTGGTTTTGGGATATACTCGCCGTATAGGACGACCCCTCTTCCTACTAGTCTGTCTGGAAGCTAAGGGGTAACCGGAACAACCGCTGACAGGAATCTCACTGTGCCATTGCATGCCTCACTGTGCCGTTGCATGCCTCACTGTGCCGTTTCATGCCTCACTGTGCCGTTGCATGCCTCACTGTGCCGTTGCATGCCTCACTGTGCCGTTGCATACCTCGACGATCCCATACCTTATCCCTGTATGCATAGTCAGTCAGTCAGACTGCGGGCGTCCATTATTTAAAAGCCGCGCCTCCTCATCATGCTGTTCCGTGATAGGCAGGACACTCAGTTTCCCAGCAGCGCCTGTGTTCCGTGTTCCGCCTATCACGGGCTATGACTAAGCATTGGTTATCAATGTGAAACTAGTTAGCTCTATTACCCCACTGTTTGCTGTTTTTTTCTTGCTTTTGTAGTATTTTTTTACCAGAATAAAAGGCACCACCTTTTTACCTTTTATTGGAGTGCGGCCGTCCAAAATTTATTTTCTCCCATTTATCACGGATGTCCTCTCGACCGAGGATGAGAAGACATCCGTGATAGGCGGAACACTGAACAGAGGCTCTGCTGGGAAACTGAGTTTTCCGCCTATCACAGAACAGCACGAGGAGGAGGCGCGGCTTTTGAATAATGGATGCCCGGGGTCTAACTAAGACAGGTACCGGCGTATAAGACGACCCCCGAGTTTTGAGGCAAGTTTTTAAGTACACGAATCACGAAAAACGATGATACACAAAAATCTCCACAGCATATACTAATGGGTAAGGTAATAAACACGTGCTGTGGTTACCTGCTAAATAGTGCCAATCAACCCAAATTTTTTTATTAAATTGTGGAAATAATAAATAACAAACTTCAGAGCTGCTGCTATGGTGAGAGGTTAATATAATCCAAGTGATTAAATAGCAAAGGACTGAGTGCTGCTCTTGTATATACTCCAAAAGCAATGCGTTCAAAATAAATACATTTAAACAGGTCATAAACCCTCTATACAAAAAAAAAAAACATACAATCTTTCTACAAAAAAGTGACTAGTGCAAAATAAATGTCTCTACCAACAAACTTAAGTAATAAAGTCCATTGTGCAGATTAAAGTTCTTTTGCAGATTTCACTCCGATCCCCACCTGCACTCCCCACTCACTGACTCTCTTAAGGCTCGTACACACGATAGGTTAAACCGATAAACGGTCTGATGGACCGTTTTCATCGGTCCAAACCGATCGTGTGTGGGCCCCATAGGTTATTTAACCTTCGGTTAAAAGAAAGCAAACTTGCTTTAAAATTTAACTGATGGATTGGTAACCGATAGGTCAAAACCGATCGTTAGTATGCAAAACCATCAGTTAAAAACCTGCGCATGCTCAGAATCAAGTCGACGCATGCTTTGAAGCATTGAACTTCGTTTTTTTCAGCACATCGTTGTGTTTTACGTCACCGCGTTCTGACACGATCGGTTATTTAACCAATGGTGTGTAAGCACATCAGACCATCAGTCAGCTTCATCGGTTAACCTAAGACAACTGTCCTTCAGACCGTTTTCATCGGATGGACTGATCGTGTGTACGAGGCTTTTGAGTCAAGATAGCATGTCTGTGTCAATATCCTGGTAAAGAATACCAAGGGGTTATAACAAATCGCACCTTATACCACAAACCACAAAACGCAAACAGTACCAAATTAAAGTGCAAATGCTGTACATGCATCATAAACCTTTAAATACCAAAAACAAACAAATCATAAGATCATGAAAAAAGTCCAATGTGAATGGAAAAGCAAGTAGCTAGTGAAATTCCCTATTGGGACTTCAGAACAGTCCCAAATGCAGTTTTCTTCCAAAAGTGCTCCTGTGCAGAAGTATTCTAAAGTGGTGTAGCGCTCCAAAATATCACATGGTAACCTGTGATCCACACACCCCCTTGTGCTTGAACTCACCAGATGGTATGGACCCCTTAGCTGTACTGCATGTGGGTCTATCAGGTTTAGGCTGGTGAGTGGAGAGATGTTACTTCCTCTATATCTTCCTATATACAGTAATTGCCTTTGTGCATGAAGGAGAGAGAATCCATATAGTATAGTAGGTTCTTGTTTATTGTAATACAAGATTAAAAACGCACAATATTCCAGAGTTATATTCGCTTTGTACAAACATCCTTTACGTTCTTTCTATAGGGCAGTCGGCTCACACTAGGAACTGGCTTGGTTCTCACAACCTTGCGTGTGTCCCACCGCTCACCGGACGTAATGTCTCTGAGGAACTCAAATTTATGTTGACATGTTTTGCCCCTCCCCCAGGGCGTTATGAAAGACCTGCGAAAGGGGTCGACAAAGATTCGAGTTCCTCAGGGACGTCACATCCGGTGAGCGGTGGAATGTAAGAACCAAGCCAGTTCCTGGAGCAAGCCAACTGCCCTAAAAAAGAACTTAAAGGATGTTTGTACAAAGTGAATATAACTCTGGAATATTGTCTGTTTTTAATGTTTTATTACAATATATGGATTCTCTCTCCATGCACGAAAGGCAATTGCATGGGAAGATACAGAGGAAGAGACTTCTCCCCGCTCACCAGCCTAAGGCCCCTTTCACATTGGAGCGTGAACCGCGGTGACGGTATAGCGCCGCTAAAAATAGCGGCGCTATACCGCCGGGATTTCCGCGGAAATCATCCGCTAGCGGTGCGGTATTAACCCCCGCTAGCGGCCGATAAAGGGTTAATACCGCCTGCAATGCGCCTCTGCCTCTGCAGAGGCGGTATTGCCGCGGTTTCCCATTGTTTTAAATGGGAAGAAGCGGTATACATGCCGCTCCTCTCACCGCTCCAAAGATGCTGCTGACAGCAGATTTTTTTTTCTCTCCCGCCAGCGCATCGCCTCAGTGTGAAAGCCCTCGGGCTTTCACATTGAGTAGGCAGTGAAGGAGTTTTTCAGGCGGTATTTTTAGCGCTGTACCGCCTGAAAAACTCCTCAGTGTGAAAGGGGTCTAAGCCTGACGGACCTTCATGCAGTACTGCTAAGGGGTCCATACCATCTGGTGAGTTAAAGCACAAGGGGGTGTGTGGAGCACAGAATCGCTGTGTGATATTTTGGAGCGCTACAGCACTTTAGAATATTTCTGCACAAGAGCACTTTTGGAAGAAAATTGTGTTTGGGACTGTTCTGAAGTCCCAATACGGACTTTCACTAGCTACTTGCTTTTCAGTTCATAATGGACTTTTTTCATGATCTTATGATTTGTTTGTTTTTTGATATTTAAAGTTTATGGTGTATTATGCACAGCATTTGTGCTTTAATTTGGTACTGTTTGCGCTGTGGTTTGTAGTATAATATCTGATTGTGTAATGAACAGCAGCAAGAGGAGTAGTGTATAGGCACTAACATATTTAGTGTAAGTGGAATGTATTTATATTATAACAAATCGCACCACCCGCACTGTAATGCCGCGTACACACGGTCGGAATTTCCGACAACAAATGTTCGATGCAAGCTTTTGGTCGGATATTCCGACCGCGTGTAGGCTCCATCGGACATTTGCTGTTGGAATTTCCGACAACAAATGTTTGAGAGCTGGTTCTCCATTTTTCCGACAACAAAAGTTCTTGTCAAATTCCGATCGCCTGTATTCTGACGCTTAAAAATCCTACACATGCTCGGAATCATTGAACTTAATTTTTCTCGGCTTGTTGTAGTGTTGTACGTGACCGTGTTCTTGACGTTCGGAATTTCCGACAACATTTGTGTGACCGTGTATATGCAAGACAAGTTTGAGCGAACACTCCATCATAAAAAAATCCACGGTTTTGTTGTCGGAATGTCCGATCGTGTGTACACGGCATTAAAGTGATTGAGCGGCTATAAAGCCACCCATATTACTTTTACTTTAAAACTGGGAGCCAGCTGACCAAAATTAACTCAATGTTATAGCCACTACTGCAGCCATGAGCTTGTGCTTAATCCTTCACTCTCTGAATGTACTTCATACATCCAAAGGGCTGAAGTGGTTCCTTTTTCTAATTTAAGATTTGTTGAGAAAGTTTATAGCTATAGCACTGATTGTCAATGTATAATGTACAGGGGGCCTCAGCTGTAGCTCCTGAAAGCAACAAAGGGCTACAAATGTTCAGTATATGCTGAGCTACAGAAGACTGGCAAAAACTACAGACATACTAGGGAGGTGTCCATCATCTGACCGAAAACCTGCTGTAGAAGACAGTCAGAGACTGGCGACATGTGACACTGCTAGAGATCACTGCCATTACAACCTGTTTGCAAATCTATGTTTCCACTACTATTTTGGGCCATGGAAAAAGTATTAAAGGGCAGAAGGATGGGCACCATGGGGTTTAGAGCAGGGGTCTCAAACTGGCGGCCCTCCACCAGTTGCAAAGCTTTTTTCAAAGAGGGACAGATTTGATGAAGGGAACATGCGTGAGGGCCGACCATTTTACCTGACATTCTTTAACCATTAAAATTGGTCAATGGTCTAATGCCACACGATCGGACATTCCGACAACAAAACCGTGGATTTTTTTTCCCCGACGGCTTGTTCGCTCAAACTTATCCTGCATACACACGGTCACACAAATGTTGTCGGAAATTCCGAAACGTCAAGAACGCGGTCACGTATAACACTACGACAAGCCGGGAAAATTAAGTTCAATGATTCCGAGCATGCGTAGGATTTTTGTGCGTCAGAATACAGACGATCGGAATTTCTGACAAGAACTTTTGTTGTCGGAAAAATTAAGAACCAGCTCTCAAACATTTGTTGTCGGAAATTCCAACAGCAAATGTCCAATGGAGCCTACACCCGATCGAAATGTCCGACCAAAAGCTCACATCGAACATTTGTTGTTGGAAGTTCCGACCGTGTGTACGCGGCATACGTGTGTTCGTCCGATCACTAATACACTGCCCAACAAGAATTATGTGTGGTGAAGAGATGATCTTGGGTGTGTTATTTGGATATACTGTATTTTTCGGCTTATAACACGCACCTTTACTTTAAGAGGAAAGTTTCAGGTAAAAATCTTAAATTGTAACTGTGAAGCCAAAAAAGGGTCAGTGCCCATGAATGGAGCCAAATCATTGCCCATCTGCAGCCCCACCATTGTCCTGAATGCAGCACCCCTCCACATTGTCCTGAATGCAGCAGCCCCCCCCCCACATTGTCCTGAATGCAGCACCCCTCCCCCCCACACACACATTGTCCTGAATGCAGCATCGCCCCTCCCCACATTGTCCTGAATGCAGCACCCCCCTCCCCACATTGTCCTGAATGCAGCAGCCCCCCACATTGTCCTGAATGCAGCACCCCCACACACACATTGTCCTGAATGCAGCACCCCCCCCCCCCCCCACACACACACACACACATTGTCCTGAATGCAGCACCCCCCCCACACACACACACACATTGTCCTGAATGCAGCACCCCCACACACACATTGTCCTGAATGCAGCACCCCCCCCCCACACACACACACACATTGTCCTGAATGCAGCACCCCTACACACACACACATTTTCCTGAATGCAGTTGTATTTCATTTTTAATTTATGTTTATAGCCACTGGGAAAACATGTAGTGTGTTTTCATTATTTTCACTGTGAAATAAATATTTATTTTTCCTTTTTTTTAAAAGGTATTCTTTGATTTAATGCGAGAAATCCGTGCCCGAAAAATGGAGGACAGCAAAGAAAAGAATGGCAAGAAGAAGAGAAAAAGCTTAGCCAAGAGGATAAGAGAGAGATGCTGTATTTTATAATGAAAACCCGACATCCTCACTTTTTTTTTCCACTTTTTTTTGTTTTAATTAATAAGAACCATTACTTGTTAGCATGCCCTCAGACGGCTGTGGTGTCCAGCTGTCATTTTCATTTTGGAGACATTACATTACACTAAAAAAGCATGACTGGGACACTGCTCTGGACAGACCACTACAAAACGAAAAATCACTAACTACATCACCTAGAAACGAAAACCCATCTGGAAGACGTGCTTGGAATTACCTGTATAATGTTCCTGAATGTATATGTTTTTGAGAGCGGATGCGGTAGTATGTGAATACTTCATTTCTGGGGAGGTTATGCTTCTCTGTTTCTATTCCTACTTTTAAATAGAGCAGCAGCACTGATTGACATTAAAGCTGAACCTGAACCTCCGGGCAAATATAAAAACGCAGTATAATGCTAGGTATCCAACTAGTTTGTGTATCCAAGTTTGATTTGAGATCCTTCTCTTGTACAGCAGTACACAGACCTGGAAAAAGAAGCCCAGCACCTGAAGCCCATAGGGTTCTGCTGACAGAAGGACAGAGGAGAGTGATTACCTTAGCAGTTTGTTGCTTCTCTTATGCTGTCTAATCAGGGCTGGGGGCACATAGGTGACCAAGCTGTATTGCTTACCCATAGTAGAAAAGAGTCAGGTCACAGCTTGGCTGTGCTATGTGGCAGCTCAGTGTAAATCTTAAGACTGGCTGGACAAAATCACAAATCCTTAGGTGAAACCACTACCAGATATGCATTTCAACTGCACACCTTGCTGTCTGTCTGTAGTCCAGCTTTATTGCAGGTTCCGTGTAATTTTGTTGTCTAAAGCAACATAAACTACTCTTATATTTTGCTTGCTTTTACACAGAGCTTTATTCGTACAAGGGTGTCTCAAAATATCTGCCTATATTACTTCCAGTTCATAGGGATTTGATTACTTCTAACCCCCATGTACTAATAGAGGGACCCCCCTCCATTTTCTAAACAACAAGAACAGGCTATTCTCTAAAATATAAAGATGATGATAGAACTACATTACATTACATTACAACTAAGGCTGCTTTCACACTGGGGCGCAGGCGGCTATTTTTAGCGGCGCTTTACCGTCATTTTTGTGGAGGTAGTTGGCCGCTAGCGGGCCGCTTTTAACCCCCGCTAGCGGACCAAAAAGGGTTAAAACCACCTTCAAAGCACGGCTGGAGTGGCGGTTCAGCCGCGCTGCCCATTAATTTCAATAGGCAGGAGCGGTGGAGGAGTGGTGTATACACCGCTTCTTCACTGCTCCAAAGATACTGCTTGCAGTGGGGTTTTTTTAACGTCCTGCCAGCGCATCGCCTCAGTGTGAAAGCACTTGGGCTTTCACACTGAGACTGCAGGGGAGGGGCATTTTTCAGACGCTATTTTTAGCTCAAAAGCACCTGAAAAATGCCCCAGTGTGAAAGGGTTCTTAATGTTTGGCTAACAGATTTGGTCTGCCTATGATCTCTAAACCTGTAGTTTCCTATTCACAGAATAGAGTTGGAAGGACACCTTCATGTTGCTGCTTTAGAAGCGGCTTTAATATATTAAGACCCCTTTCACACTGTGGCATTTTTTCAGGTGCCTTAGCGCAAAAAAAAAGCGCCTGAAAGAAGCCTCCTCTGCAATCCCAGTGTGAAAGCCTGAGTGCTTTCACACTGAGGAGCTGTGCTGGTAGGGCGTCAAAAAAAGTCCTGCAAGCAGCTTCTTTGCAGCGCTTTAGGAGCGGTGAATGCACCAATCCTAAAGCGCCCCTTTCCATTGAAATCAATGGGAAGCGCCTTGGCAGCGGTGCTTTGTAGGCGCTCATAACCCTTTATTCAGCCACTAGCGGGGGTTAAAAGCGTTTTTCGGGGCGCTGGCAGTGTGAAAGGGCTCTAATTTATAATTGGTGAGAAACACTTTAAAAGTGCACCTGTCTTCGTAGAAGAAGGGGGCTGATACCGCTGACTAAAATGATAGTTGTCAGGCTATTATGAGCCATTGGTTTCAGTACTTTGAGTCGCTGATTCAGTACAAGTATGCAGATCACAGTCAGAAAAAAAAAAGTTATCCGCGTGCTTGTTTTACATCGGGGGCTTGAAGTATTGAGGCAAGAGGGCCACTGTGACAACCAGGGAACTAGCATTTTCAGAAAGGAAAGTGGGCTTCATCTGCAATTTTTCTCTTTTTTTTTTCGTCCAATTGAACTCTGAGTTTAAAGCCAAACTCCAGGTTTACTTTCCTTTTTAAATAGTTTGTTTGGGCCAAGCTGCCGCAAACAAACTAATTCCTTTCCGAATTGCTGTGGCCAATGTTGGAGCTGTATAAACTGTATGTAGCATCAGCACCATACAGTATACAACGCTGTGTACGGCAGGGGATCGTCTGCCAGAACATAATTATGGCAATCATCTGCCTGCCCTGCCACCTCAGCCAATCAGAAGAGGCCCTTTATTGGCAAAATACATGGCTTCCTGTGAATGGCTGGGCTCAGGCCTATTCGATCTTTTCCTGGCTGGAAGTCCCCACTCCATTGGCGAAACACAGTGCTGTATACTGTAAGTAGCTGATACTACATACAATGTATACAGCGCTGACAGCGGGCGCAACTATTAGTGAAGGAAATGGATTGTTTGGTCCAGCCTGGTCCAAATTAAAGGGGCTGTAAAGGTACATTTTTTTCCCCCTAAATAGCTTCCTTTACCTTAGTGCAGTCCTCCTTCACTTACCTCATCCTTCCATTTTGCTCTTAAATGTCCTTATTTCTTCTGAGAAATCCTCACTTCCTGTTTTGTCTGTAACTACACACCGTAATGCAAGGCTTTCTCCCTGGTGTGGAGTGTCGTGCATCGCCCCCTCCCTTGGACTACCGGAGAGTCATGACGCTCTCTACATTGCAGATAGAGAAAGGAGCTGTGTGTTGGTGGGTGTCCTGACTCTCCTGTAGTCCAAGGGAGGGGGCGAGCATGACACTCCACACCAGGGAGAAAGCCTTGCATTACTGTGTGTAAAGTTACAGACAGAAGAACAGGAAGTGAGGATTTCTCAGAAGAAATAAGGACATTTAAAAGCAAAATCTAAGGATGAGGTAAGTGAAGGAGGACTGCACTAAGGTAAAGGAAGCTGTTTAGGGAAAAAAAAATGTACCTTTACAATCCCTTTAAATATTTAAAATGAAAATAACCATGGAGTTAGGCTCTAAATCCGGGATCCTCAAACTACGGCCCTCCAGCTGTTGCGGAACTACACATCCCATGAGGCATTGTAAAACTCTGACATTCACAGACATGACTGGGCATGATGGGAATTGTAGTTCCTGAACAACTGGAGGGCCATAGTTTGAAGACCCATGCTCTAAATCAACCAAATGCAGTCCAGGTGCATCAGAACAAAAGGTGCTCAAAGGCGTACAGTTTATTTTTTTTTTACAAAGCAGCCACAATAGAAAAGCCTGTATCCTGCCAGCATCCTGCAGAGAAGCAAGGAGCCCACTCAGCAGAGGTCTGACATGCCGCCTGCTGAGTGAGACCTTTAGCCTTGCAATCGGCAAAGATCATTCTCTTTGCTAATCGGCGAATATTAGTTGTTGCTCAGCAGGGGGTGTCAGACCTGTGTAGAGGGACCACTGTTTCCAACCCTAGAGCAAAGGTCTGACTGCAGCATTGCTGGCAGGGGACATACTTTTCCATCTAAGCTGCATCTGCTTTCTAAAGAAACTCCACTGAAAGACTTTGCACATCTTTTGTATTGAGGCACTTGGAATGTATTTAGCTGAAACTGAAAGTTCATTGAGGCTTTAATCTGCTTTGTAATGGACCTATATCTATAGAAAATCGAGGTAAGCTGATTCGTCATTTGTGTTCAGACCAATCATTTTACTCTTTGTTTATGCCTGAAGCTGTAAAATGAAAGTATGTCAGTTCAGCCCACAATACTTTAACCACCATATTGTATGCAGGTGTCTGCTAGTGGAAGACAAGTAATCTCTTTCTTGAGTTTATCTTGTGTGTGTGTTGCTGCATGACCCAAATGTCATGAGATGATGTGCCATTCTCAAGGTCTTGAGTACGTTTTCTAGAACATATTTTTGTAGTTTGGTAAACATCTCATCTATAAATGCGATTCAGATGAATGGGAAATTGGAACTGCGTACGTTTTTCTATTCTGAAATCATAGAAGGACCTTTGTGTATTTATGCTTGTGTACCTGTCTCATAAAATATTCTTTGTAAAATGTTAAAAAGCCTATTTATAAAATAGCACTTAGAATACAAATCAAATTTGGGTGAGTGAGCCATTGGTACAATGGACTGTGTAATATGGGCCTGTTCACAAGAATCATGTGACTTGCAAAGTAGTCGTGTGACCCAGAAACCTATAAAGGCTGCATGAAATGTGTATTTGGAGGGTTGGAAGGATGTAAAATCAAATAAAGTGTTTGCTGCCTTAATTGCATAAAAGCCGGCAACTCTTTAGGACACATTTTTATTGGAGAACAAAAGTTCATGTTATTGAGAATAATACATGAACCTTCTGTGATAAAAGGAGGACCAATGTTCAGTGACTCTTAGTAACCAATTAACATTTTTTATTGGTCTTACTACCTTTTAAAGTGTAGGTTCCACTTAAAAAAAAAAACGCCTTACGCTCTCCTACCCCTTCACCCGACCAACCTTGCCTCTAACCTGCTGCGCTTACCTCTGTGAGTGATTCGTTGGCACTGCTCATGCAACTGGTGCAGTGGTCTGGGGGTCTTAGGCCGCGTACACACGGTTGGACAAAACCGATGAGAATGGACCGAGGTTCAGTTTCATCGGTCCAAAAACCCGCGCATGCTCAGAATCAAGTCGACGCATGCTTGGAAGCATTGAACTTTGTTTTATTCAGCACGTTGTGTGTTTGACGTCACCGTGTTCTGACCCGATCGGTTTTTGGAATGATGGTGTGTACGCACATCAGGCCACTTCAGCGGTGAACCGAAGGAAATGGCCCGTCGGACCATTCTCATTGGTTTGGAACGACCGTGTGTGCGGGGCCTTAGAAGCCCCATTCTTATTCTGTCTTTCCTTAGACCTTCTGGGACAGATCAGACCATTTCTGATTGGTCAAATGCTGGCACATTAGAAGTTTGACCAATCTGATACTCTATTTTTTTTTTAATATGTAAAAAGACAAGGAAGGAGAGTAGGCCTGTCAAATCTCTGGCTGTGTGGGCAGTGACAGTTAATCACCCACAGAGGTAAGTGCAGGATAGACTGGAGGGGGGTGTAGGGCAGGGATATGCAATTACCGGACCTCCAGCTGTTGAAAAACTACAAGTCCCATCATGCCTCTGCCTCTGAGTATCATGCTTGTAGCTGTCAGTGTCTTGCTATGCCTCATGGGACTTGTAGTTCTGCAACAGCTGGAGGTCCGCTAACTGCATATCCCTGGTGTAGGGTATTGAGCCACCTTTTCATGTATCTGTTAAAGATGAACTTGCACTTTAAAGTAATTGAAACAGGTTGAGTTGCTGCACACAATTACGCTGTTATGATCTTCTTACCGAAGAGATGGTTCACACAACATAGCACATAATGCAGGTGCGATATGAACATGTGCTGCAATGCATTGATTCTATGTGCTGCAAGCATTATTGCATTGTGCTGCTCAATTTTTATTTTATTTTTACTTTTATATTGATTCTATGTGCTGCAGCTTATGGTGATGCATTACAGGATGTCGATATGCGCTTCACAGCACAAAAACTTCTATGTGCTGCAGTGTACTACACCATGTCGAAATGTGCTGCACAAAAATAAGACATCCTTTTTTTTTTTTTTTATGTGCCCATCAATACAGTGTGGGTGTCAGACCTCTGTAGAGGGACCACTGCTTCCACACAAAAAGCCTTCCACGCATGCTGCTGTTGCTGCAAACTAAATGCACAGGACATAAGGCGAATTGCCAGGTTTCTGCGTGCAACCCAGCGGGGCTGGTTAGAATAAGACCTTAATGCTGAAGATATTTTTCATGTGTTCCCTGATGATCAGCATATTTCTCTCCTGCTCTCTAGAAATGCACACTCCAAGCTAGCAGAATAGACGCCTTATCAATTTTCCTAGTAATTTGGTAGTGTATGTAATTACTGGTCTTGAGCATTATGATTGGATAAAATGTTGCTGACAGGCTCATGCTATGTAAATGCTGACTTTTTCATGGTGTTCTTTCAGCTGCTGCTTCTGCTGAATGAAATAACACACTAGAAGGTTTTCTTGTTTTACCATACCAAAGCACTTTCCAAACAGATTGTTGATACAAAAAAACACTGGCACTCTATGGAAGAAAAATATTGTCCAATAGCATGTTTGAAAACCCTTGTGTGGGCTGTGAACAGTCCGTGCTGCAGGAGTCCGGGTACCCTGAAGTACCACTAATACACAATTACACAAAAAAGGAGATCTGCGCTCATGAAGGTTCACCAATCTAAATCCACTCAATATTGATGAAAAAGAAAGATTCAATAAATCTTAAATTTTTGGAAGAACCAGTCCTTTATCAAAAAGAAATTTTCAAAATATACAATGTACACAGCACAAACAGATTGTGCTGGTCCTGAAGGGCCGATGGCTACACCATTTGGGCATGAAGGGGTTGTAAAGGTTTGTTTTTTATTTTCTAAATGGGTTCCTTTAAGCTAGTGCATTGTTGGTTCACTTACCTTTTCCTTCGATTTCCCTTCTAAATGTTTTTTTTCTTTGTCTGAATTTCTCACTTCCTGTTTCTCCTCAGTAAGCTTTCCACCATCATCCGAGCGGTGGAAAGTCAGTCAGAACAGCTTACTGAACAGCTTACTGAGGAGGAACAGGAAGTGAGAAATTCAGACAAATATTTAGATAAAGCCCATAATAGTGATGAACGTCTAACAAATTAGGTTCTGTCTTTTTTATTTTATCTGGCCTCACTGTTTACAAGTTATAATAAGCAGAGTGTTATTTGTATTTCACTAATTACTTAGAAGCAATCTTAGGCTGGCCATACCCTCTTCGAGGGAACAAAAAACATCTAACAGATTTCTCCATCTGCGTTATACAGCATGGAAGCAATGGACAAATCTCCTGCTGCGTCTATTGTATTCTGACAGTCGCTGCCGGCTGTTAGAATACCCAAACGGTGGCTGGGTCTCATTGGATGCAGTCGCTGTTTGTAGAAAATAAATTCCGTCTTGCTCCTTCAGCGAAGGATGTTGGGCAGGAGGGTGGTATCAGGGCCACCCGTGGGGTAAATTTTAGCTGGTTCATCGGGAACCAACTAAAGTTTTCATAGTTTATGGCCAGCTTTACACCCTTTACTTGTCTTGCATTGTTTTACATGGCGCTTGCCTCAACAGGGCAAGACCATTTGTGTGTCTGTTGCACAAGATCTTGTTATCTGCAAATACAAAACAAATTTAGAAGTAGTACCAACAGCCTTATTTTTGAATAATTTTTGGTATCCTTGTCGAGAACAACATAGTACCTAATTGCTGTATAAGAGTAGCTTAGTTAGCAAGCCAATTATTAATAAACAGTGTGCTAATAGAGCAAGATATTTATGGTCTTGGCTCAATGGAACTCTGCCTTCAGCAACCGGTCGTTCTTTGGCTGTTATTTTACAGAAAAGACTGTTAGCTGCTCTTGGAATTTTTCAGAAGATGTACAAGGTTAAACATTGGCTGAAAGCCGCAGGTCTCCTACTGTGATTGTAATAAATGTATTTTATGACTTTTTTTTTATTGGATTTATTACATATTTAATACCAGGAAGGAGCTTTTACCAAATCCATCGTGGATACAACAGTAGCAAACCTCACGCTTAATACTAAAACACTACTTTCGAGTCTGCATGTTCAGCACTTACATGCATTCAGTATATGTCAAAGGTCTAAAACCTTTCCACTATTGAATCTTATTAAAAGCTATTACAATAAGTTACTATCACAAGGTAAATAGCAACAAAAAGCTGTAATTTCCATACTGCTTATATCAGGGTTGGACAAAGTATTGTAGAACTTGGATCTCAGAAGGACAGGAGCTTCTGCTGTGACCGACAGACAACGGTAAAAAAAATAAAAATGGGTAAAAATCTGAATTTTTTTTTTTAGGAACACTGGTTGCCTAGCTCCTAGGCTTTGTCCAACCCAGTTTTTTTTTTTTTGTTTTTTTTATGTCTGTTTCTCGGCACTGGTTTGGTCAAAATATTGTGTGTGACCTTCGATTTAACCTTTATTTCCCATCGGTCTGGTCAGATTTGGTTTTAGTCTTAGTGATTTGCCTGTCCATCATCTTTTGATGACATTTCCTTTCCACAATTTTTGATGATGCTACTGATTTTGCAGCTGGCAACAAGCAAAAAATGTTGAAGATATACCTTTTCCAAGCAATGGAAATTTGCTGTGAATTTGTCGTGTGATCATAAGCCAAGAAACACTGAATCTTATGATTGTCAACTGTATATAAATGTCAATTTCTCTGACCATATAGCATTCAGATACCATGTCCAAACTACATAACATTAAATTTGGAGGTCATTGTGGGCCTCAACTTATTTACTGTGATTGTTCCTATGTTAACTAAAGTTTCTGACCACTAATGCTTTGAAGTGCACATGGTACCTGGGCACAGTGGAGCCAACCATTTTGTAAAATGTTCCAACACTGATAACAATGCAGCTTATCAGATGGTGTCCCATATATATTGCTCATAATGTTCCTAATGGTAAGCTGTATTGTCATCAGTTTTAGTTCAGCCCACAAAATGCCCTCCTCCCCATTGTGTGTAGACAAAATGTGTATTTTAAATTGCTTTGCAGCTGTTGTGCTGGGTTCTGTGGTATTATGAAGCTACTAGTTTCAGTTAACAATGTACAGGCTGATTCCACTACCCAGTTTTATATTTTGCCATTTGCTCCATTTCAAGATAAATAAAGTTCTGTTTTGTAATTTTGGATTTGCAGTATTCATTTTTTTTTCTTCTCAAAAATGGTCTTCCAAAACATAAAACAATACACGCGCTGATCCAACGTTAAGTGCTACTAAGGTAAGTCCAATGTGATGCACTAAAACTACAATAAATTATGAAATTGGAGACCTAGTAAATTGCTCCACAACACAGGTGATCTACATGATTACATGTCCCTGCCCAAAGATATATATATATATATATATATATATAGATAGATATATAGATAGGGATATATCTATATGTATATGTCTCTATCTCCAACAAAGACCCCTGAAAGTCAGAATAGGCAAGCACCTCAGGGAATTTAATGAGAAAGATCCAGAGAAACCACTGGCAAAAAACTTCTCTTCGTGCCACGTGGGAACCCAGAGGACATGAAGGTGAAAGGGTTCTATACGCTTAAATTACCGACAAGAAGGGGGAACTTCAAAAGTATATTGCTCCAGAAAGAAAAATGGTGGATATACAGGTAAAAAGTCCCTCACGCCAGTGGGGCTCAATACTGAATTGAATCTCCAGGTATTTCTGTAAAATCGAGACATCAATTAGCCTTACCCCTGATCCAGATCTCCTCTTTACAAAGACTCCTAAATTATTAAAATGCCACAGTAGTGTCTTAATTCTTTCTTTTCTAGTTGTACTTTCTAGTTAGAGTAAGTTACCTTTATGACATTTATTTAGGGTATTGTTCTACACCTTTAATTGTTACTTATTCCCATCATCCCCCAAGCCCTCTCCCCTTCCCCCTCTACTCTTTGGAAGATTGTCATACCATCACACGATTATACTATATATTTATTTAAGGTCTTTTAGAGCAGATTTTTGGGTTCTAACTTCTGTATTAGTATAGTTCATTTTGCTTTCCTTCTTTTTCTTTTTCCCCCTTTTTAAGCATAATAATCCCATCTGATATAGTAACTTAAATTTGACATTTGAAAAAGTCCTGGGAAGAATACGCAAGACAATATGCAATGAACTCTGGACAGCACATATAATGCCCCTTTAATGTTTCTTAGATGGGCGGCACCTGTGGAAAGAAAAACACTGCTAAAAAGGGCCATAGGCTAACTGTCCAATGAACATCCAGGTGAAGCTACACTACTTCCTTAGCGAAACGCGTTGAAGTCCTCAACGCCCATGATGCCATAAACGGGATGCCCACATGTGTGGATCTTGAATCTTGCCAACAGAATCTGTGTGTGTGTGTGGGTTTTGGAGTCCTGCACGGACCTACTGCCCATTATAAGAAGCACGCATAGTGCCATACCGTGGGTTTCCAAAACCCCTTTTTGGGGAGACAGACTTGGCTAACACCACAATGGCTATTAATGCTGACGGCAAGACCATCAAGAGTCCTGAGTGATCCTTAATCCAGCACCAAAGGACAGACGGATGAGGGTTTCTCAGCAAAATTGGAGTGAAGAGCCTGCTGTGGTAATGTACCCAAGCCATGATAGGCATGTCTAAATTATTGACTCTTCTCTGAAAAAGGCTCTTAAATTTATTCCAACTACCACTTACTCTCCTCCTCACATCTAGTTCCTGATCGCTAGTCTTTTTATAAATTGACTGTAACGGCTACCCAAGTAGTGAGAGGGTATCAGCCGTTGGAGACGTCCTTTTCCCTGACAAGTTGCTGTATGCAAGTAAAGCCGGTATAATCCCATCCACGAGCTCCAGAGAGAGAGTCAAGTTCAGCTGTAAAAGGAGCAGAATAATAATCCAATAGAATGCCCTTTCAAGATGGGGCTACGTTTTGAAGGGTCAAGTAGGACTCTTTAATGGTACACTTAGCGTTCTTATATACAGTACAGCATGTTAAAATTAATCACAGGAACAATGAACTCCCCACCCACACATCACACCTTGGGGGGCTTCAATCACATTCTTTGAGCTAATTACTAAACATTCTAGACATGTCAGCGCCGGCCTATAATTATCATGATCTAATCACTGCACATTCCTTCATTAACAGAACTCAAACAAAACACCATCACACAATGATCTCTTCAATCCACATCGTTAGGCAGACGTTCTGTCTCCGACAGACAGGTTGACAAGTTCCATTCCACACACAAAACAGTATTTAGCATACATAATTAGAGGTCTGGGAGCAGACCTGGATTAACACCTTTACAGCCTTACACAATGGTTAATGAAATGTCTAGGGGTAGATGCAATTAACACCTTTCAAAAGAATGTGTCCCCACATTGAATAGCCAACAACTTGTGATATCTCAAGACATCCTGCAAACATGATTTATTATTAATGTCCCATCTCATGTAATACATGAATTATGATTCACTTGCCACCCCATCTCCTGGCTCAATCTGTGCCCAAAAGTCACTCCTGTTACATTGACATACCATCCTGAATTATCTTCAATGCTGGGGCGAATACATACTGTGAATCGACCAGCACCTGTTTCAACTATTAACCATTGGTGTACCATCTGCATGTCATTTACTCTCCCTTACAGGAGATACATTATTGTTGTAAGCCTGGGTCACAAAACAGTGAACTAAACAGGAACTATATTAGCTATTATAACTATAGGAAGCTTAAAGGGGTTGTAAAGGTACAATTTTTTTTCCTAAATAGCTTCCTTTACCTTAATGCAGTCCTCCTTCACTTACCTCGTCCTTCGATTTTGCTTTTAAATGTCCTTATTTCTTCTGAGAAATCCCCACTTCCTGTTCTTCTGTCTGTAACTCCACACAGTAATGCAAGGCTTTCTCCCTGGTGTGGAGTGTCATGCTCGCCCCCTCCCTTGGACTACAGGAGAGTCAGGACGCCCACTAACACACAGCTCTTTTCTCTATCTGCAATGTAGAGAGCGTCCTGACTCTCCCGTAGTCCAAGGGAGGGGGCTGAGCACGACACTCCACACCAGGGAGAAAGCCTTGCATTACTGTGTGGAGTTACAGACAGAAGAACAGGAAGTGAGGATTTCTCAGAAGAAATAAGGACATTTAAAAGCAAAATGGAAGGATGAGGTAAGTGAAGGAGGTCTGCACTAAGGTAAAGGAAGCTATTTAGGGAAAAAAATTGTACCTTTACAACCCCTTTAAGTGATCACCGGCAATAATCTAGTGCGCTCCAATATTGTCCAACACAGCGCACACATGTTAAAGGAACACTAAAGGCAGATTTTTATCTTTTTTAAATAAAGATGTTATACTTGCCTCCACTGTGCAGCTCGTTTTGCACAGAGTGTCCCCGAATCCGGTCTTCTGGGGTCCCTCGGCGGCTGTCTCGGCTCCTCCTCGCAAAAGCTTTCCACCTTCATGCGAGCGAGCTCGCATGGTGGAAAGCTTTTGCGAACGCGCTCCCGTGATACAGCGGCGGGCATCCCAGCCAACTGTATCACTCGGCCCAGCGCCGCGGCGCGCAATGTCGTCGGCTGTGATTGACAGCAGCGCCAGCCAATGGCTGCGCTGCTATCAATCCGTCCAGCCTAGCCAATCAACGGCCAGGCTGGAAACCGAAGAGGATCACGTGGACGCGCGCAGGACTTTCGAGGGGTCAGGTAAGTAAAACGGGGGGTTCGGGGGGGCGGTACCGTCGAATGTTTTTTCACCTTAATGCATAGGATGCATTAAGGTGAAAAAACATTTACCTTTACAACCCCTTTAAGTCTTCATGCAGCATCCCATTCGTGGCACGGATCATCATCTTCCCACACCTTGCATAGCATGCACAGTATACCATCATTGATTGATGCAATTCAATTCAAATGTATTCTACTACTGATTTAAGACCCTCAAGTTTTCCACATCTCTGGGTTATTGCACAGGCCTGATGTCTGCTCATAGCTATATTGGTTCAATATTAGGGCACAATTACGCAATTGTATGACATCGTGTATGTGCATGTTTGAAAAGATGTCCGGACGTCCATTGTTTTTAAACAGTTTTGTATTGTTGGTTAGGATGAAGGAAAAAAGCTGGGACAGCCGCACTCCAAAAAAAACTCCTCCTTTAATTAAAAATCACAAAATACATGCCACAGCAAAAAACAGCACAACAAAAGAAAAGCTGACATTTCGCACTATGCCTTAGTGCTTCTTCATAGCACTAAGGCATAGTGCGAAACGTCAGCTTTTCTTTTGTTGTGCTGTTTTTTGCTGTGGCATGTATTTTGTGATTTTTAATTAAAGGAGGAGTTTTTTTTGGAGTGCGGCTGTCCCAGCTTTTTTCCTTCATCCTAACCTGCATTTTGATTGCACTGCCTGCACCCTTGGCTCGGACCACAGGAATCGGATTACCTGGTTCTCTTTGAGCGGTTACCCACTCTCTCAGTTTTGTATTGTTGTTGTGTGTTAGACATGTGCAGGATGAAAAAATTTGTTTCGTTTTAATTCGTTATTTAATTAAATTTGTTTAGTTAAGTTTGTTGCATTCATTACATTCGTTTTCGGGGATTAATTTCGTATTCGAAAAAATTCTACCGCATTCGAAAAAACTCTACCGCATTCGAAAACAAATCTACCGAATTCGAAAAACTATATATATATATATATATACCATTTTCCGAAATTCTAATTTTGTATAGAATGAACTTGAATTTGAATAGAAAAGAATAGACTAGAAAAACAATAGAACAGAATAAGATACAATATATCTTATATTATATATTCTATATTGTTCTATTGTTTTTCTAGTTTCTTCTTTTCTATTCTAATCTATTCTAATATTTTCTATTCTAATTCAAAGTTTATTCTATACATCAGAAAATGGTTATATATATATATATATATATATATATATATATATATATATATATATATATTAGGGTTTGAATAGAAATAGAAAATAATAAACTTGAAAAACAATAGAACAGAATAGAATAAAATATAATTATATAATTTTATTCTGTTCTGTTCTATTGTTTTTCTAGTCTATTATTTTCTATTCTAATCTTTCTATTCAAATTCAAATTCATTCTATACGAAATTTGAATTTCGGAAAAAGGTTATATATTTATATAATAGGGTTAGGGTTAACCCTTAACCCTAATATTTATAGATATATATATAACCATTTTACGAAATTCGAATTTCGTATAGAATGATTATTAATTAGAATAGATTAGAATGGAATAGAAAATATTAAAGGATAGAATAGAAAAACAATAGAACAGAATAGAATAAAATATAATATATGTTTTTCTAGTTTATTCTTTATTATTTTCTATTCTAATCTTTTGTATTCAAATTCGAATTCATTCCATACGAAACTCATATTTTGTATTCAAATAATATATATATTATATTTTTTCAAACATCTTCCAAAATTCGAATTTCGTATAGAATGAATTCGAATTTGAATACAAAAGAATTCAAAATCATTGAATACAAAATTAGAATTTCGGAAAATGGATATATATATATATATATATATATATATATATATATATATATATATATATATATACCCTAACCCTATTATATATATATATATATATATATATATATATACAATAGGGTTAGGGTATTTATATTTTTATATATATATATATATATATATATATATATATATATATATATATATATATATATATATAAATAAACCATTTTCCGAAATTCTAATTTTGTATTCAATGATTTTGAATTCTTTTGTATTCAAATTCGAATTCATTCTATACGAAATTCGGATTTTGGAAGATGTTTGAAAAAATATAATATATATATTATTTGAATACAAAATTTGAATTTCGTATGGAATGAATTCGAATTTGAATACAAAAGATTAGAATAGAAAATAATAAAGAATAAACTAGAAAAACATAGATTATATTTTATTCTATTCTGTTCTATTGTTCTTCTATTCTATCCTTTAATATTTTCTATTCCATTCTAATCTATTCTAATTAATAATCATTCTATACGAAATTCGAATTTCGGAAAATGGTTATATATATCTATAAATATTAGGGTTAAGGGTTAACCCTAAGCCTATTATATAAATATATAACCTTTTTCCGAAATTCGAATTTCGTATAGAATGAATTTGAATAGAAGAGATTAGAATAGAATAGAAAAGAATAGCATAGAAAAACAATAGAACAGAATAAAAAAAATGATATATATATATATATTTCTATGCCATTCTTTTCTATTATTTTCTTTTCGATTCTAATTCATTCTATACGAAATTCTAATTTTGGAAGATGGCTTCGGAAGTTCGAATTTCATATAGAATAAATTTGAATAGAAAATAATATAAAAGAATAGACTAGAAAACCAATAGAACAAAAGCAAATTAAATATTATATTTTATTCTGTTCTATTGTTTTTCTAGTTTATTAACTTTTCTATTATTTTCTATCCTATTCTAATCTTTTCTATTCCAATTCGATTTCATTGTATATGAAATTCGAATTTTTGAAAATGGTTATATGTAAAAAAAAATCGAATGTGGTAGTTTTTTCTAATTGAGTAGATTTTTTTCAAATGCGGTATTTTTTTCTAATGTAGTAGATTTTTTTCAAATGCGGTAGTTTTTTTCTAATTCGGTAGATTTTTTTCAAATGCGGTAGAATTTTTTCGAATGCAGTAGATTTTTTTCTAATCTAATTCAATTTTTCAAATTTGATCGACTTTTTAGGAATTCGGTCAAAATGTTTTCAAATTCTAATATGAAACTAATCTTTTATAATCTTTTCTATTCAAATTCGATTTCATTCAATAAGGAATTCGAATTTCGTATAAAATGAATTCAAATTTGAATAGAAAAGATTAGAATGGAATAGAAAAGAAAGAGAATAAAATAAAATATAATATATATTATAATTGATTCTATTCTGTTCTATTGTTTTTCTAGTTTAACTTTTCTATTATTTTCTATTCTATTCTATTCTTTTCTATTCCAATTTGATTTCATTCTATATGAAATTCGAATTTTGGAAAATGGTTATATGTAAAAAAAAATCGAATGTGGTAGTTTTTTCTAATTTAGTAGATTTTTTTCAAATGCGGTAGATTTTTTTCAAATGCGGTATAATTTTTTTTGAATGCAGTAGATTTTTTTTCTAATCTAATTAAATTTTTCAAATTTGATCGACTTTTTAGGAATTTGGTCAAAGCATTTTCAAATTCTAATATGAAACTAATCTTTTATAATCTTTTCTATTCAAATTCGATTTCATTCTATATGAAATTCGAATTTTGGAAAATGGTTATATGTAAAAAAAAAATTTAATGTGGTAGTACAGGGATACAACATGTATGAGACTTTTATGGAGCCTAGCCGCGTACGGGACCCCAAAAACCAAGCACCGCCTTCAAGATTTCGAAGGGCATACATTTTTGATTTCACCCTCACTACCTATCACTACCTATGACAGTTTTGAAGGCCATAAAATGCCAAGATGGCACAACCCCCCCCCCAATGACCCCATTTTGGAAAGTAGACACCCCAAGCTATTTTCTGAGAGGCATGTTGAGTACATGGAATATTTCATATTTTGCCACCAGTTGCTGGATTATGACAACCTTTTTTTTTTTTTTTGCACAAAGTTGTCACTAAATTATATATTGCTCAAACATGCCATGGGCATATGTGGAATTACACCCCAAAATACATTCTACTGCTTTTCCTGAGTACAGGGATACCACATGTATGAGACTTTTTTTGGAGCCTAGCCGCGTACGGGACCCCAAAGTCCAAGCACCGCCTTCAAGATTTGTAAGGGCATACATTTATTTCACTCCTCACTACCTATGACAGTTTTGAAGGCCTTACAATGCGAAGATGGCACAAAACCCCCCAAATTACCCCATTTTGGAAAGTAGACACTCCAAGCTATTTTCTGAGAGGCATGTTGAGTCTATGGAATATTTTATATTTTGCCACCAGTTGCTGGAATATGACAAACTTCTTTTGTCACTAAATGATATATTGCTCAAACATGCCATGGGTATATGTGGAATTACACCCCAAAATACATTCTACTGCTTCTCCTGAGTACAGGGATACCACATGTGTGAGACTTTTTGGAAGCCTAGCCGCATATGGGACTCCAAAAACCAAGCACCGCCTTCAGGCTTTCTAAGGGTGTACATTTTTTATTTCACTCCTCACTGCCTATCAGTTTGGCACAAAACCCCCCCAAGTCACCCCATTTTGGAAAGTAGACACCCCAAGCTATGTGCTGAGAGGCATGGTGAGTATTTTGCAGCGCTCATTTATTTTTGAAAATGAAGAAAGAAAATACATAATTTTTTTTATTTTTTTTTTCAATTTTCAAATCTTTGTGACAAAAAGCGAGATCTTCAAAATACTCACCATACCTCTCAGCAAATTGGTCTGGGTGTCTACTTTCCAAAATGGGGTAATTTGGGGGGGGGGGGTTGTGCCATCTGGGCATTCCATGGCCTCCGAAACTGTGATAGGCAGTAAGGAGTGAAATAAAAAATGTACACCCCTAGAAAGCCTGAAGGCGGTGCTTGGTTTTTGGAGTCCCGTACGCAGCTCCCAAAAAGTCTCACACATGTGGTATCCCCTTACTCAGAAGAAGTAACAGAATGTATTATGGGGTGTAATTCCACATATGCCCATGGCATGTTTGAGCAATATATAATTTAGTGACAACTTTGTGCAAAAAATGTTTTACTTTTTCCCGCAACTTGTGTCAAAATATAAAATATACCATGGACTCGACATGCCTCTGAGCAAATAGCTTGGGGTGTCTACTTTCCAAAATGGGGTCATTTGGGGGGGGGGGGGTTTGAATTGTCCTGGCATTTTATGCACAACATTTAGAAGCTTATATCACACATCACCCACTCTGTCCCCAACTATTCCGGTTGTTGGTTTAATATTGCTGGCGCAGTTTTTTCTGTCTAGATGTATAGCCTGTTGCCCTGTCATAGAGCTTATACATCTTGATCCCGTATCTGGCACGCTTGCTGGGAAGGTACTGTTTGATAGACAAGCGACCATAAAACGTAATCAGGGACTCATCAATGCAGACAACTTGATCAAGAGTAAACAAGGCTGCAAAACGTTTGCTGAAGTGGTTTACGAGGAGCCACATTTTGTAGAGCCGATCATATCCAGGGTCTCCCCGAGGACGACAGAGTTCATTGTCATTGAAATGCAAGATCTGCTCGTATTGTGCCCTGGCCATGGAGGCAGAGAACACTGGCATATGGTAAATTGGGTCAGTGGACCAATATGACCTCAACTCATTCTTTTTTTGTAATGCCCATGAGGAGGGATAGGCCCAGAAAGGTTTTAAATTCGGAAACCGTAATTGGTTTCCAATCTCTGGCAAGGGTAAGCTGGGGATTAGTGGCGATAAATTGACCAGCATACAAATTTCATTGGTCCACAATAGATCTATAGAGATCTTCGGTGAAAAACGGCGAATAAAAATCAAGTGACGTAAAATCCACTGTTTCCACCTGAATTCCAGGCTGGCCAGTAAATAGGGGAAGTACGGGTGCTGCAGAAGTGGTGGGTACCCAATCAGGATTGGGTACGACGGGCCTGTCTTTGTCTTCTTCTTGGTGGCAGCGGGACACTACTTGTGCGTGCCACCTCGCCAGCTTAAACTGCACTTATGGGACTCGCCACGTCACCACGTGATACTGCAGTGCTGGATGTATGACCAGGGTGTACTAGGCCGCTGGTGCTTGCCAGTTCACCAGAAGGAATAGCGGCGCTAGTACTTCTCTGCTCCATACGAGAGCCTTGTGGTTCTTGCACCTCAACGACAGCAGAAGAAGATCGGTGTTTGGTACGCCTGACCATAGCAGGGACCACAACTAGGGTTGCCACCTCATCCCTTTAAACCCGAACACATACTAATTACACAGGTTCTGCGGCTGATTAAGGTGGTAATTAAACTCACTTGGTGCCTTATCTGCATTAAATCAGCCACAGAACCTGTGTAATTCATATGTGTTCGGGTTTAAAGGGATGAGATGGCAACCCTAACCACAACTCCGTTGTCAGAGCTATCTGTCAGGGAGCAGCTGTCGTCTACAGGATTGTATTCTGAGACAGAATCTGACAGATGAGTGACCTCCTCTTCACTATTTGTCAGGCTCAGAAACGTGTAGGCCTCTTCATTAGTGTACCTTCGATTTGCCATTTTGGGCTCTAAATTTAGTGGTACACTAGTAAAATTCAAAGGTAAAAAAGCACCTGACTGTAAGCGAATAAGTCAAACGCTACCAAAAAACTGTTAGCGATCGATCAGGCCTGACTCTGCGAACACTGCAGTTATGTGTTTTGTGACAGTGATCGATCGATACTGCACTTGGGTGGGCTGGGCGTTTTTGGGAACTCTAAACTGCAGGGGACGCTAGTATAGATCTGATCAGATCAGGTATCGATCAGTTCAGCTACTGGCACTAATCTGACGCTGCCTGGGGCGACGCAGACCCTATCTGGCGCTAAAACCAAACTTTGATCACCCGCCGGGCAATCAGGGGGTTAAACCTTTATTGGGGAAAAATATAGCGTGTGCCTTGATGCTATAAAAAATAAACTAGCTAAACTGCGTCACCCGTGACACTTATACTGTAATCACTGGCAACGGGGTACCCAAGGGGTTAAACCTTTATTGGGGGGGTTAGGGGGGGTCCCTTGACCTATCTGGGCCTAAGACTAATTACCCTAACACTGATTTTAGTTACTAATGACACTACTACAGCGATCAAAAAAAATCTGATTGCTGTACTGGGTGACACAGTGACAGGTGGTGAAGGGGTTAACTGGGGGGGTGGAGGGAGTGTGGCCGGACCGAGCTAGGAGATGGACGCTTAAACCTCGAGCTCCTGCCACCTCAGAGCAAAAACCGTCTTTTTCAACCGCTGTTGAGATCTTCCGCTGTTGAGAATGGGTACAGCCTCTAGACAGTCTTCAGCGTCCAGATCCCGCTCCCGAGGGAACAAACCGGTGCTATGAACCACAACATACCGGAGATGTTCCGTTCCAATAGAGGGAACATGGCGCCTTCCCGCCACGGGTCTCAGGCAGGCCTCTCACAGCCTCCACCACATGAACAACCAGAGATCATTCTCTCGGCACCTCCAACGGAGCCTACCTACACTTCGGAGGGGGGACAAGGAGGTCTGCCCACCCCGACACTACCTCAGCTAAACTTCGGAGACCTGAGGACCATCATGGCGGACATCACGGACACCCTGTCGGCCGCCATTGCGGACCTCCGCCTGGACATTCGCTCCCTGACTGACCGGGTCTCCTGCACTGAAAGGGTGGTTGAGGACCATGGCTTGATTCTCCAATGATCCACGAGGAAAGTGGATGACCATACCCTTCAACTTCGGGACATGAACCGCCACTTGGAGGACTTAGGTTATGGCGGCGGCCCCGGTTATCCGAGGGTTAGAGGCCTGCCGGAATCCATTGAGGGGGAACATGTCCCTCAGGCTGTGATCAACGTCTTTAATTCGGTGCTAAATCGACCCCCTCAGACGGCCATTGGTATGGATAGAATCCATCGAGCTTTGCGCCCCAGGGTCCGGGATACAGACACCCCGAGGGACATAGTCTGCTGCCTGACAGATTACAAACTAAAGGAGGACATCCTGAAGCAAGCACGGGGCCACCAAACTGACTCATGAGGACAGCCCAGTTCAGATTTTTCAAGACCTCCATTCGAAACACCCTCCATTCGAAAGAGATCAGGTACAAATGAAAGTTTCCGTTTTGCCTTTCGGCATCACACCAGGGCCGCACCGCCATGCTGAGGGTCCCTGAGGACTTGCCTCGCTTCTGTGACATGCTGGGGATTCCTCTGGTTGCAGTGCCAGAGTGGTACGCTGCATACCGCCAATCTGTGAGTAGATGGCCCAAACCCCAAGAGGAACCGATGGAGACCCAGGCCACTATATTCCGTAGGAGGAGATCTCCCTCGGGATCCAGGCACCATTCGGGTTCACAAGTGCTCAGGAATGACCACGATCCCAAAGCGTCTCCAGGGTCTAGGAGAGCTCGTAGGGATTATTAACCGCACCGAGCCCCGACTACTCCTTTATACGTTTCTACAGTTTCATGTTTCTGTTCATCCAAGTTTATTGTTTGAGACTCCTTTTGTGACTGTCTGACGGGATGCTCATGTTTTTACCCCCCATATCCAGGGCTCTGGGTATCGGCGGGAGTACTGCCTAGGGCGACGAAGGCACTTCCTTGTGAACTACAATACCCATACCACATTGCGGAGGGGCGCGGCTGGCTGCCCGGATGCGGTGGCGTGTCATCTGAGCCCTTCCGGACGTGGCTCTCAGGACACTTGATGATACGCGCGGCGGTGGACTAGTATCGCTTGCAGTGCCGAAGACACCCACTTCCTCCTCCTGACTCCAATGGCTATCCTACTTCTCGGCTGTGGACCTCAGCTTGACATCCCGCTTGCCCGCCTGATGGACCGCCGTCGTGTTCGTGTTCCCTGGCCCAGCAGTCTACGAGTCGGTGGCGGACTGTCATCATCGGAGTTTAGTGAGGCAAGCGGAGTCCGGGGGGTGAGTGCTCTTGGGATCTGACTATAACTGTTTACCCTACCCCTGTTTCCCGAGCCCAGACCGTGCCGCTCGTGCTTCTGCTGGACCCTACAAGGTACTTTGCCCTTGGGATACGGTGAACAGTGCTCGTTTGGGTCCATTCATATACTGCTGCGCTTCTCGCAGTCGTTGCCGACCCTTTAATGCTGCAGTTAATGCACTATGTACTTTTGTTTTATTGTGCATCCCGCACACAGACGACCTGTTTAAGTACTGCAATGGGACACCCCGTCCTGGGGGAACTTTAGGGTGCCCTCTCTTCGCCAGGCGAGGACCACTCATCCGTTCATGATTTCGCTCTGGTGCGGAGAATGAACCTTTAGGACTGGTTAGGTGGCTCCAGGCTTGTGGTGCCGTTTATTAGTTGCAACAGTAGCTTTCTAGGATCTGATTTTAGCCGGACTCACTGATTGATATGTATAAGCCTGGTTTAAAACTGACATACCTCTTCGCTGGCTGTTCTATTTTTATTACCTCGGTTGTTTAGGTTTTTTTTTTTTTGTATTTGTTCTATGTATTCCTAAGCTTACATTATAGGATCAGTCGTATATGAGGTTTATGCAATTCTAACTAATATACTCTTTCCCTGATCTTTGTGTGGCGCTGTCCGGGGCCGCATGCCCCCCCTCCCCGGCTGGGATCTCTACGTAGCATGCTCGGGCCCTCATTGGCTGGACTGGGCCTTGTCTGCTGCGGGATGGGGGGGTGTATGGCTGCTGGGCACGTGTCACATTGGGGCTTTCTTCTGCGTATACTGCACTCATGCCTTCTAGGATGTGAATCAGCTCTAGATTGCTGTTTTTTTTTTTAATTATCATTATTATTATTAACTCGCTTACCCTATGTTATCTCTCATGGCTGAATCGTCCCAGGGACGTCCTCCCAGAATAACTCCACCGCGCTGTAGACGTCTTTTGTCTATGGCGCGGTGGGGAAGTGGTTAATGGCAAAACGACACAAACTCAGGAAGGCCCACATCACAGAACTATCTAACCGGGTGAAGACCCTAGAGAGGGCTCACAAGCGCACTCCTGCAGCGGACTCCCACGCTGCTCTTCTCTCAGCTAGGGAGGAACTGTTAAGTGAATTACAAATACGGTTGAAACGTAAATTTGCCCCTACCCATAAATTATACTACGAATTTGGTAATAAGGCAGGGAAGTTACTGGCCAATGCCCTACAAAAGAAAAAAGCGGCTCTTACCATACATGCCATCACTTCCCCTACAGGTGCCTCGGTTACCAAGACTGAACACATAGCCCAACACTTTGTCCGATACCTCTCCTCCCTTTACAACCTGCCTAAACTCCTTGCGACCGAAGACACTCTAGCACGTACAAAACTCATAGACGACTTTCTAACCACTTATGGTTCCTGCCCGTCCCGGGGCAAGACATGTCCCACTTAGGAGCACCTATTACGACTGGAGAGGCCCTCCTAGCTTTGAAGCAACTGAAAACGGGGAAAAGCCCGGGCCCGAATGGCCTGCCCTCAGGCTACTATAAAACCTTTTCGGCGATATTGATCCCCAAATTCGTGAAAGCGTTCAACGCACTCCCCCCCACACCAGTACTAACCTGCTCGAAGCGCATATTTCCTTGATCCCAAAACCGGGTAAAGATACCACGTTAGTCTCTAATTACCGGCCCATCTCCCTACTTAACGTTGACGTAAAGCTTTATGCGAAGATTTTGGCTAACAGACTGCTCCCTTTTCTACCTGACCTGATATCGACTGATCAAGTGGGTTTTGTCCCAGGCAGGGAGGCCAGGGACAACACCATTAAAGCAATCAATATACATCACTGGCTAACCACAACGAACAACAGCAGCTTTTTCTTTTCCTGATGCAGAGAAGGCGTTTGACAGGGTGGCCTCGGACTACATGTCCGCAGACTTACACAAGACAGGTCTTCCTCTACGTCTTATCCAATTGATCATGGCACTATATTCCGCCCCTACCGCTAGGGTTAGGGTGAATGGTCAACTGTCAGACGCCTTCTCTGTTCACAACGGCACCAGGCAGGGCTGCCCCCTTTCACCCATACTTTTTATTCTCTCTCTGGAGCCGTTCCTTCGCAGGTTAAGAGATAACCAGGACATCAGAGGCATCACTATTGAGCAGAAACAGCAGAAGGTCGCTGCGTATGCGGATGACATTTTGTTGTTCTTGACCAACCCCATTATCACCCTACCAAACCTACTTAAAGATTTTCAGACATTTAAGACCCTTTCTAACCTCCAGATTAATTTTAGTAAATCCACAGCACTTAATATTACCCTCCCCAAGACAATGGTTACGCTGTGCCAACAAGATTTCCCCTTTAAATGGGAGCAACACGACATCACGTACCCAGGTATCAAACTTCCTTCCCGTCTAATTGAACTTTTTTTTCCATTTAAAAATATGTGCAGTACCTTCCTCTGGGCCGGCCACTCCCCGAGACTGGGATGGAACAGGCTTATCCTCCCTAAGCAAAAGGGGGGAATAGGCCTGCCTGATTTGCTTTTATATCACAAAGCATGCCAACTTGCGAGAATAGTGGATTGGCATGTACACAGAGACCACAAGGATTGGGTCCGAGTGGAGGACACATTTTCGCAGACACCCATTTCGCACTTACCGTGGATCACGCCACAATCCATCCCCAAACCCTGTTCAAGGCATCCACTGATAGGCCCGACTTTGACCAATCGGCTCATATCACAGTGCCGAGCTCCGTTCCCTGTAGGCGTCCTGACGCACGGGATTGAGTACAGCACCAAAATCAAAAATTGAAAAACACATTACACATACAGTACACTGAAATCTTATAGATTACATTACTGTATCAAATTTTGACATCCCTTTTGTCCCTAGTGATTTATGCAGTGCCCTGCATACAGTTTTAGATTATTCTGTATTTATAATAATATAAATACTGTTCTTTCTGTCTGGAAACTGGAGATTGTCCATAGCAACCAAAAAGTGTCCATTTACGTCAAAAGTGGTTTTAGACCAGCTAGAAAACAGCGATATTAAATTAGAATCACCTGCAGAATTGAGAGATAGTAATTTGTGGTGAAATTTGTCATCAAACACTGATGCCGCGTACAGACAGTCGTTTTTTGTGATAGAAAAAAACGACGTTTTATGTGATGAAAAAAAACAACGTTTTTGAAACTTCATTTTTAAAAACGACGTAGCATACACACCATCGTTTTTTCAAAATGCTCTAGCAAAGCGCGGTTATGTTCAGCACGTACGACGACACTCTGTTCCATTCAAGCTCGCTTCATAACTTGCTTTTAAGCATGCGCGGGTTTAAAAACGTTGTTTTAAACGTCGTTTTGCCCACACACTATCGTTTTAAATGACACAAAAAGCGAAGTTTTGAAAAACGACACAAAAAATTCAAGCATGTTCGAATTTTTTTTTGTTGTTTTTCAGAAGACATAAAACGACGTTTTCCCCACACACGGTCATTTTAAATGACGTTTTTAAAAACTGTGTTTTTTTTCATCACAAAAAACGACCGTCTAAGCTGTCGTGGGTTTGTGGAATGGAATATCGTAAACGGCGTTAACCCCCCGACCGTTATAGTTGCGATCCATATTTTCTCCTTTTTTTTATGTAACTTTAAATGTAAGCATGTAGCAATTTGTTTAAAAGCTTAAAAATATAATTCCTGCAACTTCCATGTAACACTACAACACTGCAGAAATGTTGTACATGTGTACAGAACCGCTTTGCCCCAGAATTTCCTGCATATGTGAATTGTTTACTGTTACTTTTTCAGCAGTTTGTCAGTAAAAACAGAAAAGGGGGCAGAAGACAGCCGGGGGTCCTGTCGAGAAATGCCCCCTATCGCAAAATGCCCGGCCGGAACAGCGCATGTGCCTCAAGGACCCTCAGAACAGCTGAGTTTACATCAGTTATTGTCTCGCGTTGCCGAGGCACGTACATGTAGGTGAGGGGCGGATATTTACATGAAGGGGGCGGATAGTTCAATGATGGGCAGTGCTGGGGGCGAAATTTTTATCAATGGCCAAACGTTCAAAATGAATAGCAGATAAAGATTTATTTCGCAGATTTGTTTGGCCATTGATAAAAATTCCACCCCCACCCCCAGCACTGTCCATCATTGAAAAATCCAACCCCTTCAAGTAAATATCGGCCCCTCAGCTACATGAACGTGCCTCGGCCACGCGAGACAACAGCTGATCGTAACCTCAGCTGTTCTGAGGCTCTGTGCGGTGCATGCGCAGTTCCCCCCGGGACTATTTGATAGCCGGGCACTTCTCGACAGAGCACCGGCAGAGATGGGGGAATCTGTCAGGATTTTTTTTGGATGTCCTCTCCTGCTACAGATCAGTTTACTAATTGTCATAATGGACAAAAAAAATCTTCTGTTCATTCTATGGATGAAGTGACTGTCAAAGTAGATTACTTAGTCATAATTAACACAACATGACCAAGTCTGAGTCAGTCTTCTCAAGCAGTTTGTTCTTATTAGGACAAAGATCAGGAATCAGGGAAAAACAAGATCAGGGAGATTAGCAGCAAATAAAATTCAGCCAGCATCATTGTTTGACGTAGGTGCTATAGAACTTTTAATCTGAGCTATGAAAGAAGCCCTAGCAATGGATAAATTGCCCCCAGCCGTGTCAGACACAGACAGGCTTATAACTCCTTTTCTTTTCCCCTACTTCAGCACAAAAGGCCAGAAGAGGTGATTAGGACAAACGTTTTGGGTCAATACAGAAATACTGCTTCAAAAAGAGAATAAAACCCATTACACACTGCAAGTTTTTTTTTCCGTTCAACGCAGTAAGTAAAAAAAAAGAAAGAACACTGACAAATCGCCGTATCAGCACAAGTGATGTTGGTGCAGTGGTCTCCCCTGCTGTGCTATTGTATTTTGACAGGGGAACTTGCCCAACCCCAACCCCCCGTATGATTACACCGATCAGTGCTTAAAGCCATTAACTGGTTTCCTGCATATCCCTTTGAGAAAAGCTGGTTGTTAGACTGGCTTCTGTAGGTCTACTGTACACACTGACCAAAAGTATGCTGGTATTCGCTGGATAGTGTGTACCCAGCTTTAGCTTAGCCATAGATGCTTCTTTTTTTTTCCAATCAGCCATAGAACTGATTGAAATAAAATGAACAGATTCCCCCATCCACACAATCGAGGTGGATGGAAGAGTCCTCTCCAGTATGCCATTGTATTCCGACAGTGAACTCCTCCGCTCTCAGAATACACTGATCACTGGCTAGAAAAAGGGAAACAATTGCTCGAAAGAATGATATGTATAGAGTACTCTGGATGGCTATATCCACCGTGGTGCTATAGGTGTGTTTTACTATTTATTTTTGAAAACCATTAAAGATGTTGTAATGTTATGCTAATGTAATACATATCGTTTCAGACTATGAAATAATATCTGTACATTGTCAAATCCCTTCTGCTCGTCCTGAGGAAGCCCAACGGCGAAACGCGTAGGGCACTTCAGAGGATTTTTTCCATATCTATTTATCAATTTATATGGTTTTTTATTTTTCATTATTGTTGTATATTTTCTACCTTTGTAATAAATTTATATTTTTTATATACTTCCGCTTTGCCTCAAAGTCCGACCATCAATTACTTCTTTCGAGCAATTGTTTCCCTTTTTCTACCCAATACGGATGTGGCTAATGTGAGTGCTTTTCTGTGTTTTTTCCCCCCTTCCCCCCTTTTTTGTTCCTTTGATTCACTGATCACTGGCTGTAGCCAGCTGACCGAGAAAAGTTGTCCAACAGTCCCATTCAATAGCAATTGATCACTGGAACAGCCATAGATTGAACAAAATGTGTCCGGTCCCTGATGAACCAGCTGAATTTCAATACATCGATTGGCAGCTAAAGCTTATTGTATCTGATTGATGATGCACTAGTCAAAAATGGTCACAAATGGTCTTTACAGCCATTACCAGAGCAGTTACTGTATGAAGGGTTGTCTATCTGTGCACTAGGCAAGATCAGAATGATAAATTCTGTCTCTCTAGGCCAACCATCCTCAACCAGGGTGCTGTGGAACCTTAGGGTTTCTCCGGAGGTTGCTAGAGGTTTCTTGAGCTTTGGTTTATTGACTTCCTATTTGATGGTGCTTTGCATAGTTCCATGGCCAACACCACTCGACAGTGTCAGAAGTGCATTTTTCCTACTGACCCCTGATTAATTGGTATTAGCGAGAATTCCTTGAGACCTGAAAATTATTTCAAGGGTTCCTCCGGGACACCTGAACTCAATAATTTGGAGGCTTGTCCACATACTTTTGCTATATAGCAGGTGCAATTGTCATGTGTAAATATAAAATATACATGCACCTCTAGGTGCCTGGTTTAGATTGAACAGAATGCAGGGTCTGAAAGAGTTTTTCATCTTGACAAAACAATACCACTATACAGCCTTAGCCACTTACTGTACAGTACATAAGGGTTTTCACCAAAACACTGGCATCAGTAAATACCATTTTGAGGATCAGAGACCATAAAAAAATTTGTGCAGTATAAGAGTATTACTTCAATTGCACGAATTGGACAACCAGTCTGTAAAAGGTGCAGTTGCAGGCTGCTCAAGTTTCCAATTTCCACCTTTATCCTTCTATTAAATGATAAATAGGAGAGCAGTGGCATAACATCCATGTGTGCAGGGTGTTCACTGCACACGGGCCCCTAAGAGGGAGGAGCCCACTGTGACCCACACTGCACACATGGATGATTGTTCCTTGATTGGGACAATGATCGGTATGGCGGGGGGACAGTTGCAAGCACCGATCTGCCTGCATAGCTTTTCAGACAGGCTCTTCTCCTCCTCTCCCTCGGTTGTCAGCTGAAATTGCGTACAGGGAGATCGGTGCTCGCAACTGTCCCTCTGCCACACCGATCATCCCCCCCAATGTCCGACATGTCCTTTTCCGGACCTCTGTCCTCCTCCGACCGCTGTGTCCTCCTTCTCCAGCCCTGTTTTCTCTGGCCCCTTGTCCTCCTCCTCCCCCCCCCTTATTCCCCCTGCAACCGGCTCGCTCCTCTCCCAGCAGCTGTGAGAATGAAAATTAAAACACTATTGACACCATCCACTGCCCTACTGGCACAGACCACTGCCCCATAACACCCACTTTCCCAGAAGCACTGTGAAAAAAATAAGGTAAAAACAAAATTGTAAAAAAGATGAAATAATAAAAATAAAAAAATTCTGATAATGTTCATTGTTCTACTGACACCAACCAGTGGCCCCCAAAAAACAAAAAATATATAAATAACTACTGACACTGTCCTACTGACACCATCCTGCACATACTACCCACCGCCGTACACTCCACATTCCTCACTTGCACATTCTATACACCTCCATACACCCATGCACCTCTCCTGCAAATAATATCCACCTCTATACACTGCATACTTCTCTCCTGCACATACTACCAACCTCCATACGGTCAGCACTCCTCTCTCCTGCACATAATACCCACCTCCATACACAACATACTCATCTTCTGCACATACTACCCACCAGCATACACTCCATACTCCTCTCCTACACATATTACCCACCTCCATACACTCCGCACTCCTCTCCTACACATACTACCCACTGCCATACACTCCACACCCCTCTCCTGCACATACTACCCACCACCTTACACTCTGCACTGTACATTCCCTGTTTAACATTACCCCATTATGCATTATGTAAGTAATCTCAGACTCTATTAAACCACAACCCTTTAAGCCGGGGGCAATATTGCACGCAATTTAAGCCACACCAACATTCTGCCGTGACCCGCTTTGTGCGCCGCATTTTATTTTATAGATGACTGGGGCCCACTTTTTATCTTGCACACAGGCCCACTCATTTCATGATACGCCCCTGAGAGAGAGACTTGGTAGATGGCATTCTAGAACAACACTAGGGGGGTTATTTACGAAAGGAAAAACCACTTTGCACTACAAGTGCAAAGTGCACTTGGAAGTGCAGTGGCTGTAAACAGTGCCATCTTAAGAGCATTATAGGCCCCCGGGCAATACAGTCCACTGGAGCCCTGTCTACACACTCACGCATGAGAATGATAATTAGCATTTTCAATAAGGCTATATTTATTGGTACTTCCAACAAATGGCTGGTGTTGGCGCTTCAATCATCACGGCACCATGGTTTTTATGGTGTCAGGATGATTAAAGTGCATTATTTCTATTATTATATTGTAATATAAAATTAAATGGTTCAACTCACCATAATGCTGAATCAGTGGGAGCCCTGAGCGTGTCACTTGCCACCGTCGGCAGATGTCAATTACCTTCAGAAGTCACATAATTAGTAAAATGATATCCATATGTGGGCAAGCTAAGTGTCACATGATCTGTCATTACATATACAGGCCCCAGAGGCTGCAACACCCAAGCAAGAGGCACCACTAGCCAAACACTGCCATGAAGACCAAGGAACTTTTGGCAGGTGCAGCACTATGAAGTGCCTTAATGAGCTGTGGCATTAAAATAATTTTGATTTCTCTGATCTTTTATTCCAAACAAGACTAGCTGTTTCTCTATAATTCCTCTAGTGCCGTTCTATGGAAGCAGTAGGTTTAATGAGCAGCACACCAAACACTTGGGGTAACTTCTTTATTAACTTCAGCTTTTCTTCATATATAACACTGACACTTTCGCAGCAGGCAGTTCATTTACAAACACGTGTTGAATAAAGTATAACAAATGGCGGCTCAACTGTTCAATCTTGTCATTCTACATAAAATGGTAGATATATTTCTTTCTTCAGTATCTGTACTCTCACTTTAAGTTATTTAAACACTTTATGATCTCTCTGAGGCTTAATCAATAGTTTTACTCACTCTATATTGCTGTTTGCTGGAACATTTACTATTGCAGTTTGATAGCACGTTTGTTTGTTTGTTTGCTTGCTTGAACATTTGCTATGATGTTTGGTATTGAAATTTGCTGTTTGCAGTTTGAACGTTTGGTGGAACTACAAGTAAACACACACAACTAGTTCAGTATACAGTTCTAATCACACTATTAACAATAGGAACATATATAACTGTATTAAATACCTATTTTGGCCACTTGCTTCCATAAAACAGAACTCTGAATGGATGTGTGTCTGTTCAGTTCCTCTCTCTCTCTGGGGTAATAAATTCTAGCTGCTCTGCTAGGGAACTTTCTAGACATAATGGCCCAGATTCACATAGATCGGCACATCTTTATGCCGGCCTAGCGCATCTCATATACGCTACGCCGACGTAACTTAGAGAGGCAAGCTCCGTATTCTCATAGCAAATGCGCCCAACTTTGCACCGGCGTAACGTAAATTCATTGGCGTAAGGCGGCGTAATTCAAAGTAGGAAGGAAGTGGGCGTGATCCATTTAAATGAAGCGTGACCCCATGCAAATGAAGGGCCGAACGAACGGCGCATGCGCCGTGACGAGGACGTATGTCCCGCGCCCCTCTGTGCATGCTCACAACTACGCCCGGCGTAACCCCTGAGATACGCTGGCCCACCGCTTATGCCCAGGGCATAAATACGCCCAGACATGTGCCCGTCAAGTGCAAAAGTACACCCGTCTATTTGTTAGTGGTGTAAGTGCTTTTGCTTTGTCTTGCTTTGTGCCATGTCTGCTCCTAGGAGTGATAAGAGGAAGAAACACTTCTCCCCAGAGGAGAGGGCCATTATCATATCAGCCATGGAGAGGTATGATGCTCGCCTCCATGGGGCAGAGAGTAAAAGCACGAGTAAGGCCAAGAGGGATGAGATCACCACCCAGGTCAATGCCCTTGGGAATGAGGTAAGGAGGCCCAAGGACATTTTGGAAAAGATGAATGACCTGCGTAGGAAGGTCAAAGAGAAGCTGGGCGAGATGAGAAAGCATGCCAGGGGCACTGGAGGTGGACCAGCCTCTGCTCTTAGGCTGACTTCTGAGGAGCAGGTGGTTGCCCGTTGTCTTGAGAGGGAGCAAGTGGATGGAGTGGAGGGCTATGACTCCATTGAACCGGCCTTGAGGACAGGTAAGTGTGTTTTATCTCCTATCTGGTGTGTAGCATGTGAGGGGGTGGAAGGGGACATGTGACGGGTCCACCAACATGTGAATGTTTTGTGTCATCCAAAGATGTCCAGGAGGGAGCGGGGCCATCTGCTGCCTGTGGCCGTCCCACACCATCATCCCCTGAACATCCTGAGCCTGACCCCCTGGGAAGCCAAGAGTCATTGGTGGAGGGGAGTGCCCAGACCTCAAATCAAGAGGTGGTTGAGGAGGATGCGGTCCCTATGGATCAGGAGGTGTGCCTCTATTTGGAGGAATCCTCCCTATCAGCTGGGCCTGTTCGCACACTTCCAGCCCCATCTCATCAAGCCTCTCAGGATCCATTGCCATCCCAACCTCTCCCTCAAGGGCCTCCCCATATGCAAGGGCCCAAGCCTCTCCTTGCCCCAGGAAGGCTACCAGGAAGACAAGGGTGGTTCCTGACTTCCTGCCGGAAAGTTTAGCAAGGGCACAGGACTGCCAGACCCGCCATATGGGTGAAGTGGCTGTGGAGATGCGTCGTGTGGCAGACAGCCTGGCCTCCACGGGCCACATCAATGACGCACTTTTTGATGCCGGTGGCAACAGTGCAGCGATAATGACCTGCCTGGGGGAGCTGCAAGCCACAACGGCTACCCTCGTGGCAGAGGTGAAGTCCCTGACAGAGGCCGTACAGGGCAATACAGCTGCCATTGAGGCGGAGGGGAGGCAAACGCGGCTGGTGCAGGTGGAGACCAATGCCATACTCACCCGCATTGCCGTGGCTTTGGAGGGCAGGCAGCCAGCCAGGGAGAGACCAGGGGATGCTCCTCCACCTGATAACCCACCCCCCACCCGAGGCTTCCACCAGGCAATTACGGAGCCGTGGCCGTGGCACCAGGCTTGGCCCACGACAGGGCACATGATTTTTTTGTTGTACCTTAGATTTGCTCAGGTGATGAGCGTTTTTTGTTTGGTTTTGCTCAGGTCATGAGTTTTTTTTCTTAATTACTGCACACGGTGAGGCGTGTAGACTTTAGTGTGACTGGTGTGTGAATGTGGGGGTGACACTCCTGACAGTAAGGTTTGTCACCCTGGGTCGTCGGGGAGAAGTTTTCCCCATGACCGTGTGAATGTGGTATGAATGAACAGCGACATAATTGGGGTCTTGGCGTGGCGTTGCTGCTCCCAAGTCCTGCATGGTGGACTTGGGCTAATCCAATGTGATGTGGATGTGGTGTGTGTGAGCTAGAGACCACAGTGGGTGCGTTCCACGAGGCAATTCCTGGCTGCTGTTCCTTCAGCAGACGGGGTAGCCTCGGGCAGGGGGGGAATGTCTGGTTCGGGGGTCAGGTCATCACATATGTCAATCTTCAGGCCCTTTCTCATGGCGTAGTTGTGTAGCATGCAACATGCACCGATGATCTGGCACACAAAGTTTGGGGAATACAACAGGGTACCCCTGGACTTATTCAGGCATCGGAAACGGGACTTCAGGAGGCCAAATGTGCCTTCCACCACTGCACGGGTACATATGTGTGCAGCATTGTAGTTTATCTCTCCTCTGGTTTGGGGATTCCGGAATGGAGTCATGAGATGGGGTCCAAGTGCGTATGCAGAGTCACCTGGAAGGGAAAAGACAGGAGGATGTCAGTCGTGCATGTGCCCCTCGTGATGTCTGCATCATGGGGTCGGACAGTAATGCCTGACTCCCATGTCACTCACCAACCAGTCAGCTGTCCCCGTACACGTTCTGTTCAAATTCTGTTGGGATGGTGCTTTGACGGTATATGTAGCTGTCGTGGCTGGACCCTGGGTGTTTGGCACGGACGTGCCATATGAGGCATTGGGCATTGGCTATCACCTGTTTGTTGATGGAATGCCAATGCTTACGATTGCGGTATATGTGCTCTGTGGCACGGGGGGACCGTAGTGCCACATGGGTGCAAGCAATGGCCCCCACGGTGCGTGGGAATCCTGCAATTTTGACAAAATCACCCCTTGCCTTCTGCCGCAGATGCTCATGGGTGGGTCGGATGATGTGGTGGGACATGCGTGTGAGGATTGCGGGGACAACCTGGTGCACACATCTGCTCATGGTGGTTTGTGACATCCCAGCCACTACTCCACTTGTACGCTGGAATGATCCACTGGCAAGGAAATGGAGTGTTGCCAGTACCTTGACCAGTGGCTGCACTGCATATGAGCGGTGTGTTGGGTTGGTGATGTCATCATTCAGGGTTGTGGCTATTTCCAGGATGGCAGCAGTGTTGAATCTGAAGATGCGATACACCTCCGAATCCTCCATGCCAAAGACGTTCATGCGCGTTCGGTATATCCTCTCCCGTGCCCTCCTCCTTCTAAGCGCCTCTGAACACACTAGTAGTGCTATGACAATGCCTGCCCCTGGCATGTTGGCATACGGATGTGTTGTCCTGCAAGTGTGGTTGCTCAGCTCGTCCGTAACGGTGCTGCTGAAGCTGCTCTCCAGCTGACCTGCACACGTCTGGTGCAAAGTTACCCCTGCTTTATGAGGGGTAACTTTAGGCCGGACGTACAGCTTACGCGCACCGTGCGTAGCCTGCGTCGGGCGCACGTACGTTCGGGAATCGGCGTATCTCCCTCATTTGCATATTTGAATACAAAATTAATGGGAGCGAAAATATCCGCCCACGCTACGCCGGCGCAGAAAAGTTACGTCGGTCGGAAGAAGCCTATTTTCAGGCGTATCTGGTTCTGTGGGTACGGCGCATAGATACGGCGGCGTATATATACACTTACGCCGCGCATCTCGAGATACCCCGGCGTAACTTCTTTGAGAATCTGGGCCAATGAGTGTAAAGCTGGCTGTGATTGACCAAGACTCCTGCTCAATGTGAGATTGGCTGTGATTCGCCAAGACTCCTGCTGAATAACAAAAGCTTAACTCTTTGCTTTCTGGTTTTAATTCTGCTGAATCTTGAGCTTACCTTGCAGTCACATAACAAATCTTAAAAGGCATATTTTCTCTTTTGTTTCTGTGAACACAATATACAACTGTTATATGACATTCAAAACATAAAATCACAGTAAATAGCTCTGCTTTGTCTCTCACGTATGAGCATATGAACTGTATTAAAGCGGGAGTTCACCCAATTAAGTTTTTTTTTCTCTTTTCCCCTTAAATGGATGCTCGTTTTGTCTAGGGGAATTGGCTAGTTGTTTTAAAATATGAGCCGTACTTACCGTTTTCGAGATGCATCTTCTCCGTCGCTTCCGGGTATGGGTCTTCGGAAGCGGGCGTTCCTTCTTGATTGACAGTCTTCCGAGAGGCTTCCGACGGTCGCATCCATCGCGTCACTAGTAGCCGAAAGAAGCCGAACGTCGGTGCGGGTCTATACTGCGCCTGCGCACCGACGTTCGGCTTCTTTCGCAAAATAGTGACGCGATGGATACGACCGTCGGAAGCCTCTCGGAAGACTGTCAATCAAAATAGGAACGCCCAGTCCCGCAGCCCATACCCGGAAGCGGCGGAGAAGATGCATCTCGTAAACGGTAAGTACGGCTCATATTTTAAAACAACTAGCTGATTCCCTTAGACAAAACGAGCATCCATCTAAGGGGAAAAATAGTTATGTATGGGTGAACCTTCGCTTTAAGGTTATGAGCAGGTCTAGCTGTATATGCATGTAAGTCAAATTAGCAACCTATGACAGGTCTTAGCTGGCCAGCTACAGAACTCTCCAAACAAGTAAGGGACAATGTTGTTGCAAAGTACAAGTCAGGGTTAGGTTATTAAAAAACTATCCAAATCTTTGATGATCCCTAGGAGCACCATCAAATCTATCATAACCAAATGGAAAGAACATGACACAACCGCACACCAAAACTTACAGACCAGGCACGGAAGGCATTATTCAGAGAGGCAGCACAGAGACCTAAGGTGACCCTGGAGGAGCTGCAGAGTTCCACAGCAGAGACTGGAGTATCTGTACATAGGACGACAATAGGCTGTACGCTCCATAGAGTTGGGCTTTATGGTAGAGTGGCCAGAAGAAAGACATTACGTTCAGCAAAAAACAAAATGGCACTTTTGTTATGTTTGTGAAAATGCATGTGGCAGACTCCCAAAATGTATGGAAGAAGGTGCTCTGGTTTGATGAGACTAAAATTTTACTTTTTGGCCATCAAAGAAAACGCTATGTCTGGCACAAACCCACACATCACCCAAACAACACCATCCCCACAGTGAAACATGTTGGTGGCAGCATCATGCTGTGGGGATGTTTTTCAGCAGTCGGGACTGGGAAACTGGTCAGAGTTGAGGGAAAGATGGATGGTGCTAAATATAGGGATATTCTTGAGCAAAACTTGTACCACCATGTGTGTGATTTGTGGCTAGGATGGAGGTTCACCTTCCAGCAAGACAATGACCCCAGACACACTGCTAAAGCAACACTTGAGTGATTTAAGAGGAAACATGTAAATGTGTTGGAATGGCCTAGTCAAAGCCCAGACCTCAATCCAATAGAAAATCTGTGGTCAGACTTAAAGATTTCTGTTTACAAGCACAAACAATCAAACTTGAAGGAGCTGCAGCAGTTTTGCGAGGAGGAATGGGCAAAAATCCCAGTGGTAAGATGTGGCAAGCTCATAGAGACTTATCCAAAGCGACTTGGAGCTGTGATAGCCGCAAAGGGTGGTTTTACAAAGTATTGACTTTAGGGGGGTTGTTGAATAGTTATGAATATTGACTTTTTCTGTTATTTGTCCTATTTGTTGTTTGCTTCACAATAAAAAAAAAACTCACTCTCACTCAGTTGTAATGAGATGGATTGAATGTAAGGTATACATGCTGCCACAATGCAGGGCGATGCCAGTAGTGGCCAGATGACTGTCAGATGAAAAAGCTTGAGAAGCTCTGACATGTAACACCATGCCATCTAGGGTGACCACATTTCCAAACTACCATTCAGGGACACCCTCCCTTCCCAAAAATCTGATTGTGCTGTAACGAATCACAGCACAGTGATTGGACACAAGAGGCGGGATTTATGATTCCTCCAATCACATGCAGGGGGCGGGGATTGTGTTCCTTCAGGCAAACTCGGGCCAGGACAAGTACTGTCAGTGAGTAAAGCAGTGATGTGGCAGCCTTTTTTGGGAGCATCAGATTGGCCCGGGGGGTGGCTGTGTCAGTCTCATTCGGGGACACTTTATTGTCTTGGAATGAATGTGCCCGGGACAGACCTGCAATATGCGGGACTGTCCCGGGCAATCCAGGACACGTGGTCACCCTAATGCCATCAATTCCTCTGGCCATTGGAACACACGCTAGCCAGATTCCCAGAAGCATGGTCGCACTGTGTGTGTCAAACATCGGACTTGTGACCCGTAAACCTCACTTCCGGTGACACAACAGGAGCCACACTGGGAAATGTGTACCCTGACCAGTGAGCGCACACATCCCCATAGTGCTCCTGTGAAACAAGAACAAAATTAAAAACGTATTGAAAGATAAAAATGATGTATATATATATATATATATATATATATATATATATATATATATATATATATATATATGTGTGTAATATATATATATATATATATATATATATATATATATATATATATATATATATAAAAGTATCTCACAAAAGTGAGTACACCCCTCACATTTTTGTAAATATTTTATTATATCTTTTCATGTGACAACACTGAAGAAATTACACTTTGCTACAATGTAAAGTAGTGAGTGTACAGCTTGTATAACAGTGTCAATTTGCTGTCCCCACAAAATAACTCAACACACAGCCTTTAATGTCTAAACCGCTGGCAACAAAAGTGAGTACACCTCTAAGTGAAAATTTCCAAATTGGGCCCAAAGTGTCAATATTTTGTGTGGCCACCATTATTTTCCAGCACTGCCTTAACCCTCCTAGGCATGTAATTCACCAGAGCTTTACAGGTTGCCACTTGACTCCTCTTCCACTCCTCCATGACGACATCACGGAGCTGGTGGTTGTTAAAAACCTTGCGCTCCTCCACCTTCCATTTGAGAATGCCCCACAGATGCTCAATAGGGTTTAGGTCTGGAGACATGTTTGACCAGTCCCTCAACTTTACCCTCAGCTTCTTTAGCGAGGCAGTGGTGGTCTTGGTGTGTTTGGGGTTGTTATGTTGGAATACTGCCCTGTGGGCCAGACTCCGAAGGGAGGGGATCATGCTCTGCTTCAGTATTTTACAGTACATGTTGGCATTCATGGTCCCCTCAAAAAAACTGTAGCTCTCCAGTGCCGGCAGCACTCATGCAGTCCCCAACTATAACACTCCCACCACCATACTTGACTGAAAGCAAGACACACTTGTCTTTGTACTCCTTACCTGGTTGCTGCCACACACGCTTGACACCATCTGAACCAAATAAGTTGTTTTTGGTCATCAGACCACTGGACATCTTTCCCGTAATCCATGTCCTTATTCTGCTTGTCTTCAGCAAACTGTTTGTGGGCTTTCTTGTGCATCATCTTTAGAGGCTTTAGAGGCTTAAGAGGCTTCCTTCTGGCATGACAGCCATGCAGACCAATTTGATGCAGTGTGCGGCTTATGGTCTGAGCACTGACAGGCTGACCCCCCACCCCTTCAACCTCTGCAACAATGCTGGCAGCACTCATACGTCTATTTCCCAAAGACAACCTCTGGATATGACGGTGAGCGTGTGCACTCAACTTCTTTGTTCGGCCATGGTGAGGCCTGTTCTCAGTGGAACCTGTCCTGTTAAATCGGTGTATGGTCTTGGTTACCATGCTGTAGCTCAGTTTCAGGGTCTTGGCAATCTTCTTATAGCCTAGGCCATCTTTATGTAGAGCAACAATTCTTTTTTTCAGATCCTCAGAGAGTTCTTTGCCATGAGGTGCCATGTTGAACTTTCAGTGACCAGTATGAGAGAGATAACACCAAATGTAACACACCTGCTCCACATTTACACCTGAGAACTTAACACTAATGAGTCACACGACACACCGGGTAGTAAAAATGGCTAATTGGGCCCAATTTAGACATTTTCACTTAGGGGTGCACTCGCTTTTGTTGCCAGCATTTTAGACATTAATGGCTGTGTGTTGAGTTATTTTGAGGATGCAGCAAATTTACACTGTGATGCCGCGTACACACCATCACTTTATGTGATGAGAAAAAACAACATTTTTTAAAAACGTCACTTTAAATGACCGTGTGTGGGGGAAAACGTCGTTTTATGTCTTGTGAAAAACGACAAAAAAAAAATTGAAGCATGCTTCAATTTTATGTGTCGTTTTTCAAAACGTCGTTTTTTACTTCACAGAAATTGACCGTGTGTAGCAAAAAACGACGTTTAAAACTACGTTTTTACACCCGCGCATGCCCAGAAGCTAGTTATGAAGCGAGCTTCAATGGAAAAACGTGGTGAACGTAACCTCGCTTTGCTAGAGCATTGTGAAAAAACGATGGTGTGTAAGCAACATCGTTTTTGAAAATTGAAGTTTCAAAAACTTTGTTTTTTACTTCACAGAAAATGTCGTTTTTTTTCATCACATAAAGTGATGGTGTGTACGCGGCATTATACAAGCTGTACACTCACTACTTTACATTGTAGCAAAGTGTCATTTCTTCAGTGTTGTCACATGAAAAGATATAATAAAATATCTTCAAAAATGTGAGGGGTGTACTGACTTTTGAGAGATACTGTGTGTATATATATATATAATTAGGGCTGTTACTGATCAAAATGTTTCTGTTCGATTAATCGTTTTTTTTTTTATCGATTAATCGACTAATTTCGATTAATTATAATGCACATACAGATCCAACTACTTATAGCTGATCTTCTTGCAGGCCGATTCCCAGTGCAGCTACCAACCACTGGAAAAATGGATAGCAGGATACAAAAAACACACAAAGGCAGCGCTCAATGGGAATAGCATTAAAACTTTTATAGTCTTCAAGTAGGTAACCAAATAAATATTGCACTGGAGATAAAATCGATGTAGCTACATAAACTGTAAAAATGGTACGAGTAATACCAAACGGTACCAAAAGCAGTCATAAAAACATGTAGCTAAGTATGATACTGGTATAAAAATGTGTACAACGATTCCACTGCTGAATCCAGATGAGGAGAGGTTAACATCAGTCCGTCGGCATGTAGATGTCCAATGAAGGGAACTATCACAACTCCCAGTGGATGGTTGTAGAATCCCAGGTTGATAGAGGGAAGTGATAGAGGGAAGTGTAACAGCCCTTGCATGTGGCAGATAGTAAGGTCCCGCCGGCATGCAGATATGAAGGGACAGCAAAGGAGCCCTTCAGATGGACACGGCAAGCCCCGCCGGTGTCCGTTATGTTACTGGATCTCCGACGGAACTCCCTGAAGGCCCAGAAGCCAGCGGAGAGGTGAGTAACAATCAAAAGAATTTTAATCAATCAAAAAGATTTTGATCGATCAAAAAAATTAAAGATTAATCGATTAATTAAAAGTTAATTTGCACAGCCCTAATATATATATATGTGTGTGAATAATGTAAATGTATATACAACGGGTGCACATACCCATATATAAGAGGATGGTAGATGAGGGGGATTTTTTCGGTGGTACAAAGTGTCTGGTGCTTTGCTAAAACAGGACCAACTTTACGGACTTAAAATATACTACAGATTAAAATGTATAGTAAAAAAAACTGTCATTATAGACATAACGACATTTAAAAATTATTAATATTATTAAAACAACCAAAAATTCCAGCCATTGCATTTATATATAGATGACACAAGAAGAGTGACACATAGGAATAAACCATACACTGAAAGAGAACGATAAATACTGTGATCTAAAAAAAGAAAAAGGTGGGGGAGACCTGAATATAAAAGCCTGGCTTTCTAAAGTCTGAGGGACAGTAAACCAGTCCTTTGTTATTAAAAGTTTGGAGACCCCGATATAAAATATGCAACGATGAGCTGTAATACTCCTTAGGCCCTCTGACTATGATGATTTTTCACCTCACGGCTGATTATTATACCTCAAAATTTACATTTGAGAAATGGTGGTGCGTTCCTGAGTGCTGCTAAGATGGAGGCTTAATAAAAGGAGACTTACCTCACCACTGACCACTGTCATGGGATAAAATCATAATGACTTTTCATGATTAGAAGATACTAGCTAGAGGCCCTCAGGCGTCCTTTGGAGTCTACCTACGGAGGTACCGCCGCCATCTTGCGGCCTACGCATTTACTTAAAATTATTTCAGCCCTTTTTTGAGGTGATAGCCGATGTACTTAGCCACTATCCTCATATAATCCACCTCAGGAGACTGAAGCTCAGTGTGGGGACAGAGGTTCATTAACCAGCAATATAATTACAAGGGCCTGATAATTTCTTGAAACACCTTCTCCTCAGAAGTCTCATGAAACTGTTTGCAATCTATGAGATTCATAACACACCACTGTGCAGGTTTTAGGGTCTGGACTGTTATTGTTATTATCAATATCTGATAGCTATCTGGTGATTTTTCATTTACTGATTTGCTTCCTCACAAACTGGCTACCTGACTGCAAGAATTGACTGATTGAGACGCACTTTGGAATTCATCCATTGAGGTGACAACGCCATCTTGTGGCCTACACGTTTATTACAGCTTATTACTATTACCCAGCTATTTTCTTGCAAGATACTGACAGTGTCATATTAAATCTAATTGTCTGGACACCACAACATTTTGCTGCACAAATGGTCCAAAATGCCTCAGTTCTGTGACAGATATGGGAACAGGACTGTGAATGACAATATTGATATCTGATAACCTTGTGGTGTTTTTTTGTTTTTTTTTTCTATACTGAGGTATATTTTTATATACACTGACCACCTGACTGCATTAAGAGACTATTCACAGATATCAAAGTTAGGCTACTGACTGGATACAGTTCTCAGTGGCTGTCATATACACCGTCAGATTATACTATGATTATTCCTACAATGGAAACTCACTGAGATGTTCCTACACACCGTCCGAAGTCTGTCGACGAAAGAAGCAAATTTGAATCTCCCTAACCATTAGTAGGATATCTGAATGATATATGATTTATGACATTCTCATAAAGATGGTCTTTTCCTTTGCTTATATACTCAAAGCTGGGTTTTAGCTGTTCGCGAGATTAACATCCGCTGACTGATGAGCGTGGCGAGAGTGTTCTGCCTAACGGAGCTGATATAGGAGTATACTGCAGATTTCATAATATATTGCTAATTGAGTCCTGTTATCGATAATTTGTTTTAACACTTCATATATATGAAGGGGAAACAAAGTAAAAAAAACAAGCATACAATCATCAAAGAGTTTCTTTATGATATGGACTCCCTTCCTCATACAAGCCCTAAGACATCTGTTAAGAATACTAAGTTTGACGAACAATTTTCGTCCCTTCTGCTACCCACCTCTTCACCTCCTTCTCTGGGTTCAACTGAGCCTCTGGATTTATATCCTTCTACAATTGGGGGAGCTCTCGCTCCTGCAATGGCTGACCACGTGATTCCTATTGGGACCATCTCTCAAGGTCCTGTACAGGTAACTGCAAATACTGAACATGTTCCGGAAGCTTCTTTCAATGTTACTGAGCTATACAACAAAATATCTGAAATGCTGGAAAGGGGTTTAGCTCATACTGCTGAGAAAATCACTAAAGATCTTAGAGCTGACTTTCAATGTCTTGGCAACAGGATTGATTCTATAGAACATAAGTTGGATATTAACGTTTCGAAAACTGAACAACATGATGGCCATATACATTTCTTGCAAGATCAACTGGAGGCTGCTCAAGATAAGATCGATGACTTGGAAAACAGGTCAAGAAGGGAGAATTTTAGGGTCAGGGGCCTTCCTGAATCCATTGTAGACGTTCACTCGGCAATACAGGACATTATAAAAATCCTTCTTCCATCTATACCTGCTCCAAAAATGAAACTAGACAGGGCTCATAGATCATTAGGCCCTCTAAGAAGGGATGGCTTGCCCAGAGATGTGGTGGTCAAGCCTCATTATTTCTCCACCAAGGAGGGCGTTATGAAAAGATCCAGACAACAGGAGAATCTCCAATACCATGGTGCTACAATACAAATATTTTCTGACATCTCACCATACACCATTCAGAGAAGAAGAGCGATGAAACCGTTATTGTCGGCCCTCATTGACAATGACATCAAATATAAATGGGCCTTTCCCTTCGCCTTAAAGTTCAATCATAATGGCAGGCACCACGTGATACATAGTCTCCGCGAGGGTGAAAAACTCCTACTTGATCTAAAAATGATCTCTCTTGAACCAGCTATGGACACTACTTCACCTCATCTACCATCAGGCAAGAGGAATACGCCTACTAGTCCAAATCCGAATCCTTGGAACAAGGTCAAATACAGAAAAATTGGAAGAGATCCCATCACCTGAATATTGAGTAGACTTACACAGGAAGTATCTTTCAGGATTTCTTTCTGACACACATTGTCTGGGATGATTTTTTAGAGGATCTTATTAATAGAATACCATTATTCTTGAAATTGTTTTATGATGTAAAGTTTAATTTGTCGATGACTGACGACGGTGAGGTATTGAACCTCAACTTACCTCTTGGAGCGACACTTTGTCGACCCAATGGGTAAGAATATAGTCCTTTTAAGGGTTTATGCTAGTGTTTTTTGTTTCAATGAGGGAGAGAGGATCTTTCTCTTCCCTCATTCTAGGTCACGATTTGACCTTACACGAATTTGTAACTTGTTGTGCAGTATGTATTTTTATTTTTATCTTTTTACCTCTTCTTTTTATTTCTTTTTTTTCCTTCTCACCCTCTTCTTCTCTTCGGCCTACCTGCCATTGCTCGTATTAACGGAGTTACAGATGTTACCCTTACGGTCATGCCTAGACATAGTGGTTGACGAGACTTATGGCTGGATCAAATGATGTATCTAAACCCCTTAGTGTTGTAACTCACAACACTCAGGGGTTGAATTCTCCTATTAAGAGACGCAAAGCTCTTCAAGTCTACAAGTCTCTTTGTGTAGACGTGGTTTTCCTTCAAGAAACCCACTTCCCTAAACGATACAACCCCACTTTTTTGCATGCTCACTTTCCATTATTTTTTCCAGCTAAAGCGGAAAACAAAACTAAAGGGGTGGCCGTTTTGTTCTCCAGATATTGTAATTTTAACTTGATCAAGGAATACGGAGACCCGGAAGGTAGGTTTATCTTGATAAAAGGTACACTTGACGATAAAATGTACACATTCATTTCTTATTATGCACCTAACAGAGGTCAGAAGCGGTTCTTCACTCAGATGCTTGATACCCTCCGTCCATTTATGGAGGGTATCATTGTTATGGGTGGAGACTCTAACTTGGCTTTCGACATTGGGTTGGATAAATCCAAACCTAAAGCCGATAAGGTCATCAGACCGACTAAAATTAGTTTGCAAGTAGTACGTATTTTACATCAATACAGATTGACTGATATTTGGAGGGAATTAAACCCAAAAACTAAAGACTATACTCACTATTCTAACCCTCACCATTCTTACTCTCGTATAGATCATATATTACTTTCCAACCATCACGTCCCGGCAGCCATTAAATCCGATATAGTGGATGTTTCCTGGTCAGATCACTCAATGGTTCTTTTGTCAATGAGGAGAGAGGATACTTCTCCTAAAGTATCTCATTGGACACTTAATAGATCTATTTTGAAGAATCCTGTCCTAATAAAGGATATTGAGCGATCTCTTCTGGAATACTTTGAGCACAACGATACAGATGATGTATCCCCTGAAACTTTGTGGGCTGCTCACAAGGCTTCTATCAGGGGCAAAATAATACAAGTAGCCGCTAACCTCAAGAAACAGAAGAACCTAGACATAAAAAAACTGGAAAAAACTATTTAGACCTGTGTAGAAAACATAAAACCGATCCTCATAACTTCCCTACTCAGGCACTTGATGCTGCCAGATCTGCTCTGAACCTGGTACTTACGACTAAGGCGGGGGAAGACATGAAATGGACTGGAGCTAATTTCTATAAATTTAAAGATAAAATAGGTCCAATGCTAGCACATAAATTGTCACCTAGATTTCAATCAAGAACTCTCCCTAAAATACGGATGATTGATGGTTCATTCACCCTGAATCCTAGGCGGATAATGGGGGCCTTTCATGACTTTTATTCTAAGCTTTATGCTTCCACTGAGGATTCTTCTTTAGAGAGGATGGATGATTTTCTAGGCAATTTGATTCTTCCTAAATTGTCTGATATGCATAAAGGGGTGATGGAGGCTCCCATATCGGCTGAGGAAGTATCGTCAGTGATTAAGCACCTAAAATTAGATAAAGCCCCGGGACCTGATGGATTTTCGAGTTCATATTACAAAACATTTTCGAGCATTTTGACGCCCTATTTGGTGAGGTTTTTCAACCACATGACCGAGGGAGTTCCTATAGACAGACAACTCAATTTGGCTTATATATCGGTAATCCCTAAGCCAGAAAAGGATCATAGCCTGGTGGAAAACTACAGACCAATATCTCTTATCAATAACGATCTTAAGATACTTACTAAGATAATGGCTAATAGGTTATCTTCTTTCGTTGGTCAGTATGTTAGTAAAGATCAAGTAGGCTTCATTACTGGAAGGCAAGGTCCAGATCAGGTTAGGAGAGCTATTGATCTGATTTCTATATTGAACTCAGGATGGTCTGGGGATACTAGTCAAACGGGTATGCTTCTTTCCATAGATCTTCAGAAAGCATTTGACTCAGTATCTTGGCCATTTATGTTCAAGGTGATGAACCGTTGGGGGTTTGGCACTAAATTTCTGGGTGTCCTGTCTGCACTTTACTATTCCCCTGAAGCTAAAATACGCTTTCAAGGTATTTTTTCGGAATCTATTGAGATCCGTAGGGGTACAAGGCAGGGATGCCCTCTTTCTCCCCTGATATTTGCTATTGTGATTGAATCCCTGGCTATAGCTATTCGTGAAAACACAAATATCAGGGGTGTCCGTTGTGCCAAAACAGAACATAAGTGCGCCTTATTTGCAGACGACCTTTTACTTTTTTTGACCACGCCGGAAGCATCCCTGCCCGAAGTATATTCTCTTATGGACAAATTCTCTTTGGTTTCAGGTCTTGCTGTAAACATAGCCAAATCCAGGGCCCTCAATGTTTCACTTTCTGAGTCCACGGTTTCTCTACTGAAGAAACGATATAGATTCAAATGGGACGCCTCTTATATTAAATACTTGGGTATCAATTTGACCCCCAATATTCAGAATTTATATTTAGCCAATTATCCCCCTATGTATAGAAAACTTGAGAAGGATCTGAAAGACTGGGGTACTCAAAATATAGGTTGGATTGGTAGAATTAATTCGGTCAAGATGACTCTTCTCCCTAGACTTTTGTATCTCTTTCGATCATTACCCATACCAATAATAAAAAGTCAACTAAAATCCTTTCAAGGCAAAATTACCAAGTTTATTTGGAACAACAAGGGTCCACGCCTTCCATCTCGTACTCTCTATAACTTACCTGAACAGGGTGGCCTAGGAGTACCTAATTTGATATGGTACTATCAATCAGCGAGATTAGCGCAATTATCAGAAATTTTTCTTAAAAGTGATCGTCCTGATTGGATAGATATTGAAGAACAGGCGATCCCAAATCTAACGATAGAGGATTTAATGTGGAGTCCTATCAAGAATAGGCCTTCTATATTATCTCCGAATCTATCTCAAACTTTAGTTTTATGGGATTCACTTAAAAACAATCCCTCTCTAATCTCTAAAGGTAGGCCTTTATCGAGCATTTTCATAGTCCCACTCTTTGGGGGTTATCCACAAAGCCTTGGCGCAACGTAACTTTTCTGATTTAAGTTACTCCGCCGCAAAATTCCAAAGTTAGGTGCCGATCCACAAAGCACTTACCTGGAATTTTGCGGCGCTGTAACTTAAATCCGTCCGGCGCAAGGCGTTCCTATTCAAATGGGCGAGTCCCATTTAAATTAGGCGCGCTCCCGCGCCGGACGTACTGCGCATGCTCCGTCGGGTAAATTACCCGACGTGCATTGCGCTAACTGACGTCGCTCCGACGTCATTTGCTTAGACGTTACCGTAAATGGCGTCCAGCGCCATTCACGGACGTCTTACGCAAACGACGTAGAATTTAAAATTCGACGCGGGAACGACGGCCATACTTAACATGGCTTAGGACAACTAGGGCTTAGCCCTAGTTTTACGCGGCGGAACTCGACGTAAACGACGTAGATTTAGAGCGTCGGGCCCGTCGGAGCGTTCGTGGATCGCCGTAACTGGTCATTTGCATATTCTACGCCGGCCTCAATGGCCTCGCCACCTAGCGGCCGGCCTAGAATTGCATCCTTAAGATCCGACAGTGTAATTCAATTACACATGTCGGATCTTCGTCCTAACTATGGGAAACTGAGTCTGTGGATCAGTTCCATAGTTAGGACCAGGGATACGACGGCGTAACAGCAGTTACGCCGCCGTATCTCTTTTGAGGATCTGGCCCTATATTTCTAAAATTGATAAGGATTCCTTCAAATGGTGGCATGATAAGGGGTTGTATCGTACAGGACGCTTCTTTTCACGTTCAGGTCCCCTTCCTGAACAACATTTTATTGACAAGCTAGGCCTTCCTGTTTCAGAAAAACTAAGATTTTCTCAACTACATGACTACGCTCAAAGCCTATGGGATAACGACTCGATATCTGGACTTTTGACACCTTATGAAAGTAAATGTGATCAGGGTTTGTTCAGGAAAGGGAATATTTCAATTATATATAATTCACTTGCTACTAATAGCACCAAATTGCCTCATATGCTGGCATGGGAAAAGGAACTTAATAACGAATGGGATTTGTCGGACTGGTGTAAGAATTATACCAGATCCATTAAAGGTTATGTGAATGTTTCTCTTATAGAAGCTAACGTAAAAATGTATACTAGATGGTATTTTGTTCCCGTTAAACTGACCTCTATGTATCCGTCGACTTCACCCCTATGCTTCAGAGGCTGCCATGGATTGGGGTCTATGATACATATTTGGTGGGAATGTCCCAAAATTCGGGGATACTGGAATAAGGTGTTTAATATAGTCAGACGTGTCACAGGCTGTAACTTGCATCAATCTCCTACTATTGCTTTACTTAACGGAATGTTGCCTCTAACTTCCAAGGTTACCAGGAAACTCATCTTATATATTATGACAGGTGCCATGATTACACTCGCAGCTGCATGGAAAAAGACTAATGTTTCCATCCTATATATGAAAAGAAAGGTCACATGGATTATGGAACAAGAGAAAAGGGTGTGCTCCATGTTGGATAAGTCTACTCTTTTCTATGAAATCTGGGAACCTTGGTTGAAATACATGGGGATAACTTATACTCCATGAAGGTTTTGAAGACATCAGAGTCTTTAGGACGATGTTGGTTGATGGCAGGCAGGCTACTTTTCTATCTCTCCTGACTTTCCTCCAGCTTTCTTTTTTCACTTCCTCTTTTGTCTTTTGTCATTCTTTCTTTTTTTCTTTGATTCTTCTTTGGTTTTGTGTCATTGTTTTTTCTCTGGGGATAGAATCCTTAATATTTTTCATCCTCAGTTTGTTTTATTTGGAAAAACTTAGTTTATGTTAAAGTAATTGAAGGATTTTACCAAACCATTGGAGGTATTAGGTTTGATGGGGATTCTGAAAATATATTTTCGGATACCGGTGGGTTCCAGTATTAGTTATTGGAGGGAGGGAGGGTGGATTGGAGGTTTTGCTCAGCCTCTAGGACACAGAAAGTTCCCGTTAGGGGTGTCGGAGAGGTTGATGTACTCCGGTAATCTTATCCTTTAATTGTTCTATGTAATTTGGTCTGGTACACTCATTTAGTTGTATCCTTTATATAACTAATTGTGTGGTAACAATGGACCTAGGAATTCCTTGATATATAGAACTATTCTTTTTCTCTTTCAAATATAAATTATTACTTTGAAATACTATATCCTTTTTGCTTATGTGAACTGCCTTACTTTCACCATATGGTGATGAGCATATGGGATAGTTAGATATAAATGGCAGTTTGTAAGACAGAAATGATTGATATGAATTGAAATGTATTTAAATTATTATATTTCTGTAAGCTATTGACTTATATCCTGCTATTTTAATACAAATGTATGTATTTATTTTATTGAAAATAAACTTAAATTTGAATGAAAAAAAAAATATGCAACGATATCATACTTGAAGTAAATGTATAAACCATCAACAAAACATGCTCTGGAAGCTTTGGGGTCTGTATACAGGGATATTTGGCCACGTCAGAATTGCTTTTGCCATTACAAATAAAGGGAATGTAAGTTCAAATCAACTTGAAGCAGCTTATGCCACGTACACACGAACGGAAATTCCGACAAAAAAAAACGTGGATTTTTTTCCGACGGAATTTTGGCTCAAACTTGTGTTGCATGCACACGGTCACACAAAATTCTGACCATCAAGAATGCGGTGACGTACAACACTACAACGAGCCGAGAAAAATTTATTTCAATTATTCTGAGCATGCGTCAAATTGATTCAGAGCATGCGTGTTTTTTTAAGCTTCGGAATTCCATACAGACGATCAGAATTTCCGACAAGAACTTTCCCGTCGGAAAATTTGAGAACCAGCTCTCAAATTTTTGCTGACGGAAATTTTCGACAGAAAAAGTCCAATGGGGCCTAAACACGGTCGGAATTTCCGACCAAAAGCTCACATCGAACTTTTCTTGTCGGAAATTCTGACCGTGTGTACACGGCATTAGAAGCAGGTCAGAAGTTAGTCATAGTAACTTCACACATACCTTCATTATTCACCCTTATTAATTGGTTTTCCTTCACAAAAAAAACACTTTATTATTGACATCAGAACAGTAATTGAAGCTATGGCGCAAGCTCCTCCTTGTTAGTCCTGAGCTTTGATACTGAGAAAGCTTTTGACAAAATAGATTGGTCTCTCCTTAATCACATTATCAGTGTCCAGGTTTTTGGTCATGTTTTCTCTTCTTTTACAAAATACATTTACCATAACCCCCTTACCAAATCATCAATTATCTTCAGTAATGCCGCGTACACACGATCGTTTTTAATGTCATGGAAAAAACAAATTTTTTCTCGACGAGATTGTTGTCAAGCTTGCCTTGCATACACACGATCATGAAAAAAAATGCTTGCGCAAAGCCTACACACGACCGTTTTTCACGACGTGAAAAACGATGAGAAAAAATAGAGCATGTTCTAAATTTTTAATGGTCATTTTTCACCTCGAGAAAAATGCTCTGGAGCCTACACACGGTCGTTTTTAATGACCAATTTAAAAAATGGCGTCATGAAAACCGGTCGTGTGTACGCAGCATTATACCAACATCCAGAGGCAACAGGCAGGGTTGCACCTTTTTCCTATTTTTTTTAACCTTGCACTGGATCCTCTTCTTCGCCTTGTAAAATCTCAACCCACTTTTCAGGGCATAACCAAAGGCCACAAAACCATTAAATTGCCACTTTTGCAGATAACTTGCTTCTATATGTAGCGCTTGGTTGCTATTAGTAAATAACATCCAGCATATCACCCAGTGCCAGCCCCCTAAAAAAAATCACGCCCACCAAAATGCCTCCACATTCATTATTTTATATCACTGTAACTAAAGTGGACCTGTCATGGCTCACTGCCATTACTAGTAAAAAAAAAAAAATAATAATAAAAATGCCATAAATATATTCTCTATTTGGTAGACACAATCATTTTGCGCAAACCAATCAATATACACTTATTTCATATTTTTCTTACCAAACATATGTAGAAGAATATATATCGACCTAAACTGATGAAGAAATGTATATTTAAATTTGTTTGGGATTATTATAGAAAGATGTAAAAAAATATTTTTTTTTCAAAAAATTGTCGCTATTTTTGTTTATAGCACAAAAAATTTAAAAAAACGCAGAAGTGATCAAATACCACCAAAAGAAAGCTCTATTTGTTTAGGTACAACGTCAGACGACCGCGCAATTGTCAGTTAAATCATCGCATTGCCGAATCACAAAAAAAATGATTGAAGTACATTATTTCTATTATTACATTGTTATATAAAATAAAATAGTTCAACTCACCATAATGCAGAATCAGTGGGAGCCCCGAGTGTGTCACTTGCCACATCACCTGCCACCAGATGCAGATTGCCACTTTTTGCGGATTATCACTTGCCACGACGCCACCTGCCACACATTGCGGATTGTCACTTGCCACGATGCCACACATTGCGGATTGTCACTTGCCACACATTGTGGATTGTCACTTGCCACGACGTCACCTGCCACATGTTGCAGATTGTCACTTGCCACAATGCCACACATTGCGGATTGTCACTTGTCACCTGCCACACATTGTGGATTGTCACTTGCCACAACGCCACCTGCCACATATTGCGGATTGTCACTTGCCACGGCTCCACCTGCCACATATTGTGGATTGTCACTTGCCACAACGCCACCTGCCACATATTGCGGATTGTCACTTGCCACAACGCCACCTGCCACATATTGCGGATTGTCACTTGCCACAACGTCACCTGTCACACGTTGCAGAGGAGGGAGGGCGGCTGATAGAGAGGAGGGGGGCAGCTGATAGAGAGATGGGGGACGGCTGATAGAGAGGAGGGGGGCTGATGATAGAGAGGAAGGGGCGCTGATGATAGAGAGGAAGGGGGGTGCCTGATAGAGAGGAAGGGGGGTGCCTGATAGAGAGGAGGGGGGGCGCCTGATAGAGAGGAGGGGGGGCGCCTGATTGAGAGGAGGGGGGGCACGTGATATAGAGAAGGAGGGCGGCTGAAAGAGAGGAGGTTGGTGCCTAATAGAGAGGAGGGGGTTGGCTGATAGAGAGGAGGGGTGGATCTGTAGTGCCCACAGCGCTGCTCTGTTACAATTGCAGTCACATCCATCCATGCTCAGCCTTCCCTGCATGCTCAGCCATACCCTGCAATACCCTGCCACACTCTGCAATACCCGGCCACACTCTGCAATACCCGGCCATACTTGGCTGTACTCTGCAGGAGAATCTATTTAGGAGAATCCATTTTGGGGTGTAATTTTTGGTACGACATGCTATGTGTTAGAAATATTGTATAAATAGACAACTTTGTGTTAAAAAAAAATGCGTTTTAACCACTTCCCGCCCACCAGCCGTCATATAACATCCTTGACTTTGAATGATGCCTGCAGCTACATAATAATGATCACAGCGGCTGTTCTGCCACTTGATCGTTCTTACGGGAGGCGAGAGGGGACGTCCCCCCTCCCACCGCCCTCCGATGCTTCTACTGACTCACCGCTACGATCAAAGCCAGGATCGTAATTCTTTTTATTTATTTTTTACATTCTTGTAGTAGGAAAAAAAAAGTGATCAAAACATTTATTTTTGGCAAAGTGTCAAACTAAAATAAAGTAAAATGAACAATGAAAAAAATATCGCTGCGAACGTTAGAGCGAGAGAATACATTTGGCCCTAGACCTCTTCTGTAACTCAAAATATGTAACCAGTAAAAAAAATTAAAGTGTCGCCTATGGAGATTTTTAAGTAACGAAGTTTGGCGCCATTCCATGAGCCTGTGCAATTTTGAAGGGTGACATGTTAGGTATCTATTTACTAGTAACTTCATCTTTCACATTATGCAAAAACATTGGGCTAGCTTTACTGTTTTGTTTTTTTTAAAGCACAAGACCTGTTTTTTTCCCCAAAAAAGCGTTTGAAAAATTGCTGTGCAAATATCGTGCAAGATAAAAAGTTGCAACGACCGCCATTGTATTCTCTAGGGTATTTTCTAAAAAAAACATATATAATGTTTTGGGGCTCTATGTAATTTTCGAGCAAATAAATTATGATTTTTAGAGAAATGTCAGAATTGGCCTGGGTGCTCCAGAACGACTGAAGGTGCTCCCTGCAAGTTGGGCCTCTGTATGTGGCAACGCTGTGTAAAAGTCTCAAATATGTCGTATCGCCATACTCGGGAGTAATAGCAAAATGTGTTTTGGGGTGTAATGTGTGGTATGCATATGCTGTGTGTGAGAAATAACCTGCTAATATGACAATTTTGTGAAGAAAAAAGAAAAAAAAAACCCTGTTAGTCTTACCGGTAACGGTATTTCCAGGACAACTACTTGAGAGATGATTGGCTCCGCCCTCTACAGTAAACACAAATCAGATACAATTTAAAAGGCCCCTCCCTTTTCTCTGACCCTCAGTTGTTTAGAAGATCAAGCAAACCTCCACCAAAGTGCACTCAGCAGAGGAAAAAAAACCACCAAAACACCACCACCAGGTGAAAGTAAAATAGGGTGGGAATATAGACGCTGTCCTGGAAGGTTCCTGGAAATACCGTTACCGGTAGAACCACTTCTGCCCGATCCATTGTCTGAGAAAACCAATAGGTCTCTTGAACAGACCATCTCTTGCAGAGTCAAGAGAGCTTTCCCTACAGCTAGTAGTTCCCTGAAATTTGAGGAGCAGCTTGCCTCTTCTGGCAACCAAACTCCCTGGGCCTGCCAGCCCTGAGAGTGCTCACCCCAGCCCCACAGACTAGCATCTGTAGTAACTTTTACTGGAGCATGTTGTGGCCAGTTCTTCCCTCCCTGCAGGTGTTCCCGCTGCTCCCACCAGGAGAGATTGAGAAAATCCTCTCGACAGCTGAACCAGCTGATCTAGAGAATCCTTCCTGCGATCCCAATGGCGTAAGAGAAACGCCTGAAGGGGTCTGGAGTGTAATTGGGCCCAGGGCACCCCTGGGATGGCTGCAGTCATTAATCCTAATAACTGCATGATCCGCCGAAGAGAGGTCTGTGGGAGCAATTTGAAGGCCTGCACAGAGAGAAGAAGTTTCAAAATTTTCTCCTCAGAAAATTTTTCTTCCTGAGCAATAGAGTCCATTAGATAACCCAGAACAAGTATGCTATGGTAGGGCACCAGACAAGACTTCTGTTGGTTGACTTTCTACCCCACATTCTGAAAGGTCCACAATACCAACTGCAGATCCCGGATTAGGGATACTTTGTCTCTGGGCAAAGATCAGAAAATCATCCAGATACGGGACGATCGATACACTTCGTATCAAAAAAAAAAACATGACTTATGCCATGATTTTTGTAAACATTCTGGGTGCTGCCGAGAGACCGAAAGGAAGGGCATTGAACTGCCAATGACTCGGCCCGTTGTCCATGAGAATCGCAAATCTTCGGCGGCTCTGGCAGATTGGAGCATGAAGATAAGCGTCTTAAAGATCCAGGGTAACCATGAAGACCTCTAGCCACAATAGATTCCTTACAGAATAAATGTTTTCCACCTGGAAACTGCAGAGAATATATTTGTTCAGGATGCTTAAATTGATTTCTGAACCAAAAAGACATGGAAATAAAATCTCCGGGATTTTAGATTTTCCGAAACAGGAGATAAGACCCTCCTCTGTTTCCCACACGGAAACTAGATTAAACATGGCTTGCCGTCTCTCTTGGTTTCTCTGCAGATGAGTAAGAAAAAATCTCTGGGGGGGAAGACTCTTGAATTCCAACCTGTAACCCCTTTCCAATGTTTGAAGAATAAAGGAATTGTCGGAAATTTCTGCCCATTCTTTGACTAAATGGGACAACCTTACCCCTATCCTGGCATCACTGGGGATTTTTGGAAGGGGCTGAAGGAGCAAAGAGAGTCCCATTCTTTTGCTTATCTTTGTTAAAAGACCACTTTTTCTTTGCCTGTTGGTTCTAAAATTAACCTTGTCCTGGAAACCGCGAAAAGGCTTCTTATTCTGTGGCTTATTCCTTTGAGAAGACGGGGACTGCATCAGCCAAGAAGACCACTGATTTGGCAAAAAGGGCAGGCCTGACCTTTTAGAAACCTGCGACATAAAGGCATCTAGCTTAGGACATTTAAAGAAAGTCTCCTCAATTTCAGATTGAAAATGAAATTTTCTTTTGTGCCCTTTAGACTTGAACAACCTCTTTTCAGGTTCCTTTCATTCTGAAAGAATCATATCCTTAAGTGACTGGTGTACCGGGAAAGTTCTTGATTTCTGCCCCTGAAGACCCCTATACATTTTATCCTGCACAGATTGGATTTGCTGTGGCATCTCAATCTGTTCCGAGGTATATATTGATTTAAAAAGTTCATCAATATCCTCTGCTGGAAAAAGATACTTAGAGCTACCCGCCTCCTCCACCGATGGGGAATCCCCATCAGATGAAGAGTTTGGGTTCTCCCCTTCTTCCAGATCAGAGGCATATACTGGTCTCGGACAGAGGAAAGGGTCTAACTGAGGCCCGAAGGCACTTGAATTCTGGGACTAGATGAAGAAGGCCCCAGACCTGCTGCCCTGTCATTTAAAGACCAGAAGAAGGCTACAACCTCCTTCATAAAAGACATTAACTCTTTCAGAGGTAGTCTCTGAACTAGCCCTAGATGGAATGCAATCCTCACAAACAATTTTTTATATCCATCAGACAGCCTGGCTATATAGTTTCTACATTTCTTTTAGAAAAAAACTGAAAAAATAACCATAAGAAAAGAAGGCCCATACAAAAAAAGGTCCCCTGCTGTATAATCACAGACAAGGGGTTACCCTTGCGGCAGTATGGGAACCGGAGGCTGCCACTGGTTCAATCCAAGCGGGTGCTCCATCCTCAGGCCTGTCCTCAAGCTTCATGCAGTGAGTGGAGATCGGCCGGAGAAAAAGGCTGCTGTCCCAGGTGAATGTACAACGGTGTGTTCCTTGTGAACACGGCGCTGGAAAGTGCGTCACGTGACTTCCGGTTCCGGCGCCATTTTGGTACACCTCAGTGAAGCCGAGGACAAGGCTTCCAACAGGCAGAGCTATGGAAAAAAACCTGAAGGAAGTTGCCATCACTTACACTAGGTAAGCAAGTACCTCCAAAATAGGGACCCTTCTGACAGAAAAAACAGGGACTAATACACCTAGGACTTTGTCACAACCAGCACTGGCTGATGCCAGAGGAGGGGGGTCTGCCAACTACAGTTAACAGACCTAGGAAAAACAAAAAACATGTCGGTGCTCCTGGAGGGTCTGGAAACACAAAACAACTGAGGGTCAGAGGAAAGGGAGGGGCCTTTTAAATGTATCTTATTTGTGTTTCCTGTAGAGGGTGGAGCCAATCATCTCTTAAGTAGCTTTCCTGGAAGGTGAGGGCGAAAATCTTGATTTTGCAAAGAATTGTGAAAAAAAATTACAACTTTAAAAAACTCACCATGCCTCTTTCTAAATACCTTGGAATGTCTTCTTTCCAAAAAGGGGTCATTTGGGTGGTATTTGTTATTTCCTGGCATGTTAGGGTCTCAAGAAATTAGATAAGCTGTCAGTACTTCAGGTGTGATCAATTTTCAGATATTGTCAGCATAGCTTGTGGACTCTATAACTTTCACACAGACTAAATAATATACACCAATTTGTACATATTTTTACCAAAGATGGCCCGGATTCACATACATTGGCGCATATTTATGCTGGCGTAGCATATCTAATATACGCTACGCCGACACAGCGCACAGAGGCAAGCACTGGATTCACAAAGCACTCGCTCCCACTCGCTCTTAAAGATACACTGGGTTTCCTCGACGTAAGCCAGCGTAGGTGGAAGTGGGCGTGAGCCATGCTAATGAGGCGTAACCCCATGCAAATGATGGGCCAAGCGCTATAGAAGTACTTAAAATCAATGGCGCATGCGCCGTCCCGTGGCCGCATCCCAGTGCGCATGCTCAGAATCACGTCGAAACAACTGCCTAAGATACGTCGAATCACTGCCTACGACGTGAACGTAACCTACGCCTAGTCATATTCACGTACAACGTAAACGACAAAAGATATGACGGCTTGTGTTCCCTGGTCCTTACCTTTGCATGAGTTGCGCCTCCTATATGGGGAATAACTTTACGCCAGACGTACGACTTACGCAAACCGCGTATATTATGCGGCGGGCGCAACTACGTTCGTGAATCGGCGTATCGCCCTCATTTGCATAGCAAATCAATGGGAGCGGAAAATGCGCGAAGCGTAAATATGCGCCCACGATACGACGGCGTAGGCAAGTTACGTCGGTCGTAGGAAGCCTATTTTTAGGCGTATCTCAGATTGTGGGCACTGCGCACAGATAGGACGGCGCATAGTTTTTTTTTAAATTCAGTGTTTTTTTTATTGTTGTTTGCGTATCAAAAAAAATACAAAAAAGTATTACATCATCATGCATGTTATAAACAATACACAAGCATACATTTTTACCCCTATTTTCCCCTTGTCTTTTCCTATCCTCGTTCTTTATGACATTGTGAATAAGTGAAAAAAAAAAACAAAAAAAAACCCCTAGTGTCTAAACTGTCATTCCTCGTCTCCCCTCTCCCACCCCATTAAACCCTCACCCGCCCTCCCATCACACCATAAGCCAATTTTTGAAGTAAATGTACTACGTTAAGTACATCTTCCCCATAAAGAAATACCCGATAGCGGGTTAAGATATTTGTTAAATTTGAATGGCGATTTCTATATAGAACATCCTGTTTCGTCTAGCCAGGGTTTCCACATCCTCACAAACTTACTATAATTCCCCTGTCGAGTAAGTGTCACTCTCTCACTCCAAATCATTGTGTTTATAATTTCAACCCAAGATTTGACAGTAGGTGGTGTCCTAGCCTGCCACCTTAACGCAATTAACTTCCTTGCCTGGAAAAGGCATCTCAGTACCACTTCAAGGGAGCTGGCTGGCACTCTATTTTCCTCTATGCTGCCTAACAGGCATGTCTTAGACTCAGCTTCTAGCTTAGTTTTATAGGTTTTATTTATTATGGTGACCACCTCCTCCCAGTATCTAAATAGCTTTGGGCATTTCCACATCATGTGGATAAGATTACCTGTCGCTCTGCACCTTGGGCATTCGTCAGTACTTCTCCACCCAAGATTAAACATTCTCCTGGGGGTATAGTATACTCTATGTAAGAGGAACAAGTGTGATACTTTCTGAGGTGGGGAGATCGAAACCAATACCCCCCTCCTCAAGATCGCACTCCACTGTTCCGTGGTCATTTGACCTAAGTCTTTCTCCCAACCTGTCCTGCTCTTAATGGGGCCTGCCCTACTTATGGTTTTAGCTCCTATTCTAGAGTACAACTCAGATATCAGGCCTTTAGTTGATTTTGGAGAGGTTATTTTCAGGAGGGTGGGGGCCGAGGACCATACAATGGGTTGTGACCCAAACTGAGCTTGGATAGCATGTCGTATCTGTAGGTATCTATAAAATGTTTTATTTGTTATATTAAATTCCTGTCGAAGGTCTGCGAAGGATTTCATCTGTTCTCCCTTGTACAGCTGGTTTAACCGGCTTATCCCTTGTCTCTCCCATTCTTTACATCTCTCAATGTCTTTTAATTCTCTTAAGTTTTGGTTACACCAAAGAGGGGCAAATATTGTTATTCCCTTGTAGCCCATCAATGCTTTTGTTGTTTGCCACACTTTAAGGCTAAGTTTTATAGTTGGACATCTATGGGCAAACGAACCAGCCTCGAGTGCCTCTACTATTGTCCTATGTGGTGCTCCTGTTAGCATCAATCTACCGGAATGTCCGCCTCCCTCCAGTCCGCAGTTCGCAAGTTGTTGTAGCTGTGAGGCTATAAAGTATGTTTTCGGGTGAGGTACTGCCATTCCCCCCTCTTTAACTGGTAGCTGCATGGTCTGGAGACAGATCCTAGCTTGTCCCTTCTTCCGAATTAACTCTCTGAAAAGGGATTCTATCTTTTTGAACCATTTTTGAGCTATCCAGACTGGAGAGTTATGGAGGATATAGAGTAACTGAGGTAACCATAGCATCTTTATCAGGTTACATCGTCCCGCTATAGATAATGGTAGTCTACACCAGGCATCTCTTTTATGTTCCCATTTAGACAAAAGAGGAATTAAGTTATTCTGGACAAAGCTATTAATGTCCCTCGTGATCCATATCCCAAGATATTTCATCATAGCTACAACTTTCAGCTGAGGGATTCCATGCGGTATCTGGGCATCGATGGAGTCAATTGGCAGTAGTGCTGACTTTTCCCAATTAATGACCAGCCCGGAGCATAGCCCAAACTCGCCCACTACTTTGATCACATTTTTTAACGAGGTTTCAACGTCTCCCAAAAAGAAGAGGACATCGTCCGCAAACAGTGCGATCTTATCCTCTATATTATGTCTATGGAACCCTTGAATGTCTTTAGTTTTCCTGATTTTAATATCTAATGGTTCCATCGCCAAGGCGAACAGCAAGGGAGAAAGGGGACAACCCTGACGCGTTCCTCTCTCTAGTTGAAAAATTTCTGAAAATTCGTTGTTAATTTTGGTTTTTGCTCTTGGCTGATTGTATAACAATTTCACCCAACTCATAAACCTGGGACCAAACCCGAATTTCTCTAGTACCTTCCATAGGTAATCCCATTCCAGACTGTCAAAAGCCTTGGCAGCGTCCAGGGCTAAGATGGCTCTAGAGCCCTCTCCTTCTGTTGGAATTTGCATATTCAGTTACACTTACTAGTTACACTTACGCGGCGTATCTCGAGATACGTTGGCGTAAGTGCTTTGTGAATCCGGGCCATTATGTAGAAGTATACATTTTTGCCAAAATTTATGAAGAATAATTATTTTTTTTACTGAATTTTCAGTCTTTTTTCTTTTATAGCGCAAAAAAAATAAAAAACCCAATGGTGATTAAATACCATCAAAAGAAAGCTCCAAAAGAACAAAAAATTCATATGGGTACAGTGTTGTATGACTGAGTAATTGTCATTCAAAATGTGAGAGCACCAAAATCCGAAAATTTGTCTGGTTAGGAAGGGGGTTTAAGTGCCCAGTGGTCAAGTATTTAATGCATCAGGCAGAATTGCTTTTCCAGATTCCTTGTCGAACTTCAGAAGTCCAATGTCATGCTGTTCAATAACTTCTGGTAAGACAGTTTGAGGCGCTTCAACACCATCCAATTCATCAGGTTCAGTATCATCAATAAACACAACATCGCCGTCACCTCGTCTTCCCCTCCTGTCATGTTCATGTTCTCTCTGGCCTCCTCACTTCTAATCTCATCATACTCGGCTTGTGATGCATTTTTACTTGATCCACCTTCAGATTCTAACAAACTTAGCAGGTGCAGGGGACTCCATGGAAGGCGTCCAACAACTTGTTCCGGGCTTTTCAAAAAAGGTCATGAAGAACTTGCTTGACTTCTTGGCTTCCTCCGCCTCCAACTTTCTTCTCTTCCATCCTTCAGCTCCACTTTCCTTCTTCTTTGTCAAGGAAGGTTTCATGGTTTTGCGATACACCTGAAGATTGATAGAAGTGTGCTGTCAGGGCTGGTGCTCTCAAATTCTGTCGCTGGGCTCTCCAATTTTTATTCATTTCAAAGAGGAAGAACACACACACATAATAAATATACTCAAAGACATACACTTTCACTGACAAATGACCCATACACATGCTCTGATACACATGCTGCTGACTGGCACACATGCACACAATGGCCCGCGGGCACACACTGATACAAAAATCACTGATGATGTCAACACACTGGCACACTTACTAAAAATACATTGGTGCACACAATAACTCATACAAAATCAATGACACACACTAACACACAATCAAGGGACAGGGGGGGGACACTGGGGACAGGGAGGGACACTGGGGACAGACAGAGAGGGACGCAGTGTGATGAGGAGGAAAGAGAGGATTTTTGCTGACCCCCCTGGCTCCACCCATAAATGCAGCCTTACCATAACCAATAAATGCAGTAACATCTGCACCCATAAATGCAGCAACATCAGCACCCATAAATGCAGCAACATCAGCACCCATAAATGCAGCAATATCAGCACCCATAAGACCCCTTTCACACTGGGTCGCTTTGGAGGCACTATAATGCTAAAAATAGCACCTGCAAACCGACCTGAAACAGCCCTTGTAGCCCATCAGTACTTTTGTTGTTTGCCACACTTTAACGATAAGTTTTATAGTTGGACATCTATGGACAAACGAACCAGCCTCCAGTGCCTCCACTATTGTCTTATGTGGTGCCCGTTCAGCATCAATCTACCGGAATTCCCACCTCCCTCCAATCCGCAGTTCGCAAGGTGTTGTAACTGTGAAGCTAAAAAGTATGTTTTCGGGTGTGGTACTGCCATTCCCCCCTCTTTAGCTGGTAACTGCATGGTCTGGAGACAAATCCTGGCTTGTCCCTTCTTTCAAATTAACTCTCTGAAGAGGGATTCTATCCTTTTGAACCATTTTTGATCTATCCAGACTGGGGAGTTATGAAGGATATAGAGTAACTGGGGCAACCATAGCATCTTTATTAGATTACCTCGCCCCGCTATGGATAATGGTAGTCTACACCAGATGTCTATTTTATGTTCCCATTTAGACAAAAGGGGGATTAAGTTATTTTGGACAAAGCTATTGATGTCCCTCGTGATCCATATCCTGAGATATTTCATCATGACTACTACTTCTAACTAAGGAATTCCGTGAGGTATCTGGACACCAAGGGGGTCAATTGGCAGTAGTGCTGACTTTTCCCAATTAATGACCAACCCGGAGCATAGCCCAAACTCGCCCACTGTTTTGATCACATTTTTTAACAAGGTTTCGACGTCTCCCAAAAAGAAGAGGACATCGTCCGCAAACAGTGCGATCTTATCCTCTATAGTCTGTCTGCGGAACCCCTGTATATCTTCTGTTTTTCTAATTTTAATGGCTAATGGTTCCATCGCCAGAGCGAACAGAAGGGGGGAAAGGGGACAACCTTGTCGCGTTCCTCTCTCTAGTTGAAACATCTCTGAAAATTCGTTGTTGATTTTAATTTTTGCTCTTGGCTGATTGTATAACAGCTTTACCCAACTAATAAACCTGGGGCCAAACCCGAATTTCTCTAGGACCTTCCATAGGTAGTCCTCTTCCAGACTGTCAAAAGCCTTAGCAGCATCCAGGGCTAAAACAGTTCTGAAGCCCACCCCCTCTGTTGGAATTTGCATATTCAGGAACACTCTCCTGACGTTGATACTGGTTGACCTATTGGGGATAAAGCCAGATTGGTCAGGATGTATGAGCACTTGGATATACCGGTTAAGATGAGTTGCTAACACTTTGGCCAAGATCTTGGTGTCAGTACATAGAAGTGAGATGGGGCGATACGATGAGGCCTCAGTTGGATCCTTTCCCTCCTTATGTAAGACAATAATGGTGGCTTCTGTCATAGAGGTGGGAAGTATTCCATGAGTCAATGCCCAATTTAATGTCTTAAGGAGTTCTGGTAGCAGGATATCCCCATATCTTTTGTAGATCTCTAAGGGCATGCCATCTTGGCCTGGTGACTTTTGAGTTGACATCCCCGCCACTGCCTGTTTTAATTCTCCTAGAGTAATTGGCGCCTCCATATCAATGTTATCTTCCTCCGAAAGAGTCGAGATGGACAATCCCTGGAAAAATGTTCCCGGTCCTTCAGTCCCCTCCCTCCTCTTGGAGCTATAAAGGGATACAAAGAATTCTCTAAAAGTGTTTAATATCACGGTTTTATCGGAGGAAATTTCCCCGCTTGATAAACTGCTGTAACAGTGGAGGGGGGGGGGAGATTAGTTCTAATAAGCAGAGATAATAGGCGCCCCACTCGCTCTCCCTCTCCGAACTGATTCTGTTTCTGGAATATTCGTTTTCCCTCTGTTCTTTTTAATGTAGTCATTTTGTATATTTGTTGTTTTTCTAACCACTCTTTTAAACTGTGAGAGGTTGGGGCTTCAATGTATCTCTTCTCTGCCTGCAGCAACCGATTCCTTATCTCACTCTCTTCCTCCCTGTTCTTCCTCTTAATCCCTGCTATCTTTTGGATCAGGAGGCCTCGGAGGTAGGCTTTTAGGGAGTCCCATACCACCCCCACTGATGCAGTTCCCTCATTTATCTGTAAAAAATTCTTTAAGAGCCGACATCACCGTACTGTGTTCACTCATTAGCTCGAGCCAATGAGGGCTAATTTTCCATTCTCTTGGGTACCATTTACCCCTAGCTTTTATTGTCAGCTCGATCGGCGAGTGATCAGAGACTCCTCTTGGGCCATATTCTATATTTGTTACTAGTGTTGCTGCCTCCTCGTTACCCAACGCCATGTCTATTCTGGATAAAGTGTGGTGGGTCTTCGAAAAACAGGAGTATTGACATTCCTGCGGATAGCGCGTACGCCAGATATCACATAACCCCACTTCATCCAAAAATAGCGCTAATCGGTCCTCTCCTTTTGTTTTAGGTCTGTTTCCTGGCGGGAACCTATCCTGGGTCCTATCTAAGGCTTCATCAAAATCGCCTATAATAACTATCGGTATTCCTGGTTTGTCCAATGTAAACTCAATCAATTTGTGTAGGACAAATTTAAATGGGGGGGGAATATAAACGCTGGCTATCACAAATAATTTATTTTCAATTAAGCAGAATAAAAATATAAACCTTCCCTGATCATCTATCCTGCTCTCTCTACAGGAGAATACCAATCCTCTCCCCACCAGTATGCTCACTCCCCTAGAGTAGGATGAGTGATATGAGTGGTAAGTGGCCTGGAATTTTGGACCGCTCAACTGTGTAGCTGTACTTGCAGTTAAGTGTGTCACCTGTAGACAGAGCAGGCCAGCACCCCCCCCCCCCAGCATATCCAGAATAGTTGCTCTCTTGATTGGGTCCCTCATTCCACGCACGTTCAGAGATTTTATACAGAGCGTCTTATCTACCATGTGTTATAGTTGAGTTTAGCAACCCTTGACCTTTGCCCAATTTGTATCTTGGGAATCAAAAAGAAAAAGGGGTCTCGGGAGTAAAAAGAGAGGGGAGAAGGCACAAAATCTGAACAACAATCAAAATTGTATATACTGAAAGAAGGAACCGCAAGGAACACGTACATCTAAAAATAAGATACTACTATATAAAAAACTCCCCAGGGTACTACTTTTGTCAAAAGTGAGAGCATAATACGACTCTCCTATCACTGAAGAAGCAGTAAAAAGAAAGAAGAAAAGGGGACCACAAGAAGTGTTTACTCACTTCGCCATACCGTAAAAAATAAATATAATGAAAACGATCTAAATAGGGAAATTGCAATTGTAAATCGTGTCATTAAACGCTTAATAGTGGTGTGTAACCCAACCATTCCTCCCCCACCCTTCCCCCTCTCTCCCTAATAGATCCCTCCCTCCTATCCCTACCCCCTCTGCACCACCCTCCCTCCTGGGCCTCCCCTAGGGGCTCTACCTGTGGCCTCCACACTACTCACCATTTTTGGGACCTCCAAACTACCATACCTCCCTATACAAACCACAACCATACAACCCTCCATCACCCCCCCCCCCCTGCCCCACCCCACCCACCCCCTCCCTCTAACATCAATTTGGTGCCTCTTACTTTCTCCTCCTCCTGTTTTGTGAAAAAAAAATATTTTTCTCAAATAACTTTTTTATTGAATAGAAAAAAATTAGGTTGCGTACAGTATACAAGAACATATGACACAGCATAAAGGTAGACAAGATAATAAGGCATGTGTCTGCCTGTGTGGCATGTATTTAAGTAATAAGTAACACAGGCCTTTTACATGTGTCTTGGTAATAGCTAACACAAAACTGAAGGTGAAAATACCATAGCACATCAATATGCATACGTGTACTGCAAAACGTCGAACATGGAGGGGGCCTCAGGGGTACCCCCAGAAGAGAGGAAGGAGAAAAGAAAGGAGAGAAAAGAAATAGGAGGGGAGGTAGAGAGGTAAGAAGAGGGAAAGATCATCGAGTTAGCTCAGTTACCTGATCACGGTGGGTCCTCCCGAAGACGCCAAGGCGCCCAGACCACGTCGTGGGCTTCCAACCTGTCCTGTATCCTGGCAGTCATTCTCTCCATCAGCTCCACATCTTTGATTCTAGTGTACAAGGTCCCCGGGTCAGGGGGAGAGCGTTTTTTCCAATTTAGAGCTACAAGGCATCGGGCAGCTGTGAGGATATGGCGCGTTAGCTTTCTACAAGGCAACGATGTTCTCAGGGGAGATAGGCCCAGGAGGAAGAATTTGAGGGACATGGGGATCTGTGCTTCCAGGAGGCGGCCCAACAGTTGTTGCAACTCAGTCCAGTAGGGGACAATCAGCGGGCAGTTCCAGTAAATATGAAAAAGGGAACCTCTGTCTCCCTGACACCCCCAGCAACGGTTGGAGTTAGCAGGGTATATAGAATGAAGCACATCGGGGGTCATATACCAAAACAGGAGAACCTTATATGTATTTTCCTTGTATAGAGTACATAGTGAGCTCTTTGCTGCCTGAGACCAGATAGTCCGCCATTGCTCTATGGGTATTACCTCATTGAGGGCCTTTTCCCATCGAATCATATAAGAGTGTTTACCTAGGGATTCCAGGGGATAGGCATTCAATATTTTGTAAATATCAGAGATTAAGCCTTTTTGGGCCGTTCCGGCCAAGACCAACCTTTCAAAGGGAGTTGGAGGGGAAAATTGCAGGGTGGGTGCTATGGAAAGGGCATAATGGCGGATCTGCAAGTAACTATAGAATACCTGCCGGGGGATATCAAAAATTATATTGTAGGCTGGCGAAGGGCAATAATTTACGCGACAAGGGATCTACCAAATTCCCAAAGTGGAATAGGTTCCGGGACGTCCATGGGTAAGACATTTGTCGGGTGAGGCTATCTGGCACCTTGGGGTTGTACATAAATGAGGTCAAAAGCGAGGTTTCCGAGGACAGACCACAGGGTCATGACAGCCGACGCCATAGTCGTCGGAGCTGTGACACAGAGCCCAACATACCGTCAGAGGGAACCTCCACATTCGCACTCCACAGCAGGTTGTTGGGGTGAGTCGGGGCTAACCACGGTTTTTCAATCTCCGTCCACTTGTTGTAGGACCACTGGGTAAACCAAGAGGGTATGGCCCGGAGCTGGGTGGCCTGATAGTACAAGGTTGGGGAACGCAAGGCCCCCGTCCGAGCGCGCCGCCGTCAGCACCGACTTGGGGACTCTATGTCTTTTGTAATTCCAAGTAAATTTAAGTAGGTCGGATTGAAGTTTCCTCAAGTGTTTATAAGGGACAGGGATGGGTAACGTTTGAAAAAGATAAAAAAGCTTTGGGAGTATCGTCATTTTAATCGAGGCGATCCGGCCGAGCAACGAAATATGGTACTTTTTCCATTGCAGTAGCAAGGATCTTATTGAGCGGAATAGGGGAGGGAAATTTTCCTGGTACAGGGTAGTGAAGCTGGGGGTGATGTGTATCCCCAGGTATTTCAGGGAGGTTGTTTTCCACTGATAGGAAAAGTTGGCCTGCAGGTGTGCAACCTCCGCTCCAGAGATATTAATTGGAAGGGCCTCTGACTTGGAGGTGTTGATTTTATAGCCTGACAAAGCCCCGTACCGGGACAGTTCCGCATGAAGGTTCGGGAGGGAGATCCTAGGCTGTGTCAGGAAGAGGATAACGTCATCCGCGAACAGAGAAATTTTAAATTCCCTGCCTCGGACTGGTATCCCCTGGATGGACGGGTTGCCCCGTATCGTGGCCGCCAAGGGTTCAACACACAGGGCAAACAGCAGGGGTGAGAGTGGACACCCCTGCCGGTTGCCGTTGGTAACGGGAAAGGAAGGTGAGAGGGCAAAGGGTGTCTTGACCTGAGAGGAGGGGTCGGAGTAGAGATGTCGAATCGCGCTCAAGAATGGGCCCCGTATCTCCACGTGGTGCAATGTGGCGAACATGAAGGGCCACCCGAGTCGGTCAAAGGCCTTCTCGGCGTCCAGGCTTAACAGCAGGGACGCCGTATTTTCCTTATTCGCCACATCCACCAAATCAATTATCTTTCTGGTGTTATCGCCCGCTTGCCTAAGCGGCACAAATCCCACCTGATCCTTGTGGATAAGGGACGGTAAGACCATGTTCAAGCGGATCGAGAGTAATTTCGTAAATATTTTCAGGTCCGAATTTAGTAGGGCGATGGGTCTGTAGTTGGCACAGAGAACTGGGTCCCTGTCCGGCTTGGGAATCAGGGTGATAAAGGAGCGCTGCATGTCTGTCGGGACAGGGGTATCCCGGAGAAAGGTATTAAAAAGTTTACACATGTGGGGGAGCAAGAGGGGCAGAAAGGCCTTATAATATTCGTAGGGCAGGCCGGCTGGGCCCGGGGACTTATGGGAGGGCAGGGATTTGATAGCCTGCTCTATCTCTTTCTCTGTAATCCGCATGTTTAGCGATGTCAGGTCAGAGGGCTGGAGTCGGGAGACGCCACTTTGCTCTACTGTTCAATGCTACGGGAGATGTCCGGGGGGAGTGGGTCACTGGGTATGTCAGGATTATTGTACAGGTGCTTATAGAAGTCCGCAAACGTGTGGGCTATGTCTCTGGGGTGGGACTGTAGGCAGCCTGAGTTGTCCTTAATTTGGTGGGGCGTCGTCGAGAGGTGGGCATCGCGCAATTTCCTTGCTAGGAGGGTGTGGGCTTTATTCCCCTTGTCGTAGTAAACCTGCCGTAGTCTAACAAGGGCTTTTTCCACCCGCCCTAGGGCCAAGTCTCTCAGGGTCGCTCGAAGGTTGGTGATTTTCCTAAAGAGAACAGAAGGGGATACCTGCAATCGGCGCTCGAGGACCTCAAGCTCCCCCTCGGTTCTCTTTTTGGTGGCCAGTGCATCTTTTTTTAGGGCGGCGGACAGTGCCATACATCTACCCCGGAGGACCGCCTTATGGGCCTCCCAGAGCGTAGAGGTGGAGACGTCAGTAATGTTATTTTCCGCAAAATAAAGTTGTAGGGTGGAGGCGAGTTCCGTCTTGGCCGGTAAGTGCTGAAGGAGGAAGGTGTTTAATTTTCAGTTATAGGGCCTCCAGACAGGGGAACCCAGGTCTAGTGTCAGTAAGATGGGAGCGTGGTCCGACCACGATATCGGGAGTATCTGTGCTTCCCGTATCACTCGGAGCGTAGAGTTGTTGGTGAAGAAGTAATCAATACAGGAATGAGCTCTATGGGGGGACGAGTAGAAGGTATACTGCCGATCGCCCGGGTGGAGGGCCCTCCGGGCATCAAAAAGAGCATAGCGTCTAGAGATTTGGGGGGAACAGCTTCGAGTCCCTAAGGGCCCGGGCTGACAACGCCCGGGGACCCACCACATGACGATCGGCAGTCGCGGATTGGGTCAGATTAAAGTCGCCCCCCACCACTAGGAGCCCATGGTCTGATCTAAAGAGGCGAGTAAACACCTTGGTCAGAAACCTATGCTGTTGGGTATTCTGGGCGTATAGTGCACAAAAAGTCACTTCCTGCGTCTGCCACAGGCCTCTGAGTATAACAAAGTGTCCATGGGGGTCGCTATAGCTGCCAGAGCAAGTGAACGGAGAGCCATGCTTAATGAGTATTGCGACTCCAGCCCGCTTACGGGGACCCGCAGAGGAGTAAATTTGCGGAAATTGCCTAGAGGTGAATGCGAAGGACCCTTTGTTATCAAAGTGCGTTTCTTGGACGAAAACTACGTCAGCGCCCGATTGTCTAAACTCCCTTAGTGCCAGATGCCTTTTCCTATCAGAGTTTAAGCTGTGTACGTTCAAGGATAATATCTTAGCCATGGGGTATATAGGGAGGGGGGAGGAATCTCTTACCTGAGGTGGTGTGGAGCCGATGGAGAGCAGAGGCCGAGGAAGGGCGCCCCGGGAGGCACTTTAGGCAAGTTCCGCACAGTCCGTGATGAGCCACTCGACGAATGAGGGGGGAGGGGGGGAAGGAGAGGACCAAGAGAAAGAGAGAGAAGAGAAACATTAGTACACACAAATAGACAGTGAGCAACTAAAACTAACATTTGCATTAGACCTTGAGAGGCCAAAAGGCCTAGGTCAACACGGATTCCCAAGGACCCACCCGACCACACCTCAAAGGAGTGCGCCGGGTGGGTGCCCCGGAGCCCTGAAATGGTCATCAAAAATGAAAAACACAAATAAATACAGTCACTAAACCAGAGGGGGGTGGGTGAGCAAAAAAGGCTCCCACTCTCTCAAGTCTCAAAGGAGACGTGCCCATAAGGCAGGTAGGGTCTGAAGCGGAGGGCACAGTAGGGGGGACTATGTATTCAAAAAAAAAAAAAATGTCCAGGGCAGGATCACCATTTAAGATGGTAAAATAAATCTTTCAAAAGAGAAAACATGTAAGAAAAAATTAGCAGCACAAAGGGAAGGCATGTCAAAGTTCATGTGCCTCTGTGATTGTTCGCCTTGCGAGGGGCCTCCTTACTCCGGGGGCAATTGGATGAAGGCACTTTCTGCCAGACCACTGGCGGAGCAGGAGGGGTGGCCACCAGGTCCCAATCAGGGAGTTGGGGGACAGGGATCCCCAAGACATCACAAAATTCAGGCGTCTTCGCAGTGGGGCGCCTTCAGGTGCCTCGGCGGTAAGGGGACTTACGGGGGGCCTCCTTGCTCCGGGGGCGGTTGGACGGAGGCACTTTCTGCCAGACGACTGGCAGGGCGGGTGGCGTAGCCACTAAGTCCCATTCAGGGAGAGCGGGGACAGGAATCCCCAAGACTTCACAGATAGTGTCGACGTCCTCCGGGTACCTCAGGATGGCCGACTTGCCCTGATGTTTGGCCGTGAGGCTGAAGGGGAAACCCCACCTATAGATTATGTGTTCGTCTTGCAGAGCATGGAGCAAGGTTTGTAGGAGCCGGCGTTTTTGTAGAGTAATCCATGAGAGGTCCGGGTACAGCTGCACTGCAACATCCCGATAAGACACTTTCCTTGCCAAGCGAGCCTGGCGCATGATCTCTTCCTTCAGGGGGTAGGAACTGATCCTTGGTTTGGAGGTGGCATTCTTAGGGCGCAAAGCGCGCTGGGCTCTGTCCATCTCAATGCGGGTGTTAGGGGGTTCTCCTAGGAGGGTGTTGAACACTGTCTGCAGCGTGTCCTGAAGATCCTCCGAGCCTTCTGTTTCGGGGACCCCACGCAGCCTGATGTTATTTCGGCGCCCCCTATTGTCCAGGTCCTCCAAGTGGCGCTGCATATCCCGCAGGAGGGTGCGATGAACCTTGAAGTTGAACTCTGTGAACCGCCAACCTGGTTTCCTGAAGTTCTTCTTCAGCCATTTCCACTCGATCCGTTAGGTGTTTCATACCAGACTGGAGCACCTGAATTTCTGAGCGGCACTCTGACTTGACCTCCTCAATCAGTTGTTTAAAGTCCTTCTTCCTAGGGATTGCTTGCAAATATGAGTGCCATTGTGGGGGGACAGGGTGGGCCTGGGCAGGCATCTGCTGGTGCACCGAGGGAGGATAGCACGGCATTGGCTGAGGGTGCAGGGTGGCTTAGCCATGTGCCATGTATGCCATATCTGTGGAGGAGTGTCCCGGGTCGCTCCAAGATGAAGCCTGGGTAGAAGGTCGGGGCCCCTGGATCTCTGTCCCATGGTGAGGGGTGGGAGTAGTGCCCACAGTCTGGGCATAGGTGAGAGGGGTAGACTGCAGCTGAGAAAGTCTCTGGGCTTTAGGAGGGGGTTGATCCCGTGCATCGGGGCTGAAGGCCTCATGAAGTCCCACAGGCTCCTGCAGTATCTGGACTACTGGGTATAGTGGGGCTGGGAGAGCAGGGAAATCCACAGAGGATAAAGAAGGGGTAGGAGAGGGGGAGCCCGGATCCAGCTCAAGAAGGACAGGGTCAGACATGGTCCTCAGCAGCCTGGGGTATGCCTCAGAGCACTGTGTGAAAAGCTGAGGGGGAGCGGGGGGGCCAGCCGCGCCGACCTGTGCTCCATGCAGCGTGGCTGCAGAGAAGGTGGAACGGCTGGGGCTGCGTGGACTCACCGCTCCAGAGGCAGAGATGGGGTCCCTGGAGCTCAGCGCCGCCAACGGGTGTCCCTCTGGGGTCCGGGAGTCAGAGCGAGCCGGCTGGATGGGCTGTGAGGACGGCTGAGAGCCCTCAGTGGAGCGGTCCGGCGCCATATTGTCCTCGCCGCCGCACGGCATGTCTTGGTGCACAAAGAAGGATCTGAGGTCCGCTGCTGTGCCGGATGGAGGCTGCGAGGTACCCCGAGGTTTTGTAGACCGGGTGTGCCTGGATCTGCCCATTAAGGTGGTGTAAAAAGTCCCCAAAAGTGCCCTTGTAGCTCAGGCTGTGAGAGAGCAGAAGGCTTAGGCTGCCATCTAGGTTGGCTTCCGGTCACGCCCCCTTTGTGAAATTTGAGTGCATTTAATTGTGTTAGGAAAAGGATTCCCTGTGTTTTAACTAGCCTATATTCGTCTCATTACCATATTGCAGTGTTGCTAAATTCATATACATATTTAAAAGTGCAATAATGCATCGGACATTTGCTGTCGGAATTTCCGATAACAAATGTTTGAGAGCCGGTTCTCAATTTTTCCGACAACAAAAGTTCTTGTCGGAAATTCCGATCGTCTGTATGCAATTCCGACACACACAATCCTACACCTGCTTGGAATCATTGAACTTCATTTTTCTCGGCTCGTCATAGTGTTGTACGTCACCACGTATGCAACACAAGTTTGAGCCAACATTCCGTCTGAAAAAAATCCACTGTTTTATTGTCGGAAATTCCGATTGTGTGTACGCGGCATCATTGTGCATCTTGAAACAGCCACCCCACATGTTTTCAGACAGTCCTGTATTTCACCTGAAGTTATTTCTGGGTTTTTCTTTGCATCCCAAACTATTTTCCTGGCAGTTGTGGCTGACATTTTAGTTGGTCTACCTGACCATGGTTTGGTTTCAACAGAACCCCTCATTTTCCACTTCTAGATTAGAGTTTGAACACTGATTGGCATTCTCAATTCCTTGGATATCTTTTTATACCCCTTCCCTGTTTTATACAGTTCAACTACTTTTTCCCGCAGATCCTTTCACAATTCTTGACAGCTAGGGATGCAACGGATCCTCATTGATCCGTACGGATCAACACCTTTGGGTCGGCACACATGGCGATCCGCGGGCCTCCTGTTCCATAGGAAAGGCCACGGCTTCGGCCTAGCTCCCAGAGAGGAGGCCATCTTAGTCCACCCGGCGTGGGGATGCAGGCTGCTCCACGGAAGTGGATTTGGGGGCACTTTCCCTTGAGCTCATGGTGACTGACTCCTCACAGCCCAGCGATGTGCTCTATGCTGCACCTTGAGGGATCCACACGAGGAGTCACTGCCTCACCTGATGTCCTGCTGCTGCCAGAGAAGAGAGGAGGAGATCGGGGGGATCTGTATGGACTGAGCACGGGGGGGGGGGGCTTTCACTAGACACACAACACTCAGCCCGCCGATCAATGACACTGCCATGGGATCTGATGATTGGGACAGTTCAGGTCACAGGAGGGAACTGGTGACACCACTTTCCTACATGGGGCTGCGACTTCCACTTAGCTGCACGTCTAAGTATTGCAAGATGCCCACATGCATTTGTGATTTGGGGGGTAAGGGAGGGCTTGTGTTTGTGTGAGTAGGGCATGTGATAGAAAGACGCCCCAGAGATTACAGTGGGGTGGCTAGAAAAAACACCTTTACCCGTGGGTGGAAAAAAGAGGAGGAGGCTGCAGGACACACGGCTGAGGAGCCCGGACACACACATAGGACACACAACACAACACGGGACACACACATAGGACACAAAACACATATATATTTTTATATATATTAGAGTGAGAAGGGGGCAAGCGGACATCTTGTTACACCCACTGGAGTTTTAGATTTCACAGTTATTTTCAACACAAAACGGAGCTTAAATGCTTAAATACAGAATTTGTAAATCCGACAGACTGTTTAAATGTTAAATCAAAGGTGTTCTGTCACATTAGCAACCATGTAAGGTCAGCAGGTTTGCTGCTGCTTTTAAAATTTAACATCTAAACAGTCCGCCAGATTTCCAAATACTGTATTTAAGCATATAAGCTCCGTTTTGTGTTGAAAATAACTGTGAAATCTAAAACTCCGGTGGGTGTAACAAGATTTGTCTTGTCTTTTTTTTTTTGCCGATCCGAAAATGATCCAATCCGTGACTCTGACGTGAGGAACGATCCGATCCGTGAGTTTTTTGATCCGTTGCACCCCTATTGACAACTCAGTTTCCAGAAACGTCAGTGTAGCACTGAATAAAGATGCAAGGATGTCAGGAGTCCAGAAACACATTGACCCTTTTATATACATACACACACACTAATTACAAGGAAACAGATCACAGGTGAGGATGGTTACCTTTAATAGCCAATCAAACCCCTTTGTGTCAACTTGTGTGCATGTTATCAGGCCAAAATCACCAGGGTATGTAAACTTTTGATCAGGGTAATTTGAGTAGTTTCTATTGTGATTTTGATTTAAAAAGAGTAAACAAAATTGATTGATAATAAATGGCTTCAGCCAAACACTAACCATGAGTGAAAGAAATGTTTTTGTGTTATCATTCATATTCTCGGAAAAATGTCCAAGAATTCATAAATTCTGCCAGGGTATGTAGCTGCTGACTTTTAAATGGATGGAACTTTAAAGCCAGTAGCTACAAACACTGTAGCTGCTGATTTTTAATAAGGACACTTACCTGTCCTAGGCGCCTGCGATGTCGCCCCCCCCCCCCCCCTGAGGTGCTTTGTGAATGGGCGGCTGCTTTCTGGGATACACACAATTCCCAGAAGACAACGCGGGGAGGACAAGGAAGAAGACCTGCCGCAGTATGGGAAGAGGCAGATTAGGAAGTTTCGCATAGCAACCGCCATTTCTGGTAAGTAAAATATATATTTTTGTTTCCTTTTTTTTTCTTACGGTGGACCTTCACTTTAAATAAATCCACTCTCACTTCCTGTTTTGGCTGCAGCACAGGAAGTGAAGGTAAATCTCCTCAGTGGGAGACTTATGGGGGAAAAAAAAATAAAATAAGACTGGGTATAACCTTTTGTATGCAAGATAATAAAATAAAAAAGTGTTGCCTTTAGTAATGAGCTGAAAAGTCGAGGCTTGCCTCCTGTATTGGAAGGGAAGACTATGAGGTAAACAGAAAGTAGACATATATAAGCAGAAGAAGGGGGGGGGGGGTGAGGGAAGTGTGAGCCCCCTCTTTGCAGTACCCCCTTGTGTATGAGATGACACCTCAGTAGCCCTGTCCTGCCATGCCAGTGACTTTCCTCCAGTGAGCGGGCTCTCCCCTCCCTGCCATGTGCCGGAGTGGGAGGTGTGTGTGTGTGCAGATGATGGAGCCGGCTGGACTTCCTTGTTTAGCTTTGCCCAGTAGCAGGCCTGGCTCCTCACCATGAAGACAGTGGGCCCGGCCCGGCTGACATAGGAAGTGTTGGCAGTGTGTTGTTAGTGGAGTGCACGCAGCGTGGACGGCTCTGGGATTTGCTGACTGACTGAGCGACCATGGGCTGAGTGCGGAGCGGACGGTAGAGAAGTCCCGGATGAAGAAGTTTCAGTCATGGCTGTGCTGAGCGCCGTCAGTGCGGATCGTCGTTGAAGCTTGTAAACGGACATGAGCGGGTTCGGTGAGGAGTGAGGGGAGCCGTACAGCCGCAGACAAGTGATTGGTCACTGTGAGGGGACTCCGGGGGACAAAGGCTTGGCATGTTCTCTTCTCTGTGCCCCCCTATGCCCGGGGGCTCTTCTCTCAGCCAGCCCCCCGCCCCAGCCCTCTCCACCTCGTCCTCAGCCGCCTCTTCCGTGTCCGGACACCGCCACAGGCCCCGGGAGCCCTCCGGGAAGCGGAGGAAAGAGCGGCACGGGAAAAAGAAACGGAGGCCCGAAGAGGCCACTATGGGCCTGATGGAGGAGGGAGAAGTGCCAGCTGTCCCTCGGGGAGCCCGGCACCATAGAGACAGAAAGAAGAGGCACAGAGAACGCAGGAACCTCCTCAGGAAGGTCGGCACTCTGCACAGCGCCCCTGTGGAATACGACGACGTCAGTTCGTTATCCGAAGGCGAGCAAGGCCAGGAGGCTTCCTTCACACCGGCGCTAGGCCTCATCCCATCCCCAGCCTCGGATAGGTGCCCCTCGCCGCCTATGCTGCACCAAACGCCGCTGCCGCTTCTACGCCAGGCCGTGGACTCTGACAGGAGCGGCCGGAGGAAAAGGCGAAGGCAGGAGTCGGCTCCGAGGAACGATGGCCGGGGAGGAGGAGGAGGGCGGACCGAGGACAGGAGGAATAGGCAGGCCGCTGGGAACCTGTTGCTCCCCGAGCCTCTGATGCACGTTCAGCCCTGGAGGCCTCAGGAGGAGTCCGCCAAGAGGACAGAAGTCAGGGCCGCGGCCTCGCACAGGCCGAAGAGAGAGGAGGCCGCCGCGGCCTCGTACAGCAAGCAGACGCCCAAGGCCTACAGAGGGGACCGGAGCTCGTCCAAGGCCTCGCCCCAAGGCAACCATCGCAAGAAATCGGCCAGTCCGGCCCGATCACCCAGTCCTGGTTACAGCGGACACCGGCTAGGCCGCCGATCTCCCAACTATGAGAGGACGGACGCTTCTCCGGGCCGCAGGAGATCCCGGAGCCCGTACAGCCCGGTCACTAGGTGAGCCCCGCTCCCTCCATAGTCCATACTATGTTTGGGGGTTCTGATTACAGGTACTGGGGGTCATCACGTGTGTCCTGCTGGGAGCTTACATTATATTTTAGGGCTCATTCACACAAGGACAAGGTGATTTGTCTGTATGATCTGTGGATTCACTTCTCTAAAAAAAAAAAGTAGGATGTTTTCGCACAGATCAGGTCATTTCTGTTAAGCAGGCCATAGATGATTGCATTTTCCTTCCTTCCACCATTCATGGAAGGAAAATAGCAAGATTCTCTCAACACAGTCAGACTCAAATCACACTTGAGCAACTCCAAAGTCGTGCGACTTTGATCTGACTTTACACACTCCGTTGTGTCAAAAGTCACATCAAAGTAGTGCAGGCAACTTTTAAAAGACACATAGATTTGAACGAATGCCATTGAAAAGAATGGGGCTGCGACTTGTCATGGGACTTTGCTGGCGCATGACAAGTCACACAAGTGTGAATGGAGCCTAAGCCCTAGTTCACATTGGAGCAACTTGTCATGTGATTTGACCGGTCAAAAAGCATGACAAGTCGCATCCTTTTGCCGGCAATCGCACTGTTTACCGACTTTGCTGTGCCGCATGAATTTGAAAAAATAGTACATGCACTACTTTTGGTGATTTTTGGGTGCGTCTTGAATAGAGCTCTGTGCATAAAGCTGCACAGATGTCTTCAAAGTCGCACCCAAAGTCACACAAACATGCGGCTTTGAAATTGTGCGATTTCAGATGAAGTTACACGTTTTCAAAGCCGCATTTAATGTGAATGAGGGCTCATTCTTAATGGTGGCGTCCCTTCCACATCGATAATGTGTCTTGCCATCGGGGAGCCTTTCTGGCTGGCAGAACAAGAGGGTTATTTATAGCAGCTGTAGCCATCAGCAATGATCGCATATAAAAAATATCCAACAGGCTGGTTGTAATGAAGTCATTTGATGGATTGACTTGGGTACAACCATAGGTGAATCTCAGCCGGTCCCTGCTGTACAGGCCAAGATAGGATTCATCTATGACTGGCTTTGGGGCTAATTCACATCACCCGCTGATCTCGGCGCATTGCACGGTTCATTTATTAATTTTTTTTAACTTTAGACTTTATTGAAATCTCGCACAGACATTTTTTTAAAGTTCAATTGGCCGTCACATTATGTAAGGTGGTGCATTGCCTCGTACTGCACTGAAAAAAGGTGCTGCATGCAGTATTTTATTTCTTTTTTTCAGTACACACCACCCCAATGCAGTGATGTGAACCCGGGCACACAGGAGACAGCATTTTGCCTCGTCATGTGGTGGGACTGCACTAGGGGTGAGCACCCAATGCAGTCATATTGCATCTGGTATGAATATACCCTAATGCATCACAATGCACTGGCACATAATGGTATATATCTATCAAATTCGTCTGCTGGTGTGAATAAGCCCTAATTTCAAATGTTATTTTTAAAGGATAAAGACACTTTTCAGCTCCTCCTGCCCCCCCTTTAGACCCGGTTCACAGCAGGGGTCCTGTCCTGTGTGTCCTGGCACACTGTTTCAGGTCCAATTTCAGCCCGAATTCTGGGCTGAATTCAGACATGAAACGGACGAAAAACGCACAAGACTCCTGTGCAAATTTGCATCGGAGCCACATTGGAGATGTGTGAATCGGCTACATAGAGAGCCGGTCACAATCTCCTGCTATTGCGAAAATGGATACGGAGAATCCGCATCCAATTCGCAATAGCGTGAACCCAGTCTTAAATTCTACGGCCTGTTTCACACAGGCTTTAGCTCGTAAAAGAGCAGCATGAACAGCAAGCTTTGACAAAGCATTTGCAGAACTTTCAGCAAGCTTTGTTAAAACTTCTAAAGTATCGTTTAGCTCCATTAAGAGCCTATTCACACAGGGGCGACATCCGCCTGACAAGTTGCGTCCCGCTCTGTTCAATAGAACCGTTCTAATAGAAACGATGCAAGTCATTCTGACTTAGAACAAGGTTCTTGTACGACCTTGGGGCGGCTTGCATTGACTTCTTTACAAAAGTCATTTTGCAAGTTGCCTCTGAAGTCCATCTTCAGGTCGCTTTGCCGTGTCGCCCCCAAAGTTGTGCCGCCCCTGAGTGAATGGGCTCTTATGGGTGTGTTGATTGCTGCTTTAGGCAAGCTGCTAGAAGGCTTCAACACTTTTTGAAGCTTGTTGAAAGCCTGCTAGCAGCTTGCCTAAAGTGACAATCAACATTCCCATTAGGATCTGTTCAACATTTACAAACATGGCGCTAAATGGTAATTTTAAAAGCTTAAACAAAGCTTACTGAAAGCTCTGCAAATGCTTTGTCAAAGCTTGCTATTCACACTGCTCTTATACAAGCGGAAACCCATGTGAAACAGGACTAACTCCTGCTTTGCTATTATTTTTTTAAATCGTTTTTTTGGGCTAAGCTGGTCCAGATAAACTATTTCCTTTACTAATTGCTGCGGCTGCTGTCAGCGTAGTATAAACTGTATGCAGCGCTGTTTCAGTTGGCACATGAGGACTCCCAACCTTCTGTTGGAACAAAAGTGTGTTGGGCTGAGCCCTGCTCACAGAAGCATTGTATTTTATCCAAGGTTTGCTTTGAAACAATGTTCACTTATTATTTTTGCCCTGACCTAACCGACCCCACCCTCCCTCTTCACAGATGTATACTTACTGAGATTCGGTGATTGTTTACATCGGGTGCTACAAGTCCTCGCTGTCCTGTCAGTACCTTGCAGTACCGCCTCACAGATTTCAATGGGGCTCACTCACATTCGCCTCCACCCTCAGGAGACAAAGGTAGAAGTTTGTGGGGACAGTGAGGACTTGTGATGCTCTATGTAAACACACCCTGGAGATCGCTGCCACCTGATTTCAGTACAGTAAGTATACATCTGTTGAGGGGGAGGGTGGGATTGGTTCGGCTGGGGCATAAAGGGTAAGTGCATTTATTTTAAAGGACAGATATCCTGTAAACTTCAGATAGAGTAGTGAATAGTTAGAACTCTCATGAGGTTCTCACTTCCTAATGTGTATACACAAGAGGAAGTGAAAAGAAATCTCTGCGAAGTGGGGATACATTTCTTCTCTTTTTAGATCTAACTGGAAAAAAAATTCTCATTGGAAGATTCCTCTCACCTTCAGTGGCAACGGTTTACATTTTGTGTTTCCCATTGCTTTCTGTTTTTGAAGGCCGTGTTGGCAAGGTCAAATATAAAAGGTTATACTCCCCAGCTGGGACACAGACAGCAATAATAACCCAGCAGCTCTGAGTTTCTAACCTTTTGCTACTCTATCCAAAGTCCTAATTTTTGGCTATGCATGCACTTTACTGTCATTTTATTATCTTCTAGCTCTTGATGACATCATGTTTGTTCAGCTATCACCTGCTTTGCAGTAGTGATGTCATGTTTTGTAAATGTAGAATCCAATTTCTAACAGCAGATATTGCTGCCCAAATTTTCAGAATAACATTTCAGTGAATAAATACAGCTTTATTTAATGCAAGAATAATTATTTTCACCATTCCAAACCTCCCTACTCTGAAAAAAGTCCACCTTTCCCCCTTCATTTAGCCATTTTCTTATTCTCATTATCGACTTGCCCCCTGCCAACATCTTTGCCTAGCCGAGAATTACACAAACTTTACCCTGCAGCCTCCTGGGATATCCACGTCCCATATTCCAGAAGGCATTGACTGAGGAACCACAAAGCATTAAAAGACGGACCTGGTGGCACAAACTGAAAGCATCCAGAAGGGACAGCTGGCTCCCAATGAAATGAGAAAGGAAGATGACGCCGCAGGACCTGTTATGCAGCAGCGGAGCTTTATTCAGAACAACCCTGGATTTACTGGGTGTATGTTTATGGAGGATAATGCAGCAAATAAGGTAAGTAGAGACTGCAAATATTTACAGTGTAGCAGAGGATCTGTTCCTGGAGGAGATGACTTTGAGAGTTGAGGTACCCGGCCTCTCCCCCCCTAACCCCCCAATTTTCTGTTCACCACTGGCTTCAGTATGCTGCCAAGCACATTGTAATCCTGAACTTGACGGCATTTAGTTTGCACTGTGCATAAAAAAAAAATCATAAAGTACTGTTTTCAGCATTGCCACTTGGTTTATACTGCAGCGTTGCTTGTAGTTTCCAACAAGTGCATGTGTAACATGGTGACAAATTAGCACAACTGGCAGACAGTTATAATTTGACAACAGAAAATGCCTGAACCAGGACCTTCACAGCAAGATCAAATGGCACGTTGGCACAATTTGCTTGCCACTTTTTTGCACGTCGTGTTTCCAAGTGTCAGTTTAAACAAACTAATGCTGATAGCAGCATAAGTTTAACCACTTCAGCTCCAGAAGGTTTACCCCCTTCATGACCAGGCCATTTTTTGCGATACGGCACTGTGTTACTTTAACTGACAATTGCACAGTCATGCAACGCTGTACTTCAAAAAAAATGTGTGTCCTTTCTAGGGCTGAAACAACTAATCGATTAATCGACAACTAATAGATTATGAAAAAAGTTGTCAACTATTTTCATAATCGATTAATCGGCCAATTGATTAGTTGGCCTGCATATAGAATAGATTACTCGTTTTCATATCAGGAAATACAGTGCAGCACACATACAGCTCAGTACACCATCCATACATGTCACTAAGTGCCTGAGAATTTGTGAATGTGCAAGTGTGAGGAGCAATGCCTCATGGGACATGTAGTCCTGGGCAGGAAGTTTTTTTTTTTAAACCTTGCTATAGTGGGCGCTCTATACTATACCTTTGCAGCTTGCTATTGAGGCACTCTGAAGGCAGGAGGAGCCAGAAGCATAGTTGAGGGATCCCAGAAGTGGAGGATCTGGGCTGCTCTGTACAAAACCATTACACAGAGAAGGTAAGTATAACAAGTTTGTTTAAAAGAAAAAAACTTTAAAGACTATGTGCAGAGAAGATCAGCATCTGAACCCAGAGAAAGTGGAGGTAATAGAAAGCATTACAATTACTGTAATTGGTTATTTATATTTACCACTGCATATCAATATTTAAGAATAAATTGCCTTTTTATTTACATATTAACTAAATTGTACACCACACTTTTTTTTTTTTAAAAGATTATCCGATTAGTCGATTAATCGAAACAATAATCGACCAACTAATCGATTATGAAAATAATCTTTAGTTGCAGCCCTAGTCCTTTCTTTTCCCACAAATAGAGATTTCTTTTGGTGGTATTTGATCACCTCCTGCGGTATTTGTTGCGCTCTAAACAAAAAAAGACACAGTTTAAAAAAAATAAACAATATTTTTTTAATTTCTGCTGTAAAACGCATCCAATAAAAAAATTGGATCACAGCTGGTCACCGGCGCCATGTGAGAACGTCGTAGACCTGGAAGTAAAAATCACGTACCTGTACGTGATTTCGCCCAGAGGAGCTGCAGCCCCACAGTACATATATGTGGGGCGGTCGGCAAGTTGTTAAAGTGTAACTAAACTAGAGGTCGACCAATATATCGGTTAAAAAAAAAAAAAAAGACGATTTACTTCAGCGCGACTTGCATTGACTTCTATAATACAGAAGTCATTTGCAAGTTGTCTGAAATTTCTGGTGGAGACTTGTCTCTTGGCAGCCTGCCAAGTTTGAGAAAATAATACAATGTTGCTACTTATCAATGAACTGAACTTGTATACCCGCATTTTTTTTTTTTTTCTAACACCTGAAAAGTAAAAGCCATAATGAGCTAGTATGCACCGCTGTGATTGGCTGGAGCGGCGATGTCGTCACTACCGCACATGCGTGCGGGAGATTTCATTCCGGCGCATTGCGAGGGGAATATCTCCTAAACCGTAGAGGTTTAGGAGATATTCTCTATACCTACAGGTAAGCCTTATTTTAGGTTTACCTGTAGGTAAAAGTTAAAAAAAAGGGTATACAACCGCTTTAAAGACTAAATCTTTTCTGACACTTGTTGCTTACAATTAAAAATCCTGTATTTTCTGCTAGAAAATCACTTAGAACCCCCAAACATTATGTATTCTTTTTTTAGCAGAGACCCTAGGGAATAAAATAGCGGTTGTTGCAATATTTTATGTCACACGGTATTTGCGCAGCGGTCTTTCAAACACAATTTTTGAGGAAAAAATACACTTTAATGAAAAAAATAAATAAACAGTAAAGTTAGCCCGTTTTTTTTTGGACGAAGGAAAAGAAAAAAGTTTTGATTACCTGTTTTTATGCATGCTTCCTGTTTCCTTTACCAAAGATGGCTGGGGCAGCACCCGAGAGCCAAGGGAGAGATCGTCTCCGGGTGCCGACATCGCGGGTGCCCAGGACAGGTAAGTGACCATATATTAAAAGTCAGCAGCTGCAGTATTTGTAGCTGCTGACTTTTATTATTTTTTTTTTTTTCGGCGGAACTCCGCTGCTTTCACACTATAGTGGGCAGGAGCTATTCGGCTGCTAGCGGGGTGCTTATAACCCAGCTAGCGGCCGATGAAGAGGTTAAATGCGCCCGTGTAGCACCTCTGCAGAAGCGCTTTGCAGGCACTTCGGCAGCAGTGCCCATTCATTTAAATGGGCAGGAGCGGTATACACCGCTCCAAAGATGCTGCTTGCAGGACTTTTTTTAACGTCCTGCCAGCGCACCGCCTCAGTGTGAAAGCCCTCTGGCGTTCACACTGAGACTGTAGGGGAGCCGTTTTACAGGTGCTATTTTTAGCCCAAAAGCGCCTAAAAAACACCAGGGGTCCAATTGTTAGATTTTATGAGATGGAGGGGAATTTTTTTTTTTTTTTAAATCGGCCTAACATATCAGCCCAAAAAAAATATCTGCATCATATATCGGCCGCCGCAATCTCTAAATATCGGCATCGGCCATAGAAAAACCCATATCGGTCGACCTCTAAACTAAACCCATCGACTTAACTGTTTCAAAAACGGTTACATTCCGGCATTATCTCAGAAGTGTCTTAAAAGCAGATCTAAACCCGCCTTTTTTTTTTCAGGCAAGGAAGCTGCCATCTTAGGCCTCGTGCACACAGGATGTTGTTTTAACTTTGGCTAATCAAAAAAAAAAATTCTGCCAGTAAATACCTTTTATACAGCCCACTTCTTGTTTCTTGTCTCTCCCTCTCTTTAAATACCACCAAAAGAAAGCTCTATCTGTCTAAAAAAAAAACCGATAAAAATGTAGTTTTAGGTACAGTGTTGCATAACCACGCAAATTGTCATTCAAAGTGTGACACCTCTGAAAGCTGAAAATTGGCCTGGGCACGGAGGGGGTGAAAGTTCCCAGTAGGCAAGCGCTTAAACTAGCACTGAGAGAAATATATAGGGGTAAATTCTTTCAGAAATGCTACTTGCCAATTTTTCCATGGATTTGACTGTTGGCTACTGACCTGTAACAATGGAAGTCAAAGCAGGGTTGGAGATCCTGGTGGGCACACTTCTCTGGTGATGATAACGTTTTTTTTTTCTTTTTGTATAAAAATAACAAACATGTTATACTTGCCTGCTCTGTGCAGTGGTTTTGTACAGAGCAGCCCGGATTGTCTTCTTGGGTCCCTCTTCGGTGCTCCTGGCTCTTCCCTCCTGCTGAGTGCCCACACAGTAAGCAGCTTGCTGTGGGGGCACCTGAGCCACAGCTCCATGTGTCCATTTAGACATTGAGCTGCGACTTGGCCCCGCCCCACTCCGACTCTCCTTATTGGCTTGCTGTCTTTGACATTAGCGGGAGCCAATGGCCCCCGCCGCTGAGTCTCAGCCAGTCAGGAGGGGGAGTCCCAGACAGCCTAGTCTCTTGTACAACATCGCAGAATCGAGATGGGGGCTAAGGAGGGCTGCTGCACACAGTTTTTTTTATATTAAAATAAAACTCTGATGCCACCATGCAGTGCACATTAACATACATGAACTTGTCTGCTTTAAGAAAATATATAGTGGGGGGGGGGGGGGGGGTCTTTATGTAACATTCAGGCCTAAATAGATATTTTTCTAAGCATGGGTGCAAAAATGTCTCTGGCAGCAAAAGGGTTAATCCTGCATAGGTTAGAAGTGCGTGCTGCTCTCCTGTAGTGGACAAGCTGTGAACTCTATTGACAAGGAACAGGTCTCCTTCAGGGGGCCTCTATATAGTCGTATGAAGTGTGAGAGGGTCAACTACACAGCCCAGCCCCCGCCATCCTAATAGAACATACCCCTTCAGGTTGCAGATTTGATATGGGATTTGTACTGCGCTGAATGCGCTCCCTAGGCACGGAGGGACCCTATATTCAAACTTTAATTACCCAAACAAAGGTAAAAGCATTGGTGGTCATCAACCCTGTCCTCAGGGCCCACTAACAGGCCAGGTTTTATGTATTACCTTGGGGAGATGCAGACTAGAATACTGCAATCAATGAGCAGCAAATGGTATCACCTGTGATGTATTTCAGTTATCTTGCAAACCTGGCCTGTTAGTGGGCCCTGAGGACAGGGTCGATGACCACTGCTCTAACCTTCAGCTTGCACAGCCTCCTATCTACAAATGCTGCACTCCATCCAGAGGAAGCAGGTGGAGCTCCGTGGAAACCGGAAGGTTCAAGGGTAAATGTCACTGTCTAACATTTTTCCTTTCGTTCGTTAACGAAAACGGAATTGATTTTCGTCAGTGGATGAACATGTGGTGTACGTTTTTGTCACTGTAAAAATGCCGCTGACGAAAATGAACAAAAACATTTTCATTGACCAAATTAACACTGATCTGTTGCAAGGTTTCTTACCTGGAGATCCTGCCATTTTCAGCGTTTCTTGCTGCAGGCTGACAACTATAAACCACTGCCTCACAATGACCGCAGTAAACATGGAGATCAGCCACAGTGGTTACATGGTTGGCTCCTTTGCCTCACAGCACTTGGGTGGTTGATTCGAATTCCAACCACGGCGCTACCGACTTGGGGTTTGCGTGTTTTCCCTGTGCCTGCATGTGTTTCCTCCCACACTCCAAAGACATGCTGGCAGGTTAATTGTCTCCTGTCTAAATTGGCCCCCAGTATGTGTATGTATGAACATGAGCTAGGGACTTTAGATTGTAAGCTCCTTGAGGGCAGGAACTAATGTGAATGTACAACATATATTTGTAAGTGCTACGTAACTCTACAGCGCTATATAAGTAACTGAAATAAAATAATTTGCCTGGTTTTTACCTGCTGGCAGCAAGATACTGTGCAAAAAATACTCTGTATGCATGGAACGATTGAGCAATGTTTCCAAGCATACAGTGTAAATGGCCTCCAATTGGCTGTTGCTCAGCTAGTTGCAGGAATGCAGACAGAGGATGCCAGGCAATTTACTGACATATAATGCCTCCTCACTGTCTGTCATATATCCTCCTGAAAAGCTCTTTGGAGGGTGAAACTAGCGTAAAGGAACCAGCATGGTTCAAGAACATTGTGTTTGGGATACAAGATATTAACACTGTGGCCTATCAATTAAGGCACAAAATAAAGGAACAAGCTGTGGCATCTAAGTAGTGTCTGTGGCTTGTAGATGTAAAGGTGGTGTTTAACTAGTCTTTTTAAGCCATGCATGTATTTTGGACAACACCACGTGTTGCACCTTTTTTTGCTTTGCAAGGGGAATCAAACCTAAAAAAAAAAAAACACACTGGCAACAGTATTTACTTTTGTATTTTTATTTTATTTTTCTCGATAGGAGGTCTGCAAGGTCAAGGAGCAGAAGTCCTTATAAGTCTCGACGCTCTCGTTCACGAAGTAGACATAGGGTGTCAAGATCGAGAAGCAGACAGTCTAGCATCTCCCCAAGCACCTTGACGCTGAAGAGCAGCCTGGCTGCAGAGATGAACAAAAACAAGAAAGCCAGGGAAGCAGAGGCTGCTAGAGCTCTAGCAAAAGCTTCTAGCACCTCCACCCCTACTAAGGGACAGTCAGAGGCTGCCAGCAACTCCCAACAGGCAAATCACGCCAAGGAGCAAAAGAAAAAAAAAATAGACATTGCCCCTGCCCCTGCTCCTGCCCCTGCCCCTTCTCCTGCCCCTGCTCCTGCCCCTTCCCCTTCTGTCAAAAGTGACAAAACTAAGGTGAAAACCTTGATTACCTTGACTCCAGCACTAACTGTGGATACTAGTGTACAAGCTGATAAAACGGCCAAGACAAGTGTAAAGGTGAAGAAGATGGACACTGTGAAAGAGGAAGCATCTATTCAGAAAGCGAAAAGCAAAGCACATAAAAGTGTATCAACTGGCTCTGAGAAGACTAAAAGTTTAGCAATGTCGCCAGCAGCACCTTTATCTCTACCTCTTCCGACCGCCCTCTCTAGTGATGCAAATAGGTAAGCAATAAATATCGTCTTTTTTTTGTTTTTTATATGAACTTCATTGTTTATCTTATATGTACTTGTTTCTTCTTGATATGCAATCTTTCCATAATGACCTAGTATGGGGACCCAGTAAAGGATTGTACCTTGTTAGAATTTTTTATTTTGTTTCCCTCCAAAAGGGACAAATTTTAAATAATTCTAAAGTCAAAACATTTTTTTACTTTTTAATACACTTGCCTTTCTCCTCTCACCAATCCAGCACTGTCCCAGCTGCAGTGCCATTCCTCTACTTCCTGGTCTCACAGGATACACAAGCGGCAGCAAGGGTCATGGGCTCCTTCTGCTGTCAGTCAAACTCCTGTGAGGAGTGAGCAGGAGGGTGACTTTTCAGTGCTATTTGTGTGTGTGGACCCACACAGCCCATGTTGAGAGCATGCCTGCATGGGTATACCACCCCTCCCCTACCTGGCATGAAGTTTGCTAAGGGGGCACATAGAGGAAGGAGGAGAAGAGAGTAGCGGTGAGGGGGACTTCAGAAGAACAGGGGAGTATAACCTCTTTTTTGTTTTAATGCAAAAAAATCCTTTAGTATCCCTTTAACAGACTAGACCCCTGAGGCCTTTAGTCTTGAATTGGAACATTCGGCAACACATTGTATGTTTCAGATAGAAAAAGAGTTTGATCCTCTGTCTTGCTGTTGGGGAGATTTCCCATCACTTTCTGTTAAGGCATTGGTACAGAAAATGGGTCTGCTCTGATCCTTATTGCTTTCTGTATATCCTTTAAAGCGGGGGTTCACCCTATAAACAAGAAAAAAAAAAAAAAATTTCTTCTAGCATAAAATCAGGCATTGTAGCGCGAGCTACAGTATGCCTGTCTCGAATTTTTTATCCCCGTACTCACTGTGTAATCGTACATAGACGATTCCGACTGCCCACGGGGAATGGGCGTTCCAATCCAGACGAAAGGTGATTGACGGCCGCCTCTGGCAGGTCACGCTTCTCCGGAAATAGCCGAAATAGGCTTGGCTCTTCACGGCGCCTGCGCATAGCCTGTGCGCAGGCGCCGTGAAGAGCCGAGACCTACTCCGGCTGTCTTCGGGGAGCGTGACGTGCCAGAGCCGGCCGTCAATCATCCTCCCTCTCCATAGGCACGCCCATTCCCCGCGGGAGTCGGAATCTATAATGTACCAGTACACTGTGAGTACGGGGATAAAAAATTCGAGACAGGCATACTGTAGCTCGCGCTACAATGCCTGCTTTTATGGTACAATGTTGACACTGAGGGTGAACTACCGCTTTAAGGAGATTTTTCCACTCACATTCTGCCCCAGTGATAACTGTTTTCCCAACTTAAAGCGGAGCTCCACCCAAAAAGGGAAGTACCGCTTGTTCGCACCCCCCTTCAACTGCCACACACAGTGCTTTTTGGGGGGGAACGGGTACCTGGTTTTGACAGGTACCCATTCCCACTTCTGGTTAAGATCATCATTTCTGGCTCCTCCTTCGCTCAAGTCCCAGAAGTGGCTTTTGCATGCGCAGTAGGCAACCGGCTGTGAAGCCTGAAGGCTTCACTGATGGTTTCCCTTACTTACAATGCCGGTGACAAAATTGCGGGATCCTTGGATTAGTATTAGTAAGTGTCCTTATTAAATGTCAGCAGCTACAGTATTTGTAGCTGCTGACATTTTATTTTATTTTTTTACAGATTTACGCAAAGCTTTAGAATATAAAGAGACAATACAGTTATAATAAAATTCCATACAATGGCGTTTGGAAGGCCCTGCTTGTGAGAGCTTACCAATAAAGCGGCACAGTTCTTAAAGAGGAAGAAAACCCTGATGGGTTTTACCTCCTTATTTAAAGCATAATGGGCTACTGTGGATCGCATACTAGCCAATTATGTGTCGCTTACCTGAAACTGAAGACTTCGATGTCCCCACTAGCAGTGAGCATCCATCTTCACCCCTCTTCCTTCCGGGGTCGCCAATTCCGGCCCTGTGACTGGCCGGAGTCGCGTGACGTCACTCCTGCGCATGCATGGTCACGGCATGACCTCCTTTTTAGACACCGCACGATCGCAGTTTCTAAAGTGCGCTATTGGAATTGTTGGTATTGTAAATGCCAACAAAAGAAAGTACTATGTACAGCGTGTACAACCACTTTAAGCTCTGAAAGATTTTACCCCCTTCAGGACCAGTTAATTTTTTACTATTCAGCACTGCGCTACTTGCAATTGTGCGGTCATGCAACGCTGTACTGAAAATACATTTGATATAATTGTGTTTTTCACATAAATAGCACTTTCTTTTGGTGGTATTTAATCACCACTGGGTTTTTTATTATATAAATGAAAAAAGACCAAAAAATAACCCCCTAATGTTTTTTACTTTGTTATAAGACATAATACTTATAAGACATATAAGAACATGAAGTTAAGCAAGTTAGTTTCTTTAAATAATGGTACTGTGTGTATATATACTGGAATAGTTTTATTTTTTTATACTAGTAATGGCGGCGATGATCAGTGATTTATAAGTGGGACTGTGATGGTGCGTGAGGCAACCTGACCCTGGGAGGAACTGACTAACTGACATCACCAGTGACCCTAATACAGTGATCAGTGCTAATATACACTGTTTTGGTACTCATGACAATTTCTGAGAAGAGGTTAAAGCGGGAGTTCACCCAAAAAAAATGTTTTAAGATTATATTCATGCTCATTTTGTCTAGGGGGATCGGCTAGTTTTTAAAAAAAATTGTGCAATTTGCCCAACAACAAATTGTCCCTAAAAATGCATTTTTTTTTTAAGGCTATTATCCGATTAATCGGCCAACTAATCGATTTATGAAAATAATCGTTGGTTGCAGCCCTAGGGTCGACGGAGATATTGTGTTTCTGCTATTTCCCCCCCCCCCCCCCACAGTTGGAAAGCACTTCATTTATACAGTGCATTTATTTTTATTTTTTTAAGCACTGAACACTGTATTGGCGTCACTGGTCTCCAAAAATGCAATGTCGCAGTCCTGCTAAAAATCGCTGATTGCCGCCATTACTAGTAAAAACTATTCAAAAGATTAAAAGTCCATAAATCACTTGGTTTGTAGACGCTATAACCTTTTGTGCAAACCAATCATTATACACTTATGATTTTTTTTTTTTTTACCCCAAATATGTAGCAGAATAGATATTGGCCTAAATTGATGAAGAAATTCGATTTTTTTTTTTTTTTTTTTTTTTGGATGTGTTTTATAGCAGAAAGTAAGAAAACATTTTTTTCTCCCCCCAAAATTGTCAGTCTTTTTTACATTATAGCGACCCAAAAAAAAAAAAGACAGCCCTATTTGTGGGGAAAAAGGGACCTAAATTTTGTTTGGGCACCGTGTCGCATTATCACGCAGTTGTCGGTTAAAGCAACGCAATGCCATATCAGAAAAAAAGGCCTGGTCAGGAAGGGGGTAAAACCTTGCATAGCTGAAGTAGTAGTTTAGTGCACCTGCATCATTATATCATTGCAGCCCGCATGAGAACCCCAAGTGCAGAGCAGTTTCCAGTGTTGGTGTGATTTCCTGTGAATGCGGCATACCATTAGGATTAATAGTACCCACACACATCTCTTGCGGTTTTCTGTGCAGGATGGTTCTGCAGCGGCAATTACCCATATAGCTATGTACCTTGAATAAAAAGCCTCCACCACAGATGTATTCTCTGAACCCACATGTACCAGATGAAAACTTTTTTAATTATTTTTATTGATTTTTTCATACAAACAACACAAACACAAGGTAGGCAACATGCCTACCCCGACAGAGGCCACGCAGGGCCGACACACCAACAAGTAACAATTGCAACCTACAACCTTACACCCTCCCCTCCTCTCCCAACCCTGACCAACCACCAACCCATAGCAGCCAAATAGCAAAGCACCAAGTACAATCCAGGAAATATAATGATCCCAAGCAACATTAGCTCAATTAATTCAGATTAGGTCATATATCAAGGTACTTGTAACACAAATGGAGAGAAATAAATAAAATAAACCGACAACATCCTCACATGTCAGAGATACACTATGTGTTATAAAACATGTCTATTCAGAAGAATCCCCAGGGAGTAATGGAAACCTCTCGAGATTAAACTACAACTCTAACCCACCGTGTCCGAGGAGTCTAGCCAAGCCTGCCAAACCCGCTTACATTTCTTATCACAACCCCTTGACCTGTAAGTAGCCTTGTACATGTGGATTACGGAGTTAACCAACCCTTTCCAAAATAACGTTGGGGCACTGGAGTTCTTCCATTTCAAAAGGATAGCTTTCCTGCCCTAGAACAGCCCAATATTCAGTAAAGTACGATTAGCCACCAGATGAAAACTTTACTCTAAATGCTATGGCATTCCCTAAAGTTGCACAACTTGGTGAACGATCCCTAGTACTAGTGGTCTTTATTCTGCCATGTGTCATGATCTGAAAAAGGACAGTCAGTTGACGTAACGCAAGCACTATTGTTCTTAAGTTAATATTTGAAACCAAAGATCTCCCCACCCAAAAGAAGTGACTAATCTAAAAAAAATTGTATGTGTCAGCATAGAGCAATCCCTATGATGTAGGAGAAAAAAACATGGGCTGGTTGTTCTTAGGTGAGTTATATGGAGTTGTTACAGTAAACTGATTCTGCTTCAATTGGGGTTACTTTACATTTGCTTTGCTGCAAAATATGCGTGGGAGCATCTTGTCAGGTAGTTGGTTAGTGATGTTTTCCTGCTTTGCCTGCCTGCAGTGTCACTGGTAGTTTCACAACAATAAGCCTAAGACCGTCAGTCTTACTAAACCCACGACAGTAAAATCAGTCTGTATATGCAGTAAAGCATGCTTGTTGTACTCACTGTGGAACCTAAGGCCCCTTTCAGACTGGGGCGGGAGCCGCGGTGGCGGTATAACGCCGCTAATAATAGCGGCGCTATACCGCCGGGATTGCCGCGGGAATCAGCCGCTAGCGGTGTGGTATTAACCCCCGCTATCAGCCGATAAAGGGTTAATACCGCCCGCAATGTGCCTCTATAGAGGCGCATTGCGGGCGGTATTGCCGCGGTTTCCCATTGTTTTCAATGTGAAGGAGCGGTATACACGCCGCTCCTCTCACCGCCCCAAAGATGCTGCTGACAGATTTTTTTGTCTCCCGCCAGCACATCGCCTCAGTGTGAAAGCTCTCGGGCTTTCACATTGAGTCTGCAGTGAAGGAGTTTTTCAGGCGGGATAGCAGCGCTATTTTTAGCGCTGTACCGCCTGAAAAACTCCTCAATGTGAAAGGGGCCTAAGGGGCATTGTGTAAAAAAAAAAAAGGGGGCTATTTGATCCTGTCTTCTCTGATCTTCCCACTGTCCCCAATCCATCTCCTTGTATAACAGAGCCTTGGAGGCACTCTGCAAATGCCCAGTTTTGTGTTTTTTTTTTTTTTTTTTTTTATTTTTTCTTGGGAGGGTGCATTTGATCAGCACAGGGCCAATTAGAACTGTAATGAGATTACAAAAGAAATAAGGGGGTTCATAAGCTACTTACTGCAATTTGCAGGTCACAAACCATCTCACTGATGAGGTGGGGTCCTTAAAACAACACATAACATATATTATAGAGGATGAGGGTCAAAGGCGACCACTTTGTAAAGCAGGGCTCGACAAAATCCAGGCGCCAGGAATTGCGACAAGAAATTGTGACCTGGCGCTTGCCGGTAATTGAGGCTGTGGCTTTGCGGCCTGCAAAGCCGCACCCTCAATTACAGGCCGTCGCGGTCCCACCGCGATTGCGCGGTGGGGGTGCACAGAGGCACAGGATCCTGTGTCTCCGTGCGCCCCCACCTCCTCGCGCAGCGGGCCCGCGATGGCCGGTAATTGAGGCCGCGGCTTTGTGAATGTTTGGGGGTTCTAATTAGAGGGAAGGAGATGGCAGTGAAAATATTACACATTAGAACTGGTTTTACTTGTAATGCCAACGGCCACCACCAGATGGCGCCAGGTCACAGAAGGAAGCTTGGGACTTCACAAGGCTCTGCTAGAATGCAGCTGTACGCAAAGAGTTGGGTCTGCCCAGCCTATACAAAGAAATTGCCTATGGAAAGCTGCAAACTGTAAGGGATAGATGCAGGCACCATGAGCCTGTCATTGCTTTTTATGGGCTGAGCAGCCGCTGGTCTACACACACACACACACACACACACACACACACACACACACCTGTCATTTCAGCCCCAGGAATCAGCAGATTCTTTCCACCGATATTTACAGTGTGTGCTAATCACCCATGTGAGTGCACCATTAGGGTCGAATTGTAGATACAAAATCTGTTAGTCAGGTTACAGGGAGAGGTGGGTCATGTGTTTTAGATGTAGACCCACACAGGTCTATATTGGTTTATTACTGATATAAACAAAGGTGCAATATGCTTCTGTATCGTAAAATAATATGTCTTTGATTCAGTTTCAGAGTCTGTATCCCTGGAAAATCGGTCAAGAAGGAAATGGAGCGAAAACTTCGGCACTTGTTGTCCGACTTGCCCCTCCCACCTGTCCATTTTGGAAGTGGAGACCCGTCATGTAGTCCAGAGGGGAAGAAATCGGCATTAAAGAACAAACGGAGGCCTAAGTATGACTTTACTTTAAAAGCACAAATTTAATTATGTTTGTTTCAAGTAATCACTAAAATACTTTTAAGGCGCCTTTCACACATGTGGACCATTTGTGTTTTTTTTTTTTAGTTTTTTTTTTTATCCATCTTTTAACGAATGAAAAACTAATGTCAATGCTTCTCTATGAAAATACTGATGTTAACAAATGATCCTCCATTAACATCCGCTTCCGTCAACATCTGTTTTTTTGGAACGGATCAAAACACTATTTTTCTTTTGTTAAAAAAAAACCCGGATCGGATGAAAAGGAGATCTAAACGGACAAACGGTTCATTTTTGCATTTAAAAATTGGCTCATAAACTCAAGTGGTCAAGAACTTTAACTGGTGGATGTAAAAAACGGAGGGAAAAACAGATGAAAAACTGATTCTTTGAAAAACATGACTGAACCGATGAAACGAATGGTCCACATGTGTTTTTTTTAAACTGTCCATAAAGCAGAATAGCTACTCCCCCCCCGGCTTCCGGGTAGTGGCTGCCGAGGGACTGGGCGGTCCTATGCAGCAGGTAAGTGATTGACGTGATGACAAAAACTAACCCCCCGACGCATAAGGAGCGTCACGAGTTGCCGAAAGAAGCCGAACTGCCAGTCGGCTCTATACGGCGCCTGTGCACTGACTTTCGGCAACTCGTGACGCTCCTTATGCGACGGGGGGGTAGTTTTTGTCATCACGTCAATCACTTACCTGCTGCATAGGAACGCCCAGTCCCGCGGAAGCCACTACCCGGAAGCCGGGGGGGGGGGGGGGGTAGCTATACGACGGTATGTACAGCAAAAAAAACGTACACTGACAATGTTGCAAGTGCGCACAATGTAATGTTAGAAAAATGTTTTAGGGTGAACCTCTGCTTTAACGTTCAAATCCTGCTAGGGACCCCTACTAGCCTCCTCTAGTGAATTGCTGCAACAAGAAGCCTGATCGAAATGACCCAAATCTGTGGGTCTGACTTTTCTCACTTCTAGATTGCAGTGTCCTCCTTGTCCACATCACGCACTGTCACTCCCCGCTGTCAAAATACAATATCTCCGAAGGAGTTTATTTTTTTTTATTTCAGCCCACTGATTGAACGAAGGAAAATGAATCATGTATGCTCTGGCTTATGCTGAAAATTGTATAATTTGTCCTCCCTATTCTATCCTGGCCTGTTTCCTTGGTTAAATATAATTGTATATTTCTTGCTACTACCATAAAATAACAACCCAAAAATAAATTCTCCTGCTCCTAACGATCACAGCAATACCACATATGTGTATGTTAGTTGTTGTATGTACCCGTAGTACAGCCCAGAAAAAGTAGTGCACATTTTGCTTTTCTTTTTTCTCCTACCTATAACACACTGACACTGATACCAAGTTAAAAAAAAATGCTGTCCAAAAAATAACCCTGACCTTGGCACTAACCCTGGGGCTGACCTGGATCAAACCTTTGATCTAGGTTTTGTTTTTTTCTACACACTTTTTTTTTTTTCCATCTCTGCAAGGACAGAGAAAGCTATACAGTATCTGTCGCGCCCATTTACATAGACAGAAAACACAGGGGTGGACTTCACATTGACTGATCACTGTGATAGCCAATCAGGTTATTGCAGTGATCGGGTGACCCGGAATTGGATGTTCTGGGTCCCGATCCTTAGAGTGGGGCTCGTGTGGCCCCCGGTCTCTGCGCTGGTAGCGCACAATGTGGCACGCTCCCAGCACAAAGGGAGATACACAAGTATACAGCCATGCAGGAAAAAAGCTCAGCCCGATGGGGCTGCATATTTGTGTGCGGTCGGCGTGAAGGGGTTAAAGGAGTCCTTTTCAGTTCTGTAGTATTAAAAGGTTTTTAAGGCTGAACTCACCTTCTGCTCCGTGTTACATGTTAAGCCGACCATAGATGGGGGGGGAAACGCTCGATTCTTTTATTTTTTTTCCCCCCATCAAAAACAGTCAGTGTTGATGGGGGAATCCCTCACGCTGAGCTTTCTCTGCTGGCAAAAGACAGTGATTAATGTATAATCCAACAAGATGATTGTACCCAAATTGATCGATTGATCAGCCTGCTGTACCAGACGAGATTGGAACCATCTATGGCTGGCTGTACACCTGTATTTAGGAATAGGATGTACCATGGCGCAAATGCCCCCTCACGCATGGCAGTGTTTCTTCTCCCCCGCAGCCGCTGTCACTTTGAAATGTTTTATGTCTGTGCTCAAATGGAGGCTTTAACAGGTAAATGCCATGCATAAAATATGTTAAGTGCATGTATAAACTTATGTGAAGATTTTTGTTGAAATGAATGGTGTATACAGGGTCTCATTAATGTAAATGGCAACTTGCTTTCTATTTGTGGTTTAAAGGATCTGCGGGCCTCGCTGTGGTGAAATACCTGAGAAAGACATCGACTGGGGAAAGCGATGTGTGGACAAGTTTGACATCATTGGGATAATTGGAGAAGGCACCTATGGACAAGTGTACAAAGCCAGAGATAAAGACACTGGTATGACTGCCTACTGTTTTATATCTATACGCTTTAGACTACTCCTGAGACTTGTGTGTATTAAAAGAAACATTTTAAAATTATTTGCAAACAACAAAAGTGAAGTGAGGGGTGGATTTGATCTAGCAGTAGCACCATATTCTTTTGTACACTTTGTAGCTGATAAGTAAGCAATATACTATTGGCATGGATTTTGGCAGAGGTTCGTTTTTAAAGCATTTAAAAAAAAAAAAATCAGTTGCCAAAACTCTTAGGTCAAAATACTATACAAAATACAATGGGCAGAACCTTTTAGCAATTTTACACTTTTTTTGTTATTTTTTTTACATACAGCTTTCAGTGTGTAAAAGATCCCCCCGTCCCAACCCATATCTTTTTTTTGAAAGCACAGGACAATAAAATAAATTGTTATAAATAAATTGTTGATTCTGTAAGGTCCCATGATAGTGGCTCAAATATGTTTGATAAAAATACACCCAAATCAAGTCTACAAACACAACATAACCTGCAAACTCCAAAATTCAAAAGCTAAAACTGTATGGCGTTCATAAATAACCAAAATATAGTGGTAGTGCAGTGGAGTGGCCCCTTACCTTCTCTTCCCACACTCTCCATTCCTCCTCTTCTGCAAATGCCCCCATTGCAAGACTGGACTCATACAGGCGTGCTCCTGAGCCGGGCTGTGTGCGTTAATAGACCAGGAAGACTGGAGAGCACTGCTGCAGACTGGCACAGCGCTGGATCGAGAGAGGACTCAGATGGAGAAGGGGGGAGGCGATAGTTGCTGGGACTTTTTATCACCTAATGCATCAAAATCACTTATTAATATAAAAAGCCCAGATCTAATAAACATGAGTCTCTCAATTTCTAGTATTATTTATCTTTATGACGTGACTCTCAAATCTGCCATTCAGTTGATCTTTCTCAAATTAATATGTGCAGTTACTCCTACCCCCAACGCACTATTGCGCTCACCTCCGGGTTTAGAAATGCAAACAATTAGTTCCCCTCTCTTGGACCGTACTTAAATTCCACTGTGCCAATATGTCTCTCCACTCTTTTTCCCTATGCCCAAAAAAATTGTAGGAAAAGTTTAGAAAACTTCTGCCGAATAGATGATAAATTGAAAGTTTATAGTGTTTGTCGACCATAAAAAAAACGCACTGCGCATATGTGACTCGGAAGCAAAAAACAATTGTGAAACTGATTCATTTATATCCATTGAACGATTTATCGTTTGAAATTCGATGTTTTTAGAATACCAGTTTGAACAATTTCTCGAGTGGTGTATGGCTAGCAGTCTTCAAACGAGGCTTGTCAGTTGTGAATGACAGAAGGCATTGTGTAGCTGTTTTCCCTAGGCTTACATTTTCATCTGTTTCTATTGCTAAGCAGCTTTTCCTGCTGCCAGACCTAGGTACCACGATGACACCAGCAGCGTAATCCAATAATTAGGAGTGGGTGAGAGATACTGTGATGATGTCAGTCATGATAGGCATTTGTGATGCTAGAAGAAAAACTCTGCTACATCTAATGGTCAAATTAAATGGCTATGATAAAAGCCTCTTGGATAGCTCTAGATGTTAAAGTCAGTCAGTCAGATCAGTCAGTCAGTGTCAGCGGTGGAGTAGGGCGCTTCGGACCTTCCGCTTACGAGCCTGCTTCCACCCAGACCTGGCAGTCAGAGACCAGGCAGCTGCTAGGCTAGACGCTCCATGATACAAGCTCCCTGGAACCTGGAATCAGCATCTCGCTCTCCACAAGGACTCCTCTCCTCCGCAGGTAAGACCCTGCCTCTCAGGGCCTGATATCCTGGGGATCCTCTGACGGCCGTCCTTATCAGGGCAGCCGTCACACAGACCCCACACTGCGGCTTTCTAGACTACTTTTCGCCGGCATCTATCGCCCGCACGGCCACCCGCTTTCTGGTGGTCCCAAATCACCCCCCCTGGGTGTATTTCCGGCGTTTTTGGGTGTTTTTTCACCCCCGCGCCAGCCTGCTTCATCTCGCGGCCGCCGCACCTTAGGAAAGTCCGCGGCTTCAGCCGCGGCCTACCGGCGCACCGCTCGTTTTTACCTTACCCTTAATTCCTAAGCACAGTTTGCTTTGGCTATTCACCCCCACATCCCCAGAGGCCCCCTGTTCAGCAACTTTATCGGTAAATAGCTTTTTTACCACGCTGACAGCCCCCCCCCCAGCCCGGGTCCTGTGCTTTGCCTGGCAGCCATTATTTTGGTACACCCCAGCAGCAGTGACACCCAGCATCCCCCCCCCCCTTTTTTCCCCTCCACAAGCCGTTAGTTTTTTGATCCAGGGTTTTGTGCCGATCGCCGTCAGGGATCAGGAAGGAATTTTTTTTCCCTGCCGCAGCACATTGGCCAGCTTGCCCAGGGTTTTTTTTGCCTTCCTCTGGACCAAAAACCAAATCCCAATCCCTTGAGCTAGGATTCTCGAATCCTCTCTCACCCTACGCCCGCACCCGAGCCCTTGGTGACTGGCAGCAATGGTTAAGTTGCGTTACTCTCCAGAAACCATTTGGGGTCTGAGACAATTCGCTACTACATTGCCTGCCGCCACCACAATAGCTTTAAAATCAGATCAACTTTTGAGGTTCGATCAGCGATCGATCATCAAATATTTCAATCATTCAACACAGCTCAAGCACATATCATGTGCTTTGCTTAACACTAGATCAGCAGTTAAACACCGATCAGAAATCCATGATTTCTTACTTCAATACGATCTAGACTGCCTCTTTATTACGGAAAGTTGGCTATCGGACGATTGCAACACCATTCTCGGAGAAATGGTGCCTGCAAACTATCGCATCTTAACGGAAAATAGAATAGGGCAAAGGGGAGGAGGACTGGCGGTGATTCATAAGTCGCATATTGCAATCATTAAACCGGTCCTCCAAAATCCTCTACCTTTTATGGAAACCCTTACGCTTCAACTTCAAGCTCACTCTCAGGAGACTGTTCATATTCTCCTCTGCTATAGGCCCCCTGGGCCAAAATCGCAGTTGATATCAGCATTAACGGAGTTCATTTCCACCTACACCCTTAGCGGTAAGCACCTTTTGCTGCTCGGGGATTTTAATTTGTGGGCTAACTCCTCACAGGATCCCATCGCGGATGCCTGCATCAACCACCTGGAAGGATTTGGACTTCAACAACTTATACACGGACCAACGCATGTTTCAGGTCACACACTCGACCTAATTTTCAGACATAATCTGGAAATTAACATTGTGGGAAATGAACCTTTGCCATGGACAGACCACCATGCAATCAGCTTCATTATCCCCAGAACTTCATTAGTCAGGAAAGTACCCAAGCCGGTGACAATACACTGGGCTAGATCTCAGAGGAAGCTCCACTCGGAACTCTTCAGATCTACCCTGGGAAACCGAATTGGGGCTATTCCTCCTCAATTAGCAGCCTCAGATACTTTGGATGCCATTAATGCAGCTCTGCTACAGTCAGCCGACTTAGCAGCACCAAAGCGAAAACTCCGCAGCCGGGAAAAAAAGTCCAGCTGGTTCAATAACCAACTGTCGCTACTGAAGCAAGAGCGCAGGAGAGCGGAAGCCTCCTGGAAAAGAAGTCCGTCAGAAGACCATCTCAACATCTACAAAGCAGTAACTACGCGCTACCACAAGGAAATTTTCAAAGCCAAAAAATTCCACTTCTCCAGGGTGATTAACAGCGCAATGAATCGCCCTCGCGAACTCTTCAGGATGGTCACCCAGACCATGAATCCGGGATGTCTAGAAGTCCCCACTTCAGACACCCAAGAGTTCTGCAATGAACTATCGAATTTCTTCATCGACAAAATCGAGAAAATTCGGGTAAGTATTCGGCAAAACAATTCTCCACTCAGCCCCGTCTTCAATCAAAACAACGACCGAACGCCTCTACAATCAACTAAGTTCACTTTGGAACCCATCTCCATCGATACAACAAAAAAATTTATTGGCCTGCTGCGCGACAGCACAGCACCGAATGACATCATTCCCACCAAGCTACTGAAGGAATGTGCCGACATCCTGGCGCCTCCGATCACGCAGCTTATAAATCAGTCATTTAAGGAAGGCATAGTGCCTTCCCTGCTGAAAGAGGGCACAATTCTGCCGATCTTGAAAAAACCTAATTTGGATCCTATGGACCCAACTCACCGCCGTCCCATAACAGGTCTAAATGCTCTGTCCAAGATAATGGAGAAAGTGGTGGTAAATCAGCTGCAACAGCATCTGGACACCCAAAATCTACTCGATCCATTTCAATCCGGGTTCCGTCCCGGACACGGGACAGAAACGGCCTTACTGAAAATATGGGACGATGCGCTTGAGGCCGCAGACGAAGGAGAATCATGTCTCCTGGTTCTGCTGGACCTAAGCGCTGCTTTTGACACAGTAGACCACAAATTGCTACTGAGACGACTAACAGAAGTCGCCGGAGTCTCAGAAGATGCCTTACCATGGTTCTCCTCGTTTCTTGGAAACCGATCACAAACAGTGAAACTGGGATCCTTCACATCTGAAAAACGCACGGTGACATGTGGGGTCCCCCAAGGATCCCCCTTGTCTCCAGTGCTGTTTAATATCTATCTTCGTCCTCTCTTTGATATAATCAGTAGCCATGAACTACTTTATCACTCTTATGCAGACGACACGCAGTTGTATTTTCGCATCTGCCACAAAAAGGATCATCTTCTAAGATTAGAGAAATGTCTCTCTTCAATAGAAAACTGGATGTCTAAGAGTTATCTCAAACTCAATAATGCTAAAACAGAACTCTTTATCTTTGATGCCAGGCGGAAGAAACCACCGACAACTAACTGGACACCATCTCCCATTCTGGGACAAATCATCGCACCTAGCTCCAAAGTCAAAAGTCTGGGAGTCACGTTTGACACCTTCATGACAATGGACGCACAAATAGGGTCCGTAGTCAGCGGGGCGCACCATTTGATGCGCCTACTACGCAGACTGATTCCATTTATTCCTAAAGAAGACGTAGCAGTCGTGGTGGGAACAATCGTGAATTCCAGACTGGACTATGCAAATGCCCTTTACCTCGGGCTACCCAAGTACCAAATCGCTCGTCTCCAAGTCGTACAGAATACGGCCGCCAGACTGGTGACTGGGAAAAAATCTTGGGAATCAATCTCACCTTCACTGAGATCCCTTCACTGGCTGCCAGTGAAGGACAGAATTGCATTCAAAGCACTCTGCCTGACACATAAGTGCATCCATGGGAAGGCTCCTAGATATCTATGCGACAAGATCAAACTGCACAATTGCAGTCGCATTTTGCGTTCCACCGACCAAAATCTGGTCAAGGTTCCTATAACCAAATACAAGTCCAAAGGAGAAAGAAGGTTTGCTTTCCAGGGCCCCAGGCTTTGGAATGCCTTACCAACCAGCATTCGGTTGGAGCAAAACCACCTGTCTTTCAGAAGGCAGATCAAAACCCTGCTTTTTTGAAAGGCATGAGACTTAATCAACAAGCGCCCAGAGGCGATTCAGTTCGCATGTGCCGCGCTATATAAATTTTTCATTCATTCATTCATTCACTTGAACTGAAAAGCAAAGGTTTGATATGTAATAAGGAAGTTTTAGAAATGTGAATAGTGTTTAAGCAGTACCATGAAAAAATCCACCTTTTTGAAAACATGTAAGGTTGCCTAAGCACTTCTGTGCCAACACCCTCATAGCTGTTTATGCGTGGGTTAAAGCCCCTTTCACACGGGTGCCTCCGCTAAGCGGAATCTGCTTGCTCAGCAGGGAATCTCTCTGCTGATCCCCCTCCCAAAGCAGGCAGATGACGGAACCGTGTCTGCTCTTCTCTGCTATGCATAGTGGACACGGGTACAGTCTCGCTCTCCTCTATGGAGCAATTGAATGGAAGTGGCCTGTCCTTTCCCATCCGATGCCAACCACTGGACAAATGGCGACTAGGACTACCATCCCTCTGTATTTGGTGGCAGGTGTCAGCGGGTTAAATCCGCCACTCCATACGAGATACTGGAAGGTCCGATCAGGTCTGCCTGAAAAACTGACAGGCGGACCTAATCGGACCGCATGTATGAAAGGGGCTTAAGGCACTGTGGCCTCTAATGGTCTCGGGAGGTTTTGTAAATTGACTACTGTGCTGCTCAGTGTTTTCCTTTCTGGAGGCTCTGACGTGCATAATCCGATTTCTGCATCGATCAAGGTGGCCACCTTCACACATACAGTGCAGAACTATGCGTGCAAAGTTAGAAATGGGGAAGGGTCAGCTGCAAAAGCAACAAAGGCAACACTGATGACTAATCCTTTGCTGCTTTTTTTTTTTTGGGTACAGAACCTTTTAGAGTTCCTTTTTTAACTATAGGTCTGCTTAACCACTTGCTTACTGGGCACATATACCCCCTTCCTGCCCAGGTGAAATTTCAGCTTCCGGCACTGCGTCGCTTTAACTGACAATTGAGCGGTCGTGCGACGTGGCTCCTAAACAAAGTTGACGTCCTTTTTTCCCCACAAATAGAGCTTTATTTTGGTGATATTTGATCACCTCTGCGGTTTTTATTTTTTGTGCTATAAACAAAAAAAATTGGGAAAAAAAACACAATTTTTTACTTTTTGCTATAATAAATATCCAATTTAAAAAATATATATATTTTTTTTTTCTCAGTTTAGGCCGATATGTATATACATACGACATATTTTTGGCAAAAAAAAAAAAAAACGCAATAAGCGTATAGTGACTGGTTTGCGCAAAAGTTATAGCGCCTACAAAATAGGGGACATAATTATGATTTTTTTTTAATTCTTTTTTTTTTTTTTTTTTTACTAGTAATGACGGCAATCTGCGAATTTTTTTTTTATTGGGACTGCGACATTATGGCGGACACATTTGACACATTTTTGGGGCCATTCACATTTATACAGCGATCAGTGCTATAAATATGCACTGATTATTGTATAAATGTGACTGGCAGGGAAGGGGTTAACACTAGGGGGTGAGGAAGGGGTTAAATGTGTACCCTGCATAGTGTTTCTAACTGTGGGGGGAGGGGACTGACTGGGGGAGGTGACCGATCTGTGTCCCTATGTACAAGCATCGGTCTCCTCTCCCTGACAGGATGTGGATCTCTGTGTTTACACACAGAGATCCACGATCCTGCTCAGTTACTGGGCAATCGCGGGTGCCCGGCGGCCGCCGGGCACGCGCATTGTGTTCCCAGTAACGCGGCGTCCTGTCGGAACAATAGAGCTATCGTGCCGCCGTCAATTGTTGGCGGTCAGTAGTATAGTGGTTAAGGCCCCTTTCACACTGGGGCAGGGGCTATTTTTAGTGGTGCTTTACCGCCAATTTTCGTGGCGCTATTCGGCTGCTAGCACGGGCAGTTTAACCCCCCTAGCGGCCGAGAAAGGGTTAAACACCACTGCAAAGCGCCTCTGCAGAGGCGCATTGCCGGTGGTATAGCCGCAGTGTCCCATTGACTTCACTGGGCAGGAGCGTTGTACACACCGTTCCATTACCGCTCCAAAGATGTGGCTAGCAGGACTTCTTTTTCCATCCTGCTAGCGCACTGCTGCCGTGTGAAAGCCCTCGGGGCTTTCACACTGGAGACATAGCAGTGGCTGTTTCAGGACGGTTTGCAGGTGCTGTTTTTGGCGCAATAGCGCCTGCAAAAAGACCCAGTGTGAAAGGGGTCTTAAGGTAATGTGTAATGTGTTGAAATAAATTAACACCCATGTAGTGTATATAATGTTTACATCTTTAAAGGGGTTGTAAAGGATCCCCCCCCTAAATAGCTTCCTTTACCTTAGTGCAGTCCTCCTTCACTTACCTCATCCTTCAATTTTGCTTTTAAATGTCCTTATTTCTTCTGTGAAATCCTCACTTCCTGTTCTTCTGTCTGTAACTCCACACCGTAATGCGAGGCTTTCTCCCTGGTGTGGAGAAAGCCTCTTGAGGGGGGAGGGGGCGAGCAGGAGGGTTAGGACACTCTCTACTTTGCAGATAGAGAAAGGAGCTGTGTGTTAGTGGGCGTCCTGACACTCCTGATCGCCCCCTCCCCCCTCAAGAGGCTTTCTCCACACCATGGAGAAAGCCACACATTACTGTGTGTAGTTACAGACAGAAGAACAGGAAGTGAGGATTTCTCAGAAGAAATAAGGACATTTAAAAGCAAAATTGAAGGATGAGGTAAGTGAAGGAGGACTGCACTAAGGAAGCCATTTAGGGGTAAGGGGGGAAGAATTTTTTTTTTTTTTTTTCCAAATGCCAGCAGAGTTTAAATTTGTACTTGCACCCTGTTCCAAATTATTATGCCAATAATATTTTTCTCATTTACCTAAATAATTGATGTAAACAGTCAGTATAATTCTCATGTCATCAACAATTAAAGGGGTTGTAAAGACAAAAATATTTTCCTCCTTAAATTAAAGTCTGACAGTAGCTGATAAAGTAAAAAGTAATGTTTTGCATTATAACTAGTTTGATACCTGTTGAAATCGAGCTGTTTTATTCACCTCCAGCACTCCTGAATCATTATTCTCACTGACTTCCTGGTTTGCGGTGCGCATTCATTCTTGCTACATCACGGCCTAATGGGAACTACAGTTCCCATTAGGCTTAGCCTCCATGCCTGTGAGGGATAAGAGAGCATCTTCACGCAGGGCTGTAGTCATAGGAAGGGGGTGAGCACGTTCTGCTTTCCACCATGCAAAACAGCTCAGATGCTGGTGGAAAGCAAGAAGAGGAGAGACAGGAAATGGCATTTTCAAACCTGGATTACTGTATTTTGGAGGTCAAAAGGAAAAACGAGGTAAGTGATATTTAAATTCTCTAGCTTGCAGCAATCAATTGATCTAATAAAAAACAAACCTTTCGTGTTCCTTTAAGAGTACAATTATAATTTTATTGAACAAACCTCCTGATAACAGTTGTTTTTTCAAAATAAAAAGCTTACACTGTTCCAAATTATTAAGCACAGTAAGCTTCAAAACACTTTATAGGTTTTGTAAAGAATTGAAAATTGTCACTTGTGTTTGCAACATATTTTCTAAAATCAAATGCTATTTCAATCAAACTTTGAACAACATTTTAACTTTTTAAACATTTTAACAGGTCACGTTACAGTTATTTGATAGCAGCCTTACAAGTCTTGCATCTATTGAACTTGTGAGTTTTTGGACAGTTTCTGCTTGAATTTGTTTGCAAGATGTCTGAATAGCCCCCCTGAGCTGCTGTTTGGATGTAAACTGCCTTCCACCCTCATAGATCTTTTGCTTGAGGATGCTCCAAAGGTTCTCAATAGGATTGAGGTCAGGGGAGGATGGAGGGAGGCCACACCGTGACTTTCTCTCCTTGTATCCCCATAGCAGCCATTGATGCAGAGGTATTTTTTGCAGCATGAGATGGTGCATTGTCATGCATGAAGCTGATTTTAACCACTTTAGCCCCGGGCCTGTTTTTCAGAGTCGGTGTTTACGAGACAAAACCATTTTTTTTTGCTAGAAAATTACTTAAAACCCCCAAACATTATATATATTTTTTTTCTAACACCCTAGAGAATAAAATGGAAGTCATTGCAATACTTTTTGTCACACCGTGTTTGCGCAGCGGTCTTACAAGCGAATTTTTTTTGGAAAAAATTCACTTTTTTAAATGAAAAAAATAAGACAACAATAAATTTGGCCCAATTTTTTTATATATTGTGAAAGATAATGTTACGCCGAGTAAAATGATACCCAACATGTCACGCTTAAAAATTGCGCCCGCTCGTGGCATGGCGTCAAACTTTTACCCTTAAAAATCTTGATAGGCGACGTTTAAAAAATTCTACAGGTTGCATTTTTTGAGTTACAGAGTAGGCCTAAGGCTAAAATTAAATGCTCTCGCTCTAACGATCGTGGCGATACCTCACTTGTGTGGTTTGAATACCGTTTTCATATGTCGGCGCTACTCGCGTATACGTTCGCTTCTACGCGCGAGCTCGTCGGGACGGGGCGCTTTAAAAATTTTTTTTTTTTGCTTTTCGCATTTATTTTTATTTATTTTAGAATTTTTAACACTGAAAAAAAAAAAATTATCACTTTTATTCCTATTACAAGGAATGTAAACATCCCTTGTAATAGAAAAAAGCATGACAGGTCCTCTTAAATATGAGATCTGGGGTAAAAAAGACCTCACATCTCATATTTGGGCTTAAATGCAAAAAAAAAAAAAAAAATTTGGAAATGTCATTTTTTCAAGTGACAAAAAAAAAAAATGTTTCTTTAAGACGCTGGGCGGGACTGACGTTTTGACGTCACTTCCGCCCAGCGGAGCTATGGGGACGGGCGAAGGAGATTTTTCCTTCAGTTTCGTCCCCGCTCAGCTGCCGGATGGTCGCAATCTCCTCCGCCGCTACCGACGGCTACGGTAAGCGGCGGAGGGGGAGGGGGAGGGGGGGCCCTCTCCCGCCACCGATAACGGCGATCTCGCGGCGAGTCCGCCGCGGAGACCGCCATTATCGTTAACACGGCCGCCCACAGAAGAGATGAATATCTCGATTGTGGCAGCAGCTGCTGCCGTTACCGAGGTATTCATCTCTAAAGTGAGGACGTATAACGACGGTGGGCGGTCGGCAAGTAGTTAATATGGAAAGCATAGTTCTTCCTTCTGTACCAGGGAAGGAAGTGATCAGTCAGGAACTCCACATACTTTGCAGAGGTTATCTTTACACCTTTGGGGACCCTAAAGGGGTCCACCAGCTCTCTTCCCATGATTCCGGCCCAAAACATGACTTCACCACCGCCTTGCTGACGTCGCAGCCATGTTGGAACAGGGTGGCCGTTTCGTTCCCATATTGCTTGAAAATGGTGCTCTGCTTAATGTGGAACGCCCTCCTTTAGTAGTTTTTCCTTTAATTGGGCTCACCTGGCAATATAATTATCACAGGTGTCCGAGATTGTTTTCAGTGGTCAAAAGAGCCCTGAGACACAATGCCATCCATGAGTTACACTGAAAAACTAAATATTTCATCTTTGTGATACTGAAATAGAATTTGCATAATAATTTGGAACAGGGTGTAATGCACTCTAAAATTAAAAATGAGAGTATAAATAATCTAGAATGGTGCTTCCTAATCCCTTTTCATGATATGTAATGCTTCTTAACCACTTCATTACTGGCACTTAAAGCGGGAGTTCACCCGAAAAACAATTTTTAACATTAGATTGAGGCTCGTTTTGTCAAGGGGAATCGGGTGTTTTTTTTTAAATCAAAGCAGTACTTACCGTTTTAGAGATAGATCTTCTCCGCCGCTTCCGGGTATGGTCTTCGGGACTGGGCGTTCCTATTTGATTGACAGTCTTCCGACAGGCTTCCGACGGTCGCATACATCGCGTCACGATTAGCCGAAAGAAGCCGAACGTCGGTGCGGCTCTATACGGCGCCTGCGCACCGAAGTTCGGCTACTTTCGGAAAATCGTGACGCGATGTATGCGACCGTTGGAAGCCTGTTGGAAGCCTGTCAATCAAATAGGAACGCCCAGTCCCGAAGACCATACCCGGAAGCGGCGGAGAAGATCTCTCTAAAACGGTAAGTACTGCTTCGATTTTAAAAAAAACACCCGATTCCCCTTGACAAAATGAGCCTTAATCTAATGTTAAAAATTAACTTTTTAGGTGAACCTCCACTTTAAACCCCCTTCGTGCCCAGACCAATTTTCAGCTTTCAGCACTGATGCATTTTGAATGACAATTGCGCGGTCATACAACACTGTACCCAAATTATATTTTTATCATTTTTTTCCCACAAATAGAGCTTTCTTTTGGTGGTATTTGATCATCTCTGCGATTTTTATTTTTTGCGCTATAAACAAAAAAAGTCAGAAAATTTTGAAAAAAACCCACATTTTTTACTTTTTGTTATAATAATATCCCAATTAAAAAAATAAAAAAAAATCCTCGGTTTAGGCCGATACGTATTCTTCTACATATTTTTGTTAAAAAAAATCGCAATAAGCGTATATTGATTGGTTAGCGCAAAAGTTATAGCGCCTACAAAATAGGGGATAGATATATTTTTATTTTTTTGTCAGGCCTGCGATATTTCAGCAGACACATCGGACACTTTTGACTCAATTTTGGGACCATTCACATTTATACAGCGATCAGTGCTATTAAAATGCATTGATTACTGTATAAATGTGACTGGCAGGGAAGGGGTTAACACTAGGGGGCGATTAAGGGGTTAAATGTATCCCCTGGGTGTGTTCTAACTGTGTGGGGGGAGGGGACTGACTGGGGGAGGTGACCGATGCTGTGTCCCTATGTACAAGGGACACAGCATCGGTCTCCTTTCCCTGACAGGACGTGGAGCTCTGTGTTTACACACAGAGCTCCACGTCCCTGCTGTCACCGCCGATCGCGGGTACCTGGCGGACATCGCGGCCGCCAGGCACGCACATCGGCCTCCCAGCGATGCCCCGGGCACAGTGTTTCCCCGCTGCGCGCCCCCAGCAGCTCGCGCGGGGAAATTAAACAGGACGTCCAAAGACATCCACCCGGCACTTGGGAGCCGCGCTGTGGATGTCTTTCGTCTATAGCGCGGCCCTCTAGTGGTTAAACACTGAGTAATACGAAGGCTGTCATTGCTGACTGTTTTTATGTAAATGGCAGTTGCTTGGCTGTCTCTGGCCAGTTTGTCAAAACCTCTGATCTAAAAAATTGCTCCAGGTCAGTGATTTACCACTTGAGCTCTGGAAGGTTTTACCTCCTTAATGACCAGGACATTTTTTGCTATCTAGCACTGCGCTACTTACATAGTATACATAGTGGGTGAGGTTTAAAAAAGAAACAAGTCCAACCTTAATGTGTGTGATTGTAGGTCAGTATTCCATTGTATATCCCTGTATGTTGTGGTTGTTCAGGTGCTTATCTAATAGTTTTATGAAACAATCGATGCCCCCTGCTGAAACCGCCGCCGGTGGAAGGGAATACCACATCCTTGCCACTCTACGTAGTTTAAGGTTAAAGGGGTTGTAAAGGTAAAACATTTTTTTTCCTAAATAGCTTCCTTTACCTTAGTGCAGTCCTCCTTCACTTACCTCATCCTTCCATTTTGCTTTTAGATGTCCTTATTTCTTCTGAGAAATCCTCACTTCCTGTTCTTCTGTCTGTAACTACACACAGTAATGCGAGGCTTTCTCCCTGGTGTGGAGTGTCGTGCTCGCCTCAGGACGCTCTCTACGTTGCAGATAGAGAAAGGAGCTGTGTGTTAGTGGGCGTCCTGACACTCCTGTATTCCAAGGGAGGGGGCGAGCATGACACTCCACACCAGGGAGAAAGCCTTGCATTACTGTGTGATCTTCAACACAGGTCTCTGGGCTGCGATTGCACACAACTGATCAGCAGGTCCCAGCCATGAATCATTGGCCAGGACTTGCTGACACTCTTGCTGTGTACAATCACAGCGGGAGTTCCCCGTCTGCAAGTATTTAAATCAGGATATTTTTATTTTTTTCTTCTTAATTTGGTGTTTGTAAAAATGAGTTACCTCCCATGAGGTATATCCTATGTCTGATTTACAGCTCTGTCTTTTATTATATCTTTCTTTATACACCAATTAGCAAAGCTGTTGCTGAACTTCAGCCAGTGCGTGTATGAGAGCTGGGATAGTGTTATTTGTATGTCCCCCTCTTCGCTTGACCATGCAGCGTCCAGAAGTACAGCTGTGTGATGTACCGTATTTTAAAATAAAGACAGATCGGTGATCTTGGCTGTAGGATATACCTCAGGTGAGGTAAGTATTGCTTATAAAGAGACCAAAAAACATGCCTTGAGTTTTTCTTTTATGTTATGGGCTCATAATGACTGCCAGGGAAGTAGAATTATGAGAAAATGAAGTCTGTTATGACAGTATCCATGTCACATTTCCATTTTCATGTGCAACTTTCATTAACTGAACTGAAAATTATCATGTGTTGATGATGATTTATTTCAGAAGCAAGTCAGTCGTGGTAACCACCTGGGGGGAAAAAAGATATAAACTAAATTATTATTATTATTATTATTTTTAAATTGCCCAGTGTCTGAAAATTAGGGAGTCGCTTTAAGACCATATTAAACCCATCGTTGGGATGTAACATGGTTCCAATTGGACAACTGCACCCTCAAATGGCACTTTTATTTTCTGCAAATAAACAGTATTCACATTTCATTTATTTTTTATCCCAAAAGTTAGACTAAAGCTTTAGTACAGACTTAACCGTTTTTTTCCCCTCCGTTCAACCCAGCGGGCTGAAAAAAAAAACTGAAGCGCTTGGGAGGAGATCATGTACTAACAATCCAATGTTAGTACAGCAATCTCCCTGCTGAGCTATTGTGTTCTGACAGGGGGACAGCACCCCCTGCCATTGGCTGAGAGGGCTTATCGGATGCCGACCAGCAGACCTTTTTCGGTTATGCCCCTTCAATAGAAGCCGGACCCATGGGCCAAATGTCAGCCGGTTTCTATTCAACTGGCCAATGCCGTCCAATATTCGGCGCGTGTGTGGGCTTTAGCCTTAGGCCGCGTACACACGGTCGATCCATCCGATGAGAATGGTCAGATGAGAATTTGTGTACTAACCATCGGTTTGGATCTATCGGTCAGCGGTCCATCGGTTCGATTTTAAAGCAAGTTCTCTAACTTTTGTCCGAAGGACAAAAGACCGATGGGGTGTACACACGGACGGTTTGGACCGATGAAACTGAACTTCGGTCCGTTTTCATCGGTTTGGACCGATGGTGTGTACGCGGCCTTAAAGGCAAAGGGTTGTTTAGGCATGGCTAAAAAGGGCTGAAGTGATGCAATCTGCTTATTGTATAACTTATAGTAACTATTTTCTTCTGCTTTGTCATAAAAATAAAAAGGAGAAATGGTGGCTTTGAAGAAAGTGCGCTTGGACAATGAGAAGGAAGGTTTCCCCATCACAGCTATCAGAGAAATTAAGATCCTTCGTCAGCTCAACCACCAGAGCATTATTAACATGAAGGAAATAGTCACAGACAAAGAAGATGCGGTAGACTTTAAGAAAGATAAAGGTAATGCTGTTTGTTTATATTCGTATATGTTGTTTATTTATATACAAATTTATGGACATTCCTTTCATTTTTATTTTTTTTAAGATCTCACTTTGACACCTTTCACAGAGAAACACCACTGAAAAATGAGCCAATACAACCTGAATAGTTTCAAGTGATTCATTTTTTAGGCGGTGCTGCTTGTTTTTACATATTGCTAATGGTCATTTGCACGTTACTTAAAGGGGTTGTAAGGGTAAAAAAAAAAATCCTAAATAGCTTCCTTTACTTTAGTGCAGTCTTCCTTCACTTACCTCATCCTTTTGATTTTGCTTTTTAAATGTCCCTTTTTCTTCTGAGAAATCCTCACTTCCTGTTCTTCTGTCTGTAACAAAACACAGTAATGCGAGACTTTCTCCCTGGTGTGGAGTGTCATGCTCGCCCCCTCCCTTGGCCTACAGGAGGGTCAGGACGCTTTCTATATTGCAGATGGAGAAAGGAGTTGTGTGTTAGTGGGCGTCCTGACTCTCCTGTAGTCCAAGGGAGGGGGAAGGCATGGCACGCCACACCAGGGAGAAAGCCTCACATTACTGTGTGTAGTTACAGACAGAAGAACAGGAAGTGAGGATTTCTCAGAAGAAATAAGGACATTTAAAAGCAAAATGGAAGGATGAGGTAAGTGAAGGAGGACTGCACTAAGGTAAAGGAAGCCATTTAGAAAAGAAAATTTGTACCTTTACAACCCGTTTAAAATAAAAATGCATTTAAAGCTGAACTCTGGATAAGAGAATTAGCAGATCTAAAGCTCTATCTCTGACCTCATGTAATCAAGCAAAAATCATTTTCCTTGAAGAAACTGTAAATAGAAAAAAAAATGAAAGATCCTATGATGATGGCTATTAATTGCCTTGATGGTGCTCTGAAAGGCACAGAACACCGTTGCTACTCTGTTTACATTATCCTGTATGGCAGGCACATTGATCAGCCAGGCACAATGCTATTCATGTAAATATAGCATAGAGGGCAAAAGATTGAGAGAGAAGGCGAGGTGAGAACACAACTGAGAACACAACGGGCATAACACAACTGTTCTGCTGCCTCGTTCTTTACTGCCAGGATCCACTTTACATGATTCTGGCAGCCTAAGCAAGTCCAAAGAACAGCAGTGTTTTTGTGTGGCAAGCACATTGTGGGAATGATTAGAATGGTACAACGCCACTGTTTGTGTCAGCATTGCAGGCACAGTGGGCTGAAGAGCAGAAGAGGGAGATATATGGGCAGGTGAGTGGTCAGAACAGTACTGCTGTTCTGTTGCCTCACTCTGTGCTGTCAGGGTACAGGCAGATCCAAGTCGCTGTCGGCTTAGAGCAGCGGTTTTGCTGTTCACCCTGTATTCTTCTTTCTGTTGGTACCACAATCCAAATATCTATTGAGATTTAGAGTCCAGCTTTCAGTTTCTCATTTAAGGCTGGGTTCACACATATGCGGCCCGCCTGTTTGTGCCTGGGGTCCGGTGCGCGTCTCTTCATTGGATCAGGTGCAATTCAGGTCTGAATTTGTACCTAAACCGGACTCAAACATGCGCCAGACCCTTTTTCAATCCGGACCGTGGCCACCCCGATCATGTGTGAACCAGTTTCATTGAGAGCTGGTCACACTTGCCTGTCATGTGAATTGGATTCAGGGAAACCCGCATTCAATTCACGTGTGTGTGTGTGTGTGTGTGTGTGTGTGTGTGTGTGTGTGTGTGTGTGTGTGTGTGTGTGTGTGTGTGTGTGTGAACAAGGAGACAAGTAATGTTTTCTATACTCAGAATTACATTTAAACTAAAGACCTAAGTAATACTAATGCTGTGCAAATAAAAGCAACACACCTGCTGAGATCTACTTAAAGGAAACTTGTACTGAGAAAGTATAGAGGCTTCTATTGTAACTATTTTTCAAAATGCAACCTGCTGGCTGCCATTCTTACGCAGAAGCGTTAATGCAGATCAGAAATTTCTAAATTATTTTAGAATCATCAATTTCTAAATTCATTGAGTCCATTTGATACATAACGTGAAGCATGCTGGTAAAAGGAGGGATTATCCTGGGCTTTTTCCAGCGTCCAATACTCCTGCAAACAGCAGACTAACCTTAAATATTTTCTGTGTCCCAAGAAAAGGATTTTACGGTCAGTGCATCACAATTTTTCTGAGAAGATGAGCAATAGCAGCCTCTGTATTTCTATCGGTACAAGTTTCCTTCAAGTGCTCTCCCTCTGGCAAAACCCTCAGCTAGAATAATTTGTCATGTCAAAAAGTAAATGCCAGGTTTCACTTGAGTTTTATAAATGACCTTCTTATTGTAATATTAAAATTATTTTCATACATTTTTTTTTTTTTTCTTTAATGCTTGCAGGAGCTTTTTATTTGGTGTTTGAATATATGGATCACGACTTGATGGGTCTGCTGGAATCGGGATTAGTGCACTTCAATGAACTTCACATAAAGTCTTTCATGAAGCAACTTATGCAAGGTTTGGACTACTGCCATAAGAAGAACTTTTTGCACAGGGATATTAAATGCTCAAATATTCTACTAAATAACAGGTGTGTATTGTTTGTGATTGTATATAATACCTTAAGTTAATATTTTGTATTCTGTATAGTCCGCTAGGGACAGTAGATATTTGAGAAATTATATATACACACACACACACACACACACACACACAGAAGAAATTACACTTTGCTACAATGCAAAGTAGTGAGTGTGCAGCTTGTATAACAGTGTACATTTGCTGTCTTCTCAAAATAACTCAACACACAGCCATTAATGTCTAAACCGATGGCAGCACGATGGCCAGAACCACACAGCAGTTTAACAGGACAGGTGCCACTCGGAACACCCCGCGCCATGGTCGATCAAAGAAGTGCAAGTGCTCAGCGTCGTATGCAGAAGATTTCTTTGGGAAATAGATGTATGAGTGCTGCTAGCATTGCTGCAAAGGTTGAATTCTGTGTGTGGTGTTGTTTTCCTTTTAGAATTTAGATTATATAAAAATAAATTCTGTGTCAATTTTTGTGGACATTGGTACGTGAAAATAAGAGAAAAGGTTTTGCCAACAACTAGAATTGTAAATGAGTGCCATGAAAGTAACATATGAGAACAGTCTTAAACGTTACAATAAGAGGTTGTATAATGTACCAGAAGAGTGGCTGGAGGAGGCGGCTGCAGGGAGAAGCTGTGCTATAGGTTGCTGCAGTCAGAATAATATGTAGGAAGACGAATATGATTAATATGTAGGCTGACATGCATTTGGGGATCCTCCGACTGGTTAAAGGTCTGTAGTAATTGATGTGCATGCCCTACTTGTACACTTTGGCTTTACCTACCGTATCTATCGGCGTATACCGCGCACTTTTTTGCCCTGAAAATCGCGGGTGCGCGGTATACGCCGATACCCGATTTCTTGAATACTGCGCCGGCATATACCGAGCGGGCTCGGCTCCTCTCGCGCTCACGTCCTGGACGTACAGGACGTGAGCGCGAGAGTAGCTGAGCCTGCCCGACTATACACGAGTGTACTGCACTCGGTATATGCCGGCTCAGTATTCAAACTCGGCGCGGGAAAGCAGGAAACGGGCGGGGAGAACGCCGGACCCGCCAACCCCGAAGCCGCAGACGGACGCCGGACCCGACGAGGCCGCCGCGCAAGACACCAAAACTGTAAGTACAAAAATCTTTTTTCCACAGTAATGCGGGTCCACTTTAGGGGTGCGCGCTATACGCAGGAGCGCGCAATACCCCGATAAATAGTAAATCGTATTTTGAGAAATGTGGCCTCCTGCTCTGACCTGTGTTTTCTCATCTGGAGCCCCAGGTCTCAGAGTTGGTCTAAAGAACATGTATAGGTTCCAAGCACAATTACTCATGGTTTTAGTGGCCAGCAGCCCTTCTCAGCCCACCACAGTGCCTGTTGGGTAGAACATAGGCTGGGGAGGGGGGGTCACCACTTTGATACAAAGATAAGTGCAATCCTCAAACAGGTGACCAATAACTCTAGGGCAACGGCAAAGGATCTGTTGGCACCTCTTACGCTTAAAGCAGACCTTTGGGTACATAGCTTTCATTTAAATATTTTCTTTCATTTTTGTGCACCAAATACTATTGAAAACCCTGATATTACTGTGTAAAAAAAAAATGAATCAGACCTCATCACTGTGCTGCACATAGTCTGTGCTGAGAGCAGATTTGGAAGGGACCCAGCAGGTCCTTGCACTACAGGCTGACTGCAGAAAATGACAGGAGGGTGGTGGAGACAAGACAACAGTCACCCTGAACAAGTAGAGGGAGCAGTGGCTGGTCTTTTGCAGGATATTCCTGAAGTAAAATCTTATATATTGGATTACTCAACCAGTCTGGAAGAAATGCACAAAGCACACCCAGAGTTTCAAGAAAAAATACAATAAAAAATACAATAATTTTTTATCGTTCTCATCATCCAGCAGTTTGCATATGCCTCCTTTTTTTTTTTTTTTTTCAGACAATATTTGTTCACCTTTTAAAAATATGTACATTTTGTTTTATTTACTTGGAGCCTGTAAAGCATTGCACCCGCGATCTGCAGACTTCTCAGTGTATCTGTTCTGTTTGTTCCTTGTACGGCCGGCCAAATACACACTGATAGGACAAATTAATGAATTACCAGAGCGCTCAACAGCACCATGGTATTTCATTTAAACTACAAGCCAACAGCCGCAAAGGTCTGTGAATGGATGACGGGGCCGTATGGATGAAGCCCTGCTGTCACTAGGGAGGGGGGAATGACTGCAGCTGCTGGAACAGGGTACATGCTTCACCCTGTTCTAAAAGGTGAATTTTCAGATGTGTTCATGAGTGAACCATAATGAAAACAATGAACAAGAGCGGTGTTCATGTAACAAAAACAAAATAATAAAAAGAAAATATCAGTTGGAGTGCCTCTTTCATGAGATATGACGGTCCTTTTAAGGCGTCCTATGTAGCATATAGTGGCAATAATTGTGTTCTATTCTCCATAGACAGCCATGTGTTCTCTATGTGTAGTGCGAGCACTAATTTCTAATGCTTAGAATTGCGTTCTCGCTTTTACTTTCTGTCTTTCCTCCTTATGGATCAGATTAGCAGCTACAGCCTCCCCTGCAAACCCGGCTCATTGAGGTTTGCACTCTGTTTTCGTATAGGTTTGCAGGAGAGTCAGAGGTCATGACACAGAACCAAGGATGGGCACAGACAGTCTGCAGTACTTTGGCCATCTCTGAGCACACTTCTTGCAGTGAGGTGACACAAGTATATTAATAAAGGAACAAAGATTTTCCCTGGTCTGTTTAAAAGTGTATGACAGAGTACCAATATTCCAATAGAGAGAACTGGGCTATTTATCCCATTGAGAACAGGAGAGCACTGTTCACCTAGAGGGGAGGCATTGGGGTGTTGCACTCAAGGTTTTACATATTGAACCCACTCATCTGTTTAAAGGTCCTGATGGTAGACGAGACTCCCCTGTTTTTATCTCCTATTGTGTGTTCTCTTGGAGGTAAAGGGAAATTTAATTCGTTGAGTATTTCACAATTGGTCATTTAGCCTTTTTCACTGTTCTTGATGCAGTAGGTCATCTGACTTGAGAAACATGTGAAATTTACTCGGGTCCCGTCACTACAATCTGCATGGAAGACTAAAACGATATCTTACTGATAAATATAATGTCCTTATGGCTGTGGTAACCACTGCATTCTGTGGAAAGGTGCATTGTAAAAACAAAGGCTCGGGTAGGTCTCCTTGGCCTAATGAAAGATTTTTAGTAATATATAATAGGGTTAATTTAAGCTGGTAATTGCAAAATCTGGCAGACATGCATGGTAGCCAACTGGCTTCTAACTGTAGCGTGTTCATTTAAGCTTTGATAATAAAACCTGGAAGCTGATTGGTTTCTATTCAGAGCTGCACCAGATTTTTCACTCTCTCTAGTTTTAGTAACTAACCCTAGTGTGTATTGAACCCATTTGAGATTTTGAGTTTTATATAGTAGGGGATGTGGTGCATGGACTTGGGCAGCCAGACACAATTATTAGTCATATAGAAAAAAAGTGCACTTTTATAAAATATCAGGAGCCTTAGCTGTTTATAGTAATTTGTTCAGTGTGGTATGGTTAAGTACAACTGTAGAATATGCTGTGTTAATAAGTTTATTATAGTTTTTTTTTTTTTTTTTTTTTTTTAGGGAGTCCTGAATATTCGTAATAGATTACAAATCGTGTTTGTGTGTAAGATTTGTCAATATAGTCCTCATTTAACCTGTGAATTACTTCAGTGATTCCTTTTGATACCATATTAGGCTGGATTCACACCTATGCAGTTTTAGTGCTTTTTGCACTACAGTCTATTTACCATGGTTTCCTATGGAACATGTTTTGTAGTACAAATCTGCAAAATGCAAAAAGCACTAAAAATGCATAGGTGTGAATCCAGCCTAAGGATGCAGATTAAAATGCATTGTGGCCTGACACCTATACAATAATAAAAACAAAAGAAAAAAATGCATCTTTGTGGTGCGTAAAAATGCTTTCTTAGTTTGCGATGTGTTGTGATTTGGTATACTGTTGTAGTGAGTGTATTGCTTCATTGTTTTTTTATTTTGTTTCCACAAGGGGGCAGATAAAACTTGCAGATTTTGGACTAGCAAGATTGTACAGCTCAGAAGAAAGGTAAGATCTTGTTCATGAACTTGAACTTACTGAGGGCTGTTATTTATCATAATAATAAAATATAATACAATGATACTTGATAACTAAAGTGCCAGCTAACACACACACTCTGCGGTTGTGGGTACTTTACTAACTTGAAACATTAAAGAAATATAAGCGGTACATTTTTTATATTGTATACTAGCCTTGTCCCGATGCCACTTTAAGACCAATAAATTATCAAGTACTCGCCGATACGATACAATTTTTTATTTTTTATTTTTTTATGTCAAGTCACAGTGGCCCTAATATGCAGCACTGATGAGGCGTGTACTGTGTCGGTAGCTTTTTTATTTATTTTATATTGAATCCAGTACTTGATTTGTTGGTGGATCTAATGAGCAGCTGGGTAAGCAGGATTTTCCTGGTCAGCTTCAGCAATACCTGAGACTATTTTCTGTATTGTTTATTGTATCTTCTATATGCAATAATAACTGTATGTTTTTTACTTGTACAGTTGTGAATATAAGCTTTGATTGCCATTGCATACCCCTGAGGAAGCTTTATTAGCAAAACATGTCAATCTTTTTCATCTTGGCTTGATTGTATCCTGCTAAACTGTGACCACCACTTATTCACAACTTCTGATATGTCAGTTTATGTACAAATCTACTAGGATCTATTTTTTTTTTTTTTTTTATAAATCAGTCTCTACTTTAATAAAAAAATATATTTTTATACATGTGGTCTATAAAAGATTTCTTTCTCATCATTATATGAGTATCTATTGCACCGAAAAAATCCCTTTCCCCCCCCCTCTCCCCCCCTTTTTCAAATATTTTTGCATGGGATGTGGTGCCTAAACTTCTTGGTGTATCACCCCTGATTGGACAAAACCAGTTATATATTCTCCATCCTGAAAGATCTGGGATGGGGGGGGGGGGAGGATACAGGGGACACTCGGGAACCATCGGTGCGGGGGAAGTTTTATAATCGCAATCTCCCTGTGTGCTTCTCCTCCTCCTTCCTTCCGTGGTTTTCAGCTGCTTTATTGATAGCCACACGGAGATCGGTAATTATAACTTCCCCCGCCGCACCGATTGTTCCGGAGTGTCCAGGTTTTGGACTAGGCATCGGAAGCCTGCAAATACTCTGTATCGGAAACGATACCGATGCTAGTATTGGTATCGGGACAACCTAATTGTATGCAAGGTTAGTAACATACTTGTGTATCTATTTATTGTATTTTTAGTAATCTCTAAGATATAAAGTGCACTACACAATATACGTTGGGTATATGTACATTCTATAACTATTCTGTCACCTTGGTTTACAGTGACAGTGCATTACATTTGAGAAAAGCACAGAGCACGACGAGTATCCAGTGGTGTTTTGTCACATGTCTGTACTGAATGACATTTATATTCTGGATGTGATAGCGAAAGTGGATTTCCGTGGATATGGAACTGATGTTTGTTTAAAGGGCTCTAGCTTTTTGTACCTTTTTTCTGTATGCATTTTATATGGAATTTATTTTAAAGTAGTGTGTTTGTTTTTATTTTCCCCCTTGTTTTAGTCGGCCTTACACCAATAAAGTTATTACATTATGGTATCGTCCTCCTGAGTTGCTGCTTGGGGAGGAACGGTACACTCCAGCTATTGACGTCTGGAGCTGTGGGTGAGTAATATGAATGTGGACCACTAATAGTGCATTTAGTATGTGTGCTTACTAAACTGTTATTCTCAACTCCCTTTTATTCTATAACCTTCATAAACTAAGTATTTCCAGTAAATGATTACAGATATTTATATTGTAATATTTGCTGACAGTGGACATGCTTTTCCCCAGCAGTAAAATTACCTTCTGGTATGTTCTGTGATACTTTGCTATGATCTCATTGTTTGCTAGCATTTTATTTAAAAATGATTTACTGTTTCTGTGAAATGTGACCCTTGTGTAAGACAGTGGTTTATAATTGTGCAAATTAAAAAAAATGACTCCTTGTTTTAATGTCTTAGGTGTATTCTTGGCGAGTTGTTTACAAAGAAACCGATCTTCCAAGCTAATCAAGAACTTCTACAACTTGAATTAATTAGGTGAGTTCTCTTTTTGCCTATTTTTATTTGTATGCCGTTGTGCCAAAGCAACCATATGGGAAGTGGCCTTTTGTAGGCTGAGCCGATCGGGCCACTTATGCCAATAGTGTCATTAGTACCTATTGGACTGATAAGTTGTTTTGTCTGCAATCGTGGCACACAAAGTAGCTGCTTTTTGTTTTAATGAACTGTACATTTTTTTCCAGTTATTATGCAGTCACATTATATTTATATCATTTTTTTATTTTGATTTTAAGCCGCATGTGTGGAAGTCCATGCCCTGCTGTTTGGCCTGATGTGATAAAGTTACCATATTTCAACACCATGAAACCAAAGAAGCAATATCGACGAAAAATCCGAGAGGAGTTTGCTTTGTAAGAATTTTTTCTTTACCATAGGTTTCAAAACAAGCAAATGAGTTAGGAGCTTGTGTCACAACTCTTAAGATGTGTTGGGTCAAAGTGATATTATACTCGCCTGCTTTGTGTAATGGTTTTGCACAGAGCAGCCCCGATCCTCCTCTCCTGGGGTCCCTCCTGCTGAGTGCCCCCTGAGCATGCAGCTTACAATGGGGGCACCTAAGCGGGCTTGTTCTGGAGACACGGCTCTGTATGTTCACACACAATTGTGATTCGCCCCACTCATTGGCTTATTATCTGTGATTGACAGCAGTGTGAGTCAATGGCTCCTGCTGCTGTTTCAGCCAATGAGGAGGGAAAGGCTCTTGTGCACATCTCAGAATGGAGTATTTTTTTTTTTATTACTTTCATAAAATGCATGAACGTAAAAAAATCTTGAGCCTTAGAACCACTTTAATGTTTTTAAGGCTTAAAGTGGTTGTAAACTCGATGTGTAAAAAAAAAAAAAAAGACCTGCAAGACAAAGGCACAATGAGCTAGTATGCATAGCATTCTAGCTCATTATAAATTTCTTACCTAAGATCGAAGCCCACGCAGCGCTCCCCGTCCCCCCTCCTGCTTTCCTTTACATATGCTGCTGTCTGGGCCTTTCATCAAAACCTATTGACCCTTCTATCGGGCTCCATCTTGTCATTTGTGGGATGGACTGGATGCTACAAGTGTGCCCCCCCCCAGCGGCTGTTGAATCTGTGCGCACTGCGCACGCTCTTTCTCTAGCTCCAATGTCTGAGCTTAGCCACTGCAACTAGAGAAGGTGAGAGCACACTGGGCTTGTGCAGTTTGGAGGGGCTAAGCAGCTACTAGTGGCACGCACTTGTAGCATTGTGCAAACAGTAAGACCGAGCAGGATTGAGGTGCCAGCAAATTCTTATTAGAGGCCCCCACAGCTGCATGTGTAAAGCATGAGCAACACTTTAACATGAGATACAAAAAGAAACAAAGATAAATCTGCGCTATCGTGATAACAAGCAGCTACATACAATCCAGTGAGAAAGGAAAGCGAAAAAACAAAATACAAAAAATGTAGCGCTGAGAAATAAATGATAAGACACTAATTGTCTATATCGCACACAAATAAGTATAAACAAAAATGTGCAAGTCCATAGGTTGCTCATAAACCAAATAAGTGAAAAACTGGTAGATAATGTAACAAAAACATTGCTAGTATGTGTCTAATGTCAATTAGACTAAGTGCAAAGATATGAGTCCATATAGATGAACGTGAACTGGATGGATGAAAAAGGCCAATTCCAATTGCAGTGATCGAGACCCACAGTGATTCTAAATGAACTAAAATTGTAGTGATAACACCCGCCACCAGAAGGGGAGGCTTACCAGATGCGATGGACCCAAGTGAGCATATGCCCAAAGGGTCAGCAAGGCTGTGAAAATGTAGATGAGAGGATGTACCGGCACACACCAAACTGTACAATCAGCAAGAAACAGTGAAGTCTTCACTTAATAACAGGTGGAGAGGGTAACATCAGCTGGGAGATGACTCATGGAAATTGGAGAACATGCCCAGGGTATGTGGAGGAAAATAAAAGGCACATAGTGTAATTCCGTACAAACGGGGACGTTTAATACCGGTTAAAAACACTTACAGTTTCGTAGATTAAAAAAGGACATCAATATTGTAATGTGCATGGCAGCAGTAGAGTCTGACGCGTTTCGCTACAACTAGACGATGCTATTTGTTGCGAAACGCGTCGGAATCTACTGCTGCCATGCACATTACAACATTGATGTCCTTTTTTAATCTACGAAACTGTAAGTGTTTTTAACCGGTATTAAACTTCCCCGTTTGTAAAGAATTACATCTATATGGACTCATATCTTTGCACTTAGTCTAATTGACATTCGACACATACTAGCAATGTTTTTGTTACATTATCTACCAGTTTTTCACTTATTTAGTTTATGAGCAACCTATGGACTTGCACATTTTTGTTTATACTTATTTGTGTGTGCGATATAGACAATTAGTGTCTTCTTATCATTTATTTCTCAGCGCTACATTTTTCGTATTTTTAACACTTTAAATAGAGGAACGCTGGTATGTACTATTTATGGGATCTGGAGTTGCATAGGGGGATTTTTGTAAAGAGTTACTAAAGGTCAATTTGCACTTTAAATCTCCCTTTTACAGTGGAGGTAGTATAAAATGATATTCTAGGCAGTGAAGTCTAATGCAGACTGTCTTAAGAACATATTTGGAAAACTGGTTTTCTATCTGTAGTATATTTGAGTATACTACGCCCTACTTTACCCTAAGATCTCTAATACTGAGGATCAGTTTACAGGGAAGCAGAATAGTGCCAATATACATTATAAGTTTTACAGCTACTTTACTGTTGTTTTTTCTTCCACCAGCATACCCACTCCTGCACTGGACCTGTTTGACCACATGCTAGCATTGGACCCTAGCAAACGGTGTACTGCTGAACAAGCTCTACAATGCGAATTTCTCCGGGATGTAGACCCAACTAAAATGGCACCCCCTGAGTAAGCAGTTTCTAAAATCTTGTATTTTTTTAATTTTCATTAGTGTTGCTTCTTTTAATAATTGTACAGAATATATCTTGTTGTTGGTACTGCTGCTCCTTTACAGCCACCTTCACCCAAAACTCGTATACACTCACTGACCACTTTATTAGGTACACCAGCTTAGTAACACAAATTGCTTATCAGCCAATCACATGGCAGCACCTCAATGCATCTAGACATGGTAAAGACAACTTGCTGAAGTTCAAACATCAGGCGATTTAAGTGACTTTGAATGTGACATGGTTGCTGCTGCCAGACGGTCTGGCATGAGTATTTCAAAAACTGCAGATTTTTGGGGATTTTCACGCACAAAAATCCAGTGCCTTGCTGATGTCAGAGGAGACTAGGCAGCCTGGTTCAAGATGATAGAAAGGCAACATAGTCAAATAACCACTCGTTACAACCAAGGTATGCAGAATACCATCTCTGAACATATAACACACCAGACTTTGAAGCAGCTGGGCTACAGCAGCAGAAGACCACACCGGATGCCACTTCTGTCCGCTAAGAGCAGGATACAATTCGCACAGGCTCACCAAACGTTTTGGAAAAAAAGATTGGAAAAATGTTGCCTGATCTGATAAGTCTCGATTTTCAGCTGTGACGTTCAGATGGTAGGGTCAGAATTTGGTGTAAACAACATGAAAGGATCCATCCTGCTTTATATCAGCGGTTCAGGCTGGTGGTGGTGGTGGTGTAATAGTGTGGGGAAAATTTTCTTGGCACACTTTGGGCCCCTTAGTACCAATTGAGCATCGTTTAAATGACACGACCTGCCTGAGTATTGTTGCTGACCATGTCCATCCCTTTATGACTACAGTGCACCCGTCTTCTTCTAAAGTCTCCTTCCAGGAGGATAATGCAATTGGTCACAAACTTTAAATCATCTCGCCACTGGTTTCTTGAACATAACAATAAGATCACTGTAATCCAATGACCTCCACAGTCACCAGACCTTAATCCAATAGAGCACCTTTGGGATGTAGTGGAGGAATGTTTCCAACACCTTGTTGAATCATTGCCACCAAGAATTAAGGCCGTTCTGAAGTCAAAAGGGGTCCAACCCGGTACTAGCAAGGTGTACCTAATAAAGTGTCCGGTGAGTGCTGTTCTGGGTCAGTACCACTGGTTTTACTTAGCTGACGAGCACATTTCACTCACACTAGAGGTAATGGAGAAGATGCATCTCTTACAGCTCAAAACAATTTAGATTTTTTTTTTAAAGAATCTGTTAGGAGCCTATGATGCCATTGTCTGGTGGTTTTACAACAGGCGCAGCTATTACACAGAACTGCTGGGATATAACTCACCTTGGAGTCCTGAGAGATGTAGGAAACCCATGTGACATTGTTTTCATGCATAGACACATAGACCCCTTTCACACTGAGGAATTCTAGCGCTAGAAATAGCGCCTGAAAACCGCCTCCCATTCATTTCAGTGTGACTTTTCACACTGGAGCGGTGCACTTGCGGGACATTGGGAAAAGTCCTGCAAGCAGCATCTTTCGCAGCACTGTATTTGGCTCTCCCAAAACGCCCTGTCCATTGAAATGAATGGGCAGTGCTTTGGAAGTGCTGTAACAAAGGCGCTTTTACCCCCTTATATTGGGTTTAAAAGCACACCGCTAGCGGCTGAAAAGTGCTGCTTAAACGGCAGCAAAGAGCTGTGGCCCCAGTGTGAAAGGGGTCATAAGTGAATAAATGGAAATCCAGTCAAAACATATTTTTTGTTTTGGGTGTAGCACGGAAGGGTTAGAAGCTGTTGGGTTTTATTGGTTTTTTTTTTTCTACAAAGAGGAGACATTTCCAATCTTAAACCTCTTTGTCGAGCCCCCCCACCCAATGCATAACCTTTGGCATCATATGCCGATTGCTGTCTATGGGTGGTTGTATGCGGCAGCAGCTGCGGGCCCTCTTACAGCGTTGTGCACGAAACCCCAATGTAGAACTAAAGACAAAACATTGTTCTGGATTGAGCAGGAAGGTTTTGAACCTCCTGATAATTTTTATGAATCTTGTCTTCGTAAGATCAAACATTGAACGGTTTTGTGTAGTAATGTATTGCTTTTTGAGACATTTGGAAACCTTGTGGAATGTTTTGCATTATGCCACTCACTAGACATTGAAGCAGTGTAACTTCATTTTTGTATATAGGGTTATATGGTGAATACCTGAAAGCAGGGATCTCAAGTTAAACATGGATTTGTGGTTTTATAGGCAATTTTTTTTTAACATTTTGGATAGAGTGGAATTGGATTGGAACACCGGTCGGTGTCCCTGTTGGGGAGATTCCCCCTCTCTATTTGTCCTGCTTACAATTATCACCGAAAGTGAAAGTAAAAGAAAATGCCAAATTTTGGGTTGTTCCCAGAAAAGGGATTTTAGTGGACACTGGTTCTGGTGACAAGGGATTCCCTCAATTTGGAGGGATTTCCTCTCACTTCCTGTTTGGCTATGGGACAGGGAGTCAAGGGGAATCTCCCCAATGTGACAGTTGTCAAAAATAAATCTTACAGGGGTTATAACCCTCCCCTAAGAATTCTTCCAGAAAACAGCGTTGCTTTGTTTTTAAATGTGATAGACAGAAACCTAGCTTCTGTAGTCAGTGGACTACTGATAACTTATTGGCTGTATGCAGAAGAAAACCTGACTAATATTATATATTTTCTTAACCATAATGGAAAATTAGTGGTTGAACCACGGAAAACGCCGCCTGACTCGATATAGTCACAGTGTATGGCCTCAGTTGGCTCTGCTCCAGCCAAGCCAACTGACACGTTTCACCCCACTTACTGTCACTTGGTCACAGAGACCAAGCTTCCGGTGGGTGGGGCAAAAAGCGCCAGTGGACGTGGCCGGAACAGCGCCAGCTGTGGCCATACACCATGACTATATTGGATCGGCTTGAGCTGCGTTTCCTCCTTGGTTTACCCACACTTCTGAATTGGTGCATTCGGATGCCTGCTCCCGTGTTCTGAGTACCAGCAAGGAGATCCTGAAGCCTCCAGCTTGGAGCGGTGCAACAATCCTTTTGTGACTTTAATGGACAATTAATTTCATTGTCTCCAGGCTTGTAAGCAGTTACTGTATGGTTTCTAGCCACTTGCCGACCTCCTCATGTAGATATACGTCAGCAGAATGGCACGGACAGGCACATCAACGTACCTGTACGTGCTCTGCTTGACGTGGGTGGGGGGTCCGATCGGGACCCCCCCCTGCTACATGCGGCGCTCGGTAAGCCTCGGGGAGCGATCCGGGACGACGGCGCGGCTATTCGTTTATAGCCGCTCCGTCGCGATCGCTCCCCAGAGCTGAAGAACGGGGAGAGCCGTGTGTAAACACGGCTTCCCCGTGCTTCACTATGGCGGCGCATCGATCGGGTGATCCCTTTTATAGGGAAGACTCGATCGATGTCAGTCCTACAGCCACACCCCCCTACAGTAGTAAACACACACCAAGTGAACACTAAATGTTACAGCGCCCCCTGTGTTTAACTCCCAAACTGCAACTGTCATTTTCACAATAAAGAATGCAATTTAAATGGTCCCAAAAATGTGTCAAAATTGTCCGAAGTGTCCGCCATAATGTCGCAGTCATGAAAAAAAATCGCTGATCGCCGCCATTAGTAGTAAAAAAAAATAAAAAAATTAAAATGCAATAAAACTATCCCCTATTTTGTAAACGCTATAAATTTTGCGCAAACCAACCGATAAACGATTATTGCGATTTTTTTTTTTTTTTTTTATTTATTTATTTTTTTTACCAAAAATAGGTAGAATACGTATCGGCCTAAACTGAGGGGAAAATTTTTTTTTTTATATATATGTTTTTGGGGGATATTTATTATAGCAAAAAGTAAAAAATATTGCATTTTTTTCAAAATTGTCGCTCTATTTTTGTTTATAGCGGAAAAAATAAAAACCGCAGAGGTCATCAAATACCACCAAAAGAAAGCTCTATTTGTGGGGAAAAAAGGACGCTAATTTTGTTTGGAAGCCACGTCGCACAACCGCGCAATTGTCTGTTAAAGCGACGCAGTCCCGAACTGTAAAAACCCCTTGGGTCTTTAGGCAGCATATTGGTCCGGGGCTTAAGTGGTTAAATTCTAGTTAAAAGCTGCAATTAGCTTGATGTACCGTATTTATAGGCGTATAACGCGCACCCTAACTTTAAGAGGGACGTTTCAGGAAAAAAAAACTTTCCACAGCCCCCTGCGTATAACACGCAGGGCACAGTTTACCCTCTATTTTCTAGGTAAAAAAGTGAGTGTTCTACGCCAATAAATACAGTAGTTTGTCAATCAAGCCTTGACCTCATCTAGTCCTGCCCTAGTATCTGATTTACCAACACTGCTTCTGTTACTGAAACCCTCCCACTGTGAGCTGCAGTGTCTGGGACGGGGAGCACATAGCACACGAATGGAGGAGGATTTGGTTCAGTAAGGAAAGGTAGAGGGTTTGAGGATTGTGCATCACATAGTAACTGGATTTGGTACTTTGAGCTATGTAATGATTTGTTTCCCTCCATTTCCTGTAGCCTTCCTCTTTGGCAAGACTGCCATGAGTTATGGAGTAAGAAACGCAGAAGACAGAAACAAATGGGAATGATTGATGATGCAACGGCACCAAAAGTACCAAGGAAAGATTTATCTGCTGGAATGGATGACAGCAGAAACAGCACTCCCCAAGGGATCCAGACATCTTCTCAGATGAAGCCTCAGGGATTTCCTGGTGTTGCATTAGGTAAGCGTGTGTTGGCTTTATGTATGTGTCAACTACAGGATTAACATTTTGAGGTGAAAATAATAAGTGATCAAAAATTATATGAAGGCCTTACAATTTATGTTCCACTAAACATCTCTGTATACTTTTTCCTAAGGTCACCCAAGTTCTGGACAACAGCTGAATCAGAATTCAGTGGCCATTTTGCTGAACTTGCTACAGTCCCAGACCAGATGTGTCAGCATGGCACAGTTGGCACAGGTTTTGAATATCACTGTGAATCCAGAGACCCAGCAACAGCTGAACAATCTAAATCTTCCACCTGGTATTCTTGCATCACCAGTAAATCCCCAGAGTCAAAAGAAGGAGCCTCCATTCCAGCTGCAGTACCGGAACCCGAACAGCCCACCTTCCCATCACTGCCTATACCCAAGGCTAAGCCGGATGCACCTCAGACAACCATGCAGCGCACTTTTTCAGCCCTACTGGCTCATTTATTAAAAAATCAAGAACAAAAACAACAAGCTGAGGCAACACAAGAACCTCCTGAGGAGAAGTTAGAAGAAGAAACGCCGAAACCCAGACGACCTCCAAGCCCTGCACCTATTGGTATGCATTTATCTTTTATGGTCTCAGGGCTGGTTCACAACGAAATGTGCGCAATCGTGTAGGTTTTGTGTGTTCCATTTTTGACAGCCTATTTGTTTTCAGTGGGCTTTCCCAAATGCACAAGAATACGCAAAAAGTACTGTAGCACACTAAATGCATTTTGGGGTGCCCTTAACAACTAATGGCAACCTTTGCACATCTAACAAGGGAAGTGTGTTCCCATGTGGTACAAGTGTGAACAGACCCCTCAAAGCAGTCATTTCTAGTAGCATCTTGCACGGTTTGTTGAAGATTGCAGTTTTTGAATGAAATTTGATCGGTAGAGATATTTAGATGGGTTAGCTTAAGAGTTAAAGTAGAAGACTCACCCTAACACTTAAATTCTCCCCTGCAAACAATGTAAGCCAAGTTAAGCTTTCTACCTTTTTTTTTTTTTTTTTTTTTTTTATAATTCTACTTCCTATACAGATACAGTATAGCTGTGCAGGTCTTTGAGTGAAGACTACCACAGGAGAAGGGAGCTGGACGCAGGCGAAACTGTCAGTGTAGCTGAAAGTGCTCTGGGGTCTCAGCTCACAGTCTACATTGATCACTATACACTAAAGGAACAGTACAGGCAACCACACTAAGACTATCTTCCGCTTCCACGAATATGACTGTCGTGCGACTTTGGACACATAGTCACATGACAAGTCACAGAGCCCATTGATTTTAATGGCACCCGTTCCCATCTATGCGACTTTGAAAATCAGTGACTTTGAATAGATACCTGCAATGCTTTGATGTGACTTTTGATGTGACTTTGATCCAGAGTGTAAAGTTGGATCAAAGCTGCATTCAAAGTTCAATCTAAATCGCGCAACTTTGGGGTCACAATAGTGGGAACGTGACTTGTCATGCGACTGTGTCCAAAGTCGCATGACAAGTCACAGCCCATTGATTTCAATGGCACCCGTTCCCATCTATGCGACTTTGAAAAGGTACCTGCACTGCTTTGATGCAATTTTTAAGTTGGATCAAAGCTGCACTCGGTCATCAAAATCACACTCGAGCCTTAGGCTACGTTTCCACTAGTGCGACTCCAAAGTCCTGCGATTTAGAGTGCAACTTTGAGTGCAGCTTTGATCCGACTTAGTACTCTGGATCAGTTGCATCAAAGTAGTGCAGGCACGTTTTCAAAGTCACATAGATGGGAATGTTTGCCATTGAAACCAATGGCTGTGACCTGTTGCACTAGTGGGAAACGGAGCCTTAAACTCATTACTCACAGTAATGAGCAATAGAAATCGATCTGTATCCTTCCAAACATGTTCCTTTTGTACCCCATTTCTTTCATATTTCATCCCCAGCTCCCTCCCACCGTTCACTACCAGCTGGACATGTGCCACACCATGCACACAGTGCCAATCAAAACAACCATGTGTTCTACACAGTAGAAAATTTTACAGCATGTTGCATTGTAATCTATCTTATGACTCGTACACACGGTCGGAACTTTTGACCATGCAAAAGTCCACCGTGAGTCCGTCGAAAGATAGAGAACAGGTTCTCTATCTAAGGTCCGTCGGGATTCAGACAAAAGAGTCAGATGGAGGCTACCCATGGCCGGACTTTCTGAGAAAGAAAGCCCGTCTGACTTTTTTTCTCGGAAAGTCTGGCCGCGTGTACGAGGCATTAGTTTCTAACAGACCATACTACCAAAGCCTTCTGGGGCTGGTAGGTCTAGGCATGCCTGTCTAAGAACATCTGACAGACAGCTTAGCAATAAGGATGAGCTCCAGCGTGTTCGCATAGTACACATGGCAGAGTCCGCCAGGAGGTCTGCACAGCGCTGTGCTAATCACAGCCAGGGAGACATTTTCCCGATCTCTACAGCCGAGCATCGGAAATGTCTCCCTGGCTGTGATTTAGCACAGCGCCGTGCAGACTTCCTGGCGTGCTCTGCACGTGTACTATGGCGAACACGCTGGAGCTCATCCTTACTTGGCAAGTTTAGATGATAAAGGGAGATAGTGTTGTCGGTGAAGAACAGGAAGAAGCTGATTGTCTGACTTTGATAAGACTTTCTAAGCTAAACAATCATCTAGCCAGAAAAATCAAAGATAAAGATATTTAACATACTATTATAGGAATACATTATTGACAGGACTTTTACTTTAATACTAAGAGGTTAGGTTAAGTTTTTCTGTTGAGGGTTATAAACTGTTATGGTTGGCTTTAGGGCTGCAACTAACGATTATTTTCAAAATCGATTAGTTGGCCGATTTTATTGTTTCGGTTAATCGGATAATAGCCTTAAAAAAAAAAATTGCATTTTTTTTATTTTTTTTTTGGCCAATTTGTTGTTGGGCAGATTACAAAACACAAATTGCCGAAAAAAACACATTCCATGCTTTTCTGCAGCTTCTCCATTGAAGTATATTGAACCAAAAAAAACAAAATGGCACCGTTTTGCATTTACAAACTCCTTGCCCTTTCCAAATACGCAGCAGCACAACAAAAATCATGGATGTGAACGTGTCCCATAGGAAAACATGTAAATGAACTATAGTGTGTTTCTGCAAAAAGCACCAAAAAAACAGAGGTGTGACCCCAGGCCTGAGATGTTTAGTAACATAATGGGGTTAAAAAAAACAAAAAATAAGTACAAAAAGAGCAAATAATCGCTACTGTAAGGGGGTTCATTTTTTTACTGTGGGACAGTGAAAGTAATATTTACAGTAGCGATTTGCTTTTTTGTACTATAAAGGGCTAATTTTAGTTTTTTTTTTACCCCATTATGTTACTGGGCGATTAATCAATTATGAAAACTGTAATCGATTAATTTCATAATCGATTAGTTGTTTCGGCCCTAGTTGGCCCAAATAGTCCTGTAGCTCCATATATTATGATGGGACAAATTTTTGCTAGTAAATTACTTAAAGCGTTTGTTACCCCAACACTTCATATTCCTGATACGTGGCTGCTGTACCGTGTTTCTTGCATGGGAAAGCATTTGTTCTCTTTGTATTGCTTCCTTTGTGTGAAATACCTGGTGTTCCTGCTAGTCACCTTGCTTTCCTACTAAAAACTGAACACACTAAGCAGAAGAGCACAACGTTACCATTACCTTTTTAATTCTATTTTAAACTGAATGGATTGTTTTACAATCACTTTAAATCGCCCTTTTCGGTTCCATAGAAATTTTGATTCCATCCCTCACACTGCAGTGTAATGCCCAGTTCTCACAGAGCTTCGTACCAGCAACAACCCTCATAGATTTTTATTGTTGAGAATTTGGGAGGCGGTGTGTTTTGACTTGTTCGGAAACATTACCAAGAACAGTGGTCCTTTTTTACACTTGGCCGTTGGCCACATTTCCCTGTCCCCACCCCCCAAGTCCTCTACATTAAAGGTATTTTATAGGCTAAAGGTCTTTATACCTTTAAAGCAGTAGTAAACCACAAAAATATTCTCCCTGCAAATTATTGTGCTAGAAGGCATCGTAAACTAGCACATATGAAAGACTTGCCTTTTAGACCAGGGTTTTCAACTCCTGTCCCCAGGACCCACTAACAGGCCAGGTTTGCAAGATAACTGAAATACATCATAGGTCATATCATTTTATTCTAGTCTGCATCTCCCCCAAGGTAATACTTAAATCTGGCCTGTTAGTGAGTCCTGAGGACAGGAGTTGAGAACCACTACTGTAGACTCACCCGCTGATGGGGCTTTCATCTGCACCCGGTCTTCCTTCAGTTTGAACGGCCGAGTCGCGATGACGCCACTCTGGTGGCATGGCTCTCTACGGATGGCACGCAGTCCATTGAGAGTGCAGTGCCCATGTGCTGGTGACATCACCAGTGCTGCTAAAGTAAATATCTCCTAGTTGGTCTAAGTTTTGGGAGATATTTACTGTACCTACAGGTAAGCCTTATTATAGGCTTACCTGTAGGTATACATAAAAAAAAAAAAAAAGGCTTTACTACCACTTTAAGGCCCCATGCACCCTGGATTCCTGTAAACGCTGTTTATCCTAACAGGAGAAAATCTGCATTCTAAACCTCGCCTAAGCTTTAAACCAATTAAGCAGAGTTTGGCGTTGAGCGCATACTAATTTCATTTGCCAGAAAAATATAATTGGCTTAGGAGTGAGCCCACTAGACTGTACCCATAGTAAGCACTTGTTATGGGGGCAGACACTGAAGATGAGGAGGGGACAGCGCTGGTGGGGGACCACAGAAGAGGTGATTCGGGGGGCTGCTCTGTGCAATAGAGAGAGAGAGCGAGAGACAGACACACATTGAGACTATTATTGTAATCCTGCTTTACATGGTTGTTAGAATCGCAGCTCTTCTTAATATATGTTTGTGCTTTTAGATGAAAAGGAACTTGTTGATCACCGTGATCCATCAGTGAAAAGCTCATCACCTGAACCAAATCATCCTCAAATATTGCCTCCAGATCAGCGGCCCCCAGAGCCACCAGAACCTCCTCCTGTGGGAGAGGAAGATCTTGATTACCGGACAGAAAGGCAGCAAGTACCCAACACCAACATGTCTGCTTGTGACCCCCATGCAGAAGTTAAAGCAGCACTGTTGCAAATTATCAGGCTCCAGGCTCAGGAACAAGATACAGCTGGTGTAGACTACTCTGGTGGCAAACCATTTACCAAGACTTCAGACAGCACTGAGCAATGTGGACCATCTTTCCTCACAACGCCCTATAGCAGTGAGAGACCTAGTAACATGCCTGCTACTGTTTTAGAAAGGCACCCGGAAAACCAGCCTATTGATAACTACAGTACTCCTTCATCTCAAATCAGTAACCAGCTTCCTGCAAACCCTCCTTTTCAAGAGCCCTTCTGTAATTCTGCCGCCACTTACAGGGACAGCTACCTCAATGCTGGTTCCATGTTATTTAGTGGTGACAAAGACCACAGATTTGAATATAGTCACAGCCCCCCAATTATTTTGGCAAACAATAATCTCTCTGCAGGAATGGACAGTCGTACAATGCCAACAAAAATGCCTAACTTTAGCTACAGCACTAATGTACCAGAGCATCCTGGTCTACCTGCGATGATGCACAGACCTGTGTGGGCGTCCCCCCACCAGGCACCTGCTTTCTCTCAAGGACATGGGGGACATATGGGTACATATGTCAGAGGTCGTGGGAGGGGCTTACCATTTTGATTTTTCTTTTTCTTTTTTTTTTTTTCTCAGGCAAAGTATTTCTATCTGGAATGACTTTTTAATTTTTGTCAAAGCTGCATTTTCCAGCAGCTACAAAATAGACTTAAGAATGAGTCTGACAACAGCTTTATTTTTTATGTAATATAAAATGGTTTTGCAATACGACAGCAAACAGTGGAGGGGAGGGCAAATACTGCAATTCATGTATTTGAGAGCTAAATAACTAATTTACACATTGACAAATATTAGTTAAATATCTTCATTTTGTACTTTACCATTTTTGAAGTTTAATTATTTTATGGGCATCAGCTTTTGTTTTCCCCACTGGCACTTGCAAGAATTTTGAAGAATATGGCACATTTGTGCTTATTTTTTTGTACATTTGGACCAATGACTGGTAATTACAAGGCAGTGCTTTAATTCCTTGGTATCTGTTTCTTTGTACAAAAACTACCTTTAGTCAAAGGTCATTGTCGGTTCTTTCACTGCTTTCAGTGTCATTGTGAAACTAGTGCTCATTTCAGACAGAATAATAAAACAACCTTTTTCTTGTGATGCAAACGTTTGATCAACTGTTTTTTTTTTTTTTTTCTTTCACGCATAAAGAAATAAATGTTGATTAAACCATGTTCTTTTGTTGACTCCTTATTAAGATTTTGCCACAGACAGGTAGATTCCTGCTTCCAAACCAAAGAATGGCACTCCAGGGTCAACTGTATGCAGTAGGAGAAACTTAAGCTGCCACAGGTAATATGATGATCATTCAATTAAAGGTTTGGCTTAGAAATCAACAGTTGCAAGAAAAAGTATGTGAACCCTTTTAGAATGATATGGATTTCTGCACAAATCGGTCATAAAATGTGATCTGATCTTCATATAAGTCACAACAATATATAATCACAGTCTGCTTAACCACTTCCAGACCGCTGTACGCATATATGCGTCCACACTTTAAAGATGGATATCTCGGTAACGGCAGCAGCTGCTGCCACAACCGAGGTATCCATCTTTAGTGTGAGCGGTCCTGTAAAAGATAACGGTGGTCTCCGCGGCGGATTCGCCGCGAGATCGCCGTTATCGGCGGCGGGAGAGGGCTCCCGCCTCTCTCTCGCGCCCTCCGCCGCTTACCGGAGCCGTCGGTAGCGGCGGAGGCGCTCGGGTCCGCTCGGCTGCTGTGTGGGGATGCGAGTGAGGGAAAAACCGCCCCCACCCGTTCCCATAGCTCTGCTGGGCGGAAGTGACGTCAAAACGTCAGTCCCGCCCAGCGTCTTAAAGAAACATTTTTTTTTGTCATTTGAAAAAATGACGGTTTCAATTTTTTTTTTTTTTTTGCATTTTAGTCTAAATGAGAGATCTGAGGTCTTTTTGACCCCAGATCTCATATTTAAGAGGACCTGTCATGCTTTTTTCTATTACAAGGGATGTTTACATTCCTTGTAATAGGAATAAAAATGATCATTTATTTTTTTTTATTTTTTTTGTCCAGTGTAAAAAATAATAAAATAAATAAAAATAATAAATAAGAAGAATTTTTTTTTTTAAAGCGCCCCGTCCGGACGAGCTCGCGCGCAGAAGCGAACGCATACGTGAGTAGCGCCTGCATATGAAAATGGTGTTCAAACCACACAAGTGAGGTAGCGCCGCGATCGTTAGAGCGAGAGCAATAATTATAGCCCTAGACCTCCTCCTGTAACTCAAAAAAATGCAACCTATAGAATTTTTTAAACGTCGCCTATCAAGATTTTTAAGGGTAAAAGTTTGACGCCATTACACGAGCGGGCGCAATTTGTAAGAGTGACATGTTGGGTATCATTTTACTCGGCGTAACATTATCTTTCACAATATATAAAAAAAAATTGCCAAATTTATTGGGGTCTTATTTTTTAATTCAAAAAAGTGATTTTTTTCCAAAAAAAGTGCGCTTGTAGGACCGCTGCGCAAATATGGTGTGACAAAAAGTATTGCAATGATCGCCATTTTATTCTCTAGGGTGTTAGAAAAATATATATATATAATGTTTGTGGGTTTTAAGTAATTTTCTAGCAAAAAAAAATGTTTTAGTCTTGTAAACACCAAATCTGAAAAACACCCACGGTACTGAAGTGGTTAAACTAATAACACACACAGAATGAAATGTTACCATGTTTTTATTAAACACACCATGTAAACATTCACAGTGCAGGTGGAAAAAGTATGTGAACCCTTGGATTTAATAACTGGTTGAACCTCCTTTGGCAGCAATAACTTCAACCAAACGTTTCCTGTAGTTGCAGATCAGACGTGAACAAGCAGGCAGGAGTAATTCTTGACCATTCCTCTTTACAGAACTGTTTCAGTTCAGTAATATTCTTGGGATGTCTGGTGTGAATCACTTTCTTGAGGTCATGCCACAGCATCTCAATCGGGTTGAGGTCAGGGCCACTCCAGAAGGCGTATTTTCTTCTGTTTAAGCCATTCTGTTGTTGATTTACTACTATGCTTTGGGTTGTTGTCCTGTTGCAACACCCATCTTCTGTTGAGCTTCAGCTGGTGGACAAATGTCCTTAAGTTCTCCTGCAAAATGTCTTGATAAACTTGGGAATTCGTTTTTACTTCGATGCTAGCAATCCGTCTAGGCCCTGATGCAGCAAAGCAGCCCCAAACCATGATGCCCCCACCACCATACTTCACAGTTGAGATGAGGTTTTGATGTTGGTATGCTGTCTCTTTTTCTCCACACATACTGTTGTGTGTTTCTTCCAAACAACTCAACTTTGGTTTCATCTGTCCACAGAATATTTTGCCAGTACTGCTGTGGAACATTCAGGTGCTCTTGTGCAAACTGTAAACATGCAGCAATGTTTTTTTTTTGACAGCAGTGGCTTCCTCTGTGGTATCCTCCCATGAAATCCATTCTTTTTTAGTGTTTTACGTATCGTAGATTCGCTAACAGGGATGTTCGCATATGCCAGAGACTTTTGTAAATCTTAAGCTGACACTCTAGGATTCTTCTTCACCTCATTGAGCAGTCTGCACTGTGCTCTTGCAGTCATCTTTACAGGACGGCTACTCCTAGGGAGGGTATCAGCAGCTGAACTTTCTCCATCTATAGACAATTTGTCTTACCGTGGACTGATGAACAGCAAGGCTTTTGGAGATACTTTTACAACCCTTTCCATCTTTATGAAAATCAACAATTCTTAATTGTAGGTCTTCTGAGAGCTCTTTTGTGTGAGGCATCATTCACATCAGGCAATGCTTCTTGTGAAAAGCAAACCCAGAACTGGTGTGTGTTTTTTTATAGGGCAGGGCAGCTGTAACCAACACCTCCAATCGCATCTCATTGATTGGACTCCACTTGGCTGACTCCTCACTCCAATTAGCTCTTGGAGATGTCATTGGTCTAGGGGTTCACATACTTTTTCCACATGCACTGTGAATGTTTACATGGTGTGTTCAATAAAAACATGGTAACATTTAATTCTTTGTGTATTAGTTTAGGCAGACTGTGATTGTCTATTGTGATTCCAGTTTGTGCAGAAATCCATATCATTCCAAAAGGGTTTACATACTTTTTCTTGCAACTGTATACAATTGTTTTTTTTTTTCCTCTTTATTGTCCACTTTTGAGTGACAGTGTTTTGTATTTATGAACTGAGGTTTATACTGTACTTGTAGGAGATTGGACACTAGGCACAAAAAATGGTCAACCACCAGTGCCCAAAACTCCCGCACTACCATCTTGCTGGGTCATCACTATGTTTATATAAAATCAAAGGGTCCAAAGTTTCATCAACCCACACTGAAGATCCCACCACTGCGCCAATGATGAGTAAACACTAAACAATGAAAGTTAGCGCTGCCACTTGAATGAATAATAAACTACTGTATAAACTTCTAAAGTGAATAGTGGCGCTGTGAAGAAATAACTGAATTAACCTCAAATAATACAAAGATCACCCAGTGACAAGTGATAACATACAAGAACAAACAAGAGTCCATTAATTAAATAAGTCCTTGTATGTGACGGTGATTAATCCATAAATATTCACAATGCATTGGAAGCAGGTTCAATATGATCCACCATACCACATATGAACAGTGATTCCACTCACCAGATGACGTTGCCTTGCACTCTCATGCTCGGCAAATAAGCCTCAACCCATACAGGGTTAAATCATCTAACGACCTTCCATCCATATGATGGATCCCAAGAAAAGATCCACATATAAAAAAATGAAGTGCTCCAATAGTGCAGTAACGTTTGAGTAAAAATGTCAAACACTGCACTCACACGGATGTATTGCATGTGTAATTTTGAATTCAACCTGTGTGAGTGCAATGTTTGAAATCTTTATAATTAATATTTACTATAACGTTACTGCACTATTGGAGCACTTCTTTTTTCTTTATATGTGGATCTTTTCATGGGATCTATCATATGGACGGAAGATCGTTGGATAATTTAACCCTTCATGGGTTGAGGCTTGTTTGTCGCACATGAGTGCAAGGCAATATCTGGTGAGTGGATGCCCAGAGGGGATTTGAATCACTGTTTGCATGCGGTATGGTGGATTAATCAATTAAGACAGGGTTTGACAAATCTGCTTGGAATCTAGGAGCCAGCTAAAAAAGTTTTGAGCCAGAAAACGCGCCCGTCCCGACGAGCTTGCGTGCAGAAGCGAACACATATATGAGCAGCGCCCGCATATGTAAACGGTGTTTAAACCACACATGTGAGGTATCACCGCGTTTGGTAGTGCGAGAGCAATAATTTTAGCTCTAGACCTCCTCTGTAACTCAAACCATGCAACCTGTAGATTTTTTTAAACGTCGCCTATGAAGATTTTAAAGGGTAAAAGTTTGTCGGCATTCCACGAGCGGACGCAATTTTTAAGCATGACATGTTGGGTATCATTTTACTCGGCGTAACATTATCTTTCACAATATATAAAAAAATTGGGCCAAATGTATTGTTGTCTTATTTTCTAGTTCAAAGTGATTTTTTTCCCCAAAAAAGTGCGCTTGGAAGACCGCTGCGCAAATACGGCATGACAAAGTATTGCAACGATCACCATTTTATTCTCTAGGGTGTTAGGATAAAAAATATATATAATGTTTGGGGGTTTTAATTAGAGGGAAGAAGATGGAAGTGAAAATAGTGAAAAATTACATTAGAATGGCTGTTTAACTTGTAATGCTTAACTTGTAATACCAACGGCCACCACCAGATGGCGCCAGCTTACACATCTGGTGGTAATAACTTGTAATACCAACGGCTCACCACCAGCTCAATTTTATTTTATTTATTTTTTTTGCCCCCCTTCCAAGCCAAGTCGCCAGGACCCTATTTCTAGTCGCCATGGCGACCTGGCGCCCGGGATTTGTCGAGCCCTGAATTAAGATTCACATGCATTTGGAAGCAGGTTCAGTATGATTCATCACCGTTGCATACAAGGACTTATTGACTCTTGTTTGTTCTTGTATGTTGTCTCATATATTATCACTTGCCACTGGGTGATCTTTGTATCATTTGTGGTTAATTCAGTTATTTATTCGCTTTACAAGTTTATACAATAGTTTTATCATCCCTGTGTTTAGCCTATTCAGTCATTCAACGGTTACCATTGTGCTGGTTGGTAATTCCTTGTCCCTTTTTCTCCGCTCGGAGGCCAGCGTTTCCGCAGCCTTTTTCTTTTTACCTCAGAACGATCAGCGGCATTTTAGACGCGCTGGCATCATTTTCTTGTAGCCGCGCTGAACCTAATGCAGCTGACGGCCATTTTCTTGTAGCCACGCTGTTTCTACTGCTAATACAGCTGGCGGCCAATTTTCCTTGTAGATCGCGCTTTTTTTCCTGGGGCGACCGACGGCCATCTTCTTGTAGCTCTAGCATTGGTTTTGGCCTCTAGCGCTGGAATTGTCATTCTGAACGGCACAGATCACCTCAGAGACACCTCGGGCACAGATTGTGCAGGAGATATAGCGGACCGCAGTGCCTGGGTCAGGGCGGCGAGTCCTCTGGGGAGCCCCTCGATCTGGAGCAGCAAGGAGGGTGAGCCTTTTTTTGTACCTTGACTGGGTGGCTGTCAGGTGAGGGGGTCAGCATGGCGTCAGAGGCTAGCGCTTCTTCCCCAGACATTCCTGTGATAGCAACTGGTGCCCCTTCACCTGCAGTACCTGTGGACGCTTTGTCGGCAGTCCTGGAATCCCTTGTTGCCAGGGTGGAAGCGGCGTGTGGGCGTAAGGGGAGTAAAAAGCACCCCCTCCCCCACCATCTTCTGAGGAAGCTCTGATTCAGACTCATGCCTGGCTGTGACACAGGGCCCCTATTCTGAAGTGTCAGAGGATGCGGACCAGGACCATTCGTACAGTGAGGAAGACTCCGTTTCTGGGTCAGTGCAGGAGAAGGCGCTTGTTGCAGAACTATCACTGCAATGTGGGAAACGCTGAAGCTGGAGGATACGGCCGGGGCATCTACTGAGGTGTCGGTCCCTTTTGGGTCCCACAAGCCGACCCGCACTGCTAAGGTGTTTCCTTACGTAACTTATTTTGATAAGTTTATAGACAAAGAATGGGAACGACCGCAGAGCACTTTTTCAGTCCCAAAACGCATGGCGGCCCGTTGCCCATTTTTTCAGAAGGCTCTCCTCAAAGGGGTATCTCCCCCGGTTGTGGACCCCCCAGTATTCAGGTTGAACAAGATGACCACGATTCCGGTAGAGGGGACCCCTGCATTTAAGGATCCTGCAGATAGGAGGTCTGAAGTGGTGGCCTGGTCCATGTTTACCATGCTGGGGTCAGCATTGCGGCCAGTATTGGCTGTGGCCCTGGTTTCACAGACTCTTACAGAATGGGAAAAATTGTTGCACCGTGAGTTGGAGAAGCAACAGGCTTCCCCGGTCAGTGTGGAACTGGCCGACCAGTTGGTGTATGGTCTTAAGTGGCTTGATGGCCTTTTCTTGGAAATACATCACAGGACACAGAGCTCCCACCTCTCTTCGAAGTTAAACGTGGAACACTTATTGTAAATAAGGGGGTGGTGTCTGCGCAGTGAAGGGACAAGGAAAGTAGATGGCTGTCCTTCAGCCAGTGAAAAGAAAAAATGGAAATTAATGGCAGCCAGGACAGACGTCTAGGTGCAGAGCTCCGTAGCCAAGGGGCAAATTTATCCTGTTTTACCTATCGTAAGCACCCCCGATCCTGTTGGTGAGCCCGCTGATCTGCTTCGGCAGATGACGACGAGAAAGAAGAACCAATCCGAACTCCAGACACCGAAAGGTACGCCAGTTAAGCCTCCCGGGACTATCTCGCACGTGCTAGGGGCCTGGAGTATGGCTTTGCAGGCCTCGGACGCGGCTCAGGATGCGGCCCACCGGCTCTCACCGCACAGGCCAGCTTTGAGGCTCTTATGCAGGCGATCACGGGCTGTCAATCCACCCTCACCTCCAAGATTGACTCTCTCCAGTTGGAGCTGAGTCTCATGAGGAAGGATAATGGCAAGATCAGGGGCCGACTGCATAAGGTGGAGCACCGCACGGGCGACACGGAGGACATTGTCTGGGATCACTCTGCCACCCTGCACATGGTCCAAGTTTGGCTGAAACACCTTGAAAACCTCCGCATAGTCGGCCTGCCGGAGGGGGTGGAGGGACCGGACTACGGCCTACACTGAACGCCTTCGCCGCACACTTTTCCCGCAAGCGGCCTTCTCGCCTCACTTCGTAGTGGAGAGGGCTCACAGGATGCCGTCTCACCGAGGACCTCCGGGCACACCCCCCCGCACCTTTATTTTCAAGTTCAGGAAGATGGATGCTGTCCACCTCGACGCTGCACGCCTGATGTTCTTCCCGGACTTCTACGTCGAGACGCAGAAGCATCACAAGTCCTTTTAATACTGTTAAGCAGTCTCTGCGCTCTCAGAATATAAAGTATAGCATGCTATTCCCTGCCCTTTTGAGAGTGATCGATGGAGAGTCGACCCGCTTTTTCACATCGCCTGAGGACACCTCGCGATGGGTGAATACCTTGCCTCGGGCCTGATGCCAGTTACTGGATTGTTATGCCGTTGGTCTGTGAGTACTTTTTATTGTGGGTCCCCCCTCTTCTCCTTGCCCCCCCCCCCCAAACTGATCTGGGAGCCCTGATGTCGGGGCTCTCCAGAAGACACGTTCCTGTGTGTTCTTCTGCCTGGGGGGGGTTGGAGGGGACTGAGGCCTTGATGCTCCCGGGCTAGTGGGGCCTCCGAGTTCCCGTGGTTCCCCTGACTCCTGGGACTTCTACGGGTGGGGCTCCCTGTGTGCCTTCTACTCCCCTGTCCTTTCCCTGCTGAACTGCCCCTTCTCCTTCACCCCCCGGCTGGGGAGATCACGGTCTACTTTGCTCCGGATGGAGAGGCCTTGAGCCCGAACTGTCTCCTGACTTTCTACCTGGTACCTAGATCCTTCTGGAGCACGAGGGGAACCTGATGGGGAGATGTGCTGACCCATTACCTCTCCTCTGTTGATCCTTTAAATATTGCTGGGATCCTTGGGACTCACTCTCTTATTACCTAGTTAATGGTTCTAAGTTTGTGCCTCCGACCCCGGTCGGGAGATGTGGAAATGTTCTGCTCTGCCCCGTTGGCGCGGCAGAGTACCTCGGCGCCTTTGGCCTGGGGTGTAACCGCCTGATTGTCTGACTGTTCATGACCCTAGGTGGTTGATAAATCATGTGTTATTTGGGGATCCAAGTGCATCACGGTTGGGGTGGTTGCATAGGGTGGGGGGTATTGAGGGTTTCTGTTTTTCTATTTTGGGGTTTTTTGTTTTATCTGTTTCAGTTTTTATGTTTATTGAAGGAATCTATATGCTCTATACGGTGTTAGACCTGTGTGTAGGGGCGGTCCCGCCTCCCTGCTGGCCTCCCCTATATGGTGTGGGTGGGTGGGTTGGGGAGGAGAGCTCCCTCGGATGTGCTTCCGCTTCCTGACATGGCTCCTCTGACCTTAGTCTCCTGGAATGTCAGGGGGATGAACTCACCTATAAAGAGGGCGCTGGTTTTCAAGTTCCTTAAGGATTACAACCCGGATGTCTGCCTGTTTCAGGAGATGCACTTGATAGGCGGTAGGGTCCTTGGTCTCAAAAAAACCTGGGTGGGACATTACTATCATTCCACGTACACCTCCCGGGCCCGTGGGTTTAGTATTCTTATACACAAGTCCCTACCTTTCACTTCACTTCACTTTACTTGATTTGAGGTTAGATCCTGAGGGCAGGTATGTAGCGGTGGTGGATGGTCTTCCCCTGGTGCTGGTAGGCTTATATGTCCCCCCCCCCCCTGCTACAATGGGCCTCCTTGCTAGGATCGCACAGGTGGTTGCTGAATTTCCGGCGGCGGCGATCCTGGCTGGAGACTTTAATATGGTCCCCAGGAAAATGTGGAGAGACCCCCTAAATGGGGCTTTAAAGGCAACGAAGATACACAGTAATCCAAAAATGGGTATTTTAATGTTCAAAGAAAAGAAAATTGTACACATATCACACAAAATTGTTTAAAAACAATACATAATTAGTTGTCATTGAAAAGCAGAGTCCATGAAGACATACACGGCCCTACGCGTTTCGGATTACCCTTCATCAGGGGTCGAAGTATATGTAGTCAAAAAGGTATAAGAATCACTTTTCTAAAAAACAGAAAAAGAAAACTATTATATATTGCAAGTGTTACAAATAGAAAATGGCAATAAATACATCAAAAGGTGCAGATAAAAACACACATACCACTCACAGCGCTTAATCAACCCTGCACACCCCAGAAAAAGGATACCACTGTCAGGACGCAGAAGAACTCCTCTGGATGAAATTAAGAGGAAGGAAGCCGGCGGTGCAAGACCAAACTACCCTTCCACAAACAGGCATCCCGTCATCTGCATGCTATGCGCACGGCCAATCCTGATTTACCCCTTGGACGTCATATTCTGACCGAACACGAGGGACACTTTCTTGGGGTCAATTTTTTGATCCTTGATAGAGTCCATCCTAACCCCAGAGGGGGAGATTGGAACAAAGTCCTGTTACAGCTCGAAACCCGTTGGATCGCGGAGCTAGAGGCCAATCACCCTCCTGGCCTCAACGAGCAGATTAGTTTTAGGCCCTTTTTGGAGGGCTTTTCATCTGGGGGGTGTGAGAAAGATTGATACGAGACTGTGTTGTTTGGTGTCTTTGCTTCTTTGTATTTTGCATTCTATGTTTCTTGTTAATTTGATTTCTCTGTTTTCATCATTGTGCAAATATCGATGACTTGTGTATTCATTATTATGTCCCTGTATCCCCTGCACATTCCCCTTTTTAGGGACTTCCCACAGGCTCAGAACTGGTGTCCGTGCAGTGTTTGCTTCGCTATACATAGCTGGGCGCACGTAAGCCGTCCTCCGTTTTGAGGGACGACTTCCCCAGACCTGGTCCCCTCGCACCTTTCAGGTGTCGTTTGACCTAGGGTCTATATCTGCGCCCATAACAGGGATTTGGAAATTGCAGGGGTTTTATTTATTTTTTCCCCTGGATTTCCTGTATGTCCCTGGATCTCTTTCTGGCCCTTTGTCTATACATTTACTAACCAAATATTTTTACCTTTTGTGTGTCTTTGGCCTGTTATACATAGAATAATGTTCCCCTTCTTTATTAAAATGGCTCTATCTAAAGTTTCATTTTCCCATTATGTATTTCATGTTCGGCGCTCTTCCCAGCAGTTTTTACTTTTCAGCCGTTTTATAACTAATAATTATTTCCCAGTTCAACGTTCTCTGCTGACATCTTTCCAGCAGTCCTTATCTCTGTACGCCCCTTTCTCTTACATCAGCCTATTCCCATCCTATTTTCTGTTCTATTGTCACTTCCGTGTCAGATGACTGACTGTCACCTGACAGGTTCTCTCTGTCTTCTCCTGACGTTACGACGTATTGCACGTCGTGACTCCGCCTCTGAGGGCGGCACTGTGGGGCCCTGACTGTGTGATCGGCGTCCTCCTGCCCCGCCCGTCCACGCCCCTTTTTCATGACGCAATCGCGTCTGGTTACCACCGCCCCCTTCCATACAACTGGCCTATTATGTCCCGCCTGGTCTCCTTGACCACGTCCGCCATAGAAAGGCCTGCCTCCTAACTTCCCTATAAAAACCTCTAGCCGTCCAAACAATGTCGGACATTGCTGGACGGCAGCGGTACAAGCGGCACGTCTCTGGATCATATTGAGCACCTGTTCTATGTAAGTAAACTTTTACTCTGGACCTTTTCATCATTTTTATTTTTCCATTGGTCTCTTCCTTCCTTATTTAATGCCTGCTTCTATTGCCATCCATTGTATTCACAGATTGGAGCTCTGCTAGCTCTCTACTGACACCTTTGGCCAAATTAAATATGACACACTTCTGCAAACCTCAGGTATGCAGTTATTTATTTATTTTTTGATATATCGCTTTACAAATGGTTAGGTATTTCATTACATGTATACTTATCCTGTCCCCTCCTTTTTTATGGACCGGTTTTTATATTATTATATGTTACTTTGTGACTATATGGGCCTGAGGTCTTGCTATATGCGATTCTGCACCGCCGGCTTCCTTCCTCTTAATTTCATCCAGAGGAGTTCTTCTGCGTCCTGACAGTGGTGTCCTTTTTCTGGGGTGTGCAGGGTTGATTAAGCGCTGTGAGTGGTATGTGTGTTTTTATCTGCACCTTTTGATGTATTTATTGCCATTTTCTATTTGTAGCACTTGCAATATATAATAGTTTTCTTTTTCTGTTTTTTAGAAAAGTGATTCTTATACCTTTTTGACTATATATACTTCGGCCCCTGATGAAGGGTAATCCGAAACGCGTAGGGCCGTGTATGTCTTCATGGACTCTGCTTTTCAATGACACCTAATTATGTATTGTTTTTAAACAATTTTGTGTGATATATGTGTACAATTTTCTTTTCTTTGAACATTAAAATACCAATTTTTGGATTACTGTGTATCTTCGTTGCCTTTAAAGCCCCATTTAGGGGGTCTCTCCACATTTTCCTGTTTACCAGGGGTGTTGGCAACTTACGTAAATCATACTGAGATGTTCCATTTATGCTTTAATATGGTCCCCTGTCCAAATGTTGATAAACTGACTCCTGATCCGGCACTAGATTCCCCGCTGGGCCTCGATGCTTGGACTTACGGATGTGTGGCGGTGAAAGCACCCTCGGACCAGGGGATATACATGCAACTCGGCTTCGTACTCGGCAATGTCCCGTATTGACCTGATCAATGTCAGCAGCCCTGTCTTGAATAGGGTGGTGGAGGAGACGGCCCTCCCTAGGGGTATTTCAGATCATGCTCCGGTGTTATTAAAATTGCAAATTACTACGGCCCCCGGCGAACTGCCTTTGGAGACTATCTAGATACTGGGTGACGGATGAGCGAGTGGAGCCGCAGCTTGGCTATAGTGTCCTTCTGGTCTTCAGACCCCCTCCGATTAAATCCCCCACTAGCTGGGAATGTTTTAAGACCCACATTAGGGGACAGTATTAGGGCGCCGGGCTTCTCGTGACTCCCTGCTGAGCGCGGAGTCCTCTGCCCAGATGCTGGAGGCGCAATATGTGGTAACAGGGGAAGAGAGTTGCAGGCTGGCTCTCTCTGTGGCCTTCCGAGAGGTACAATTACTCAGGATGGCGGTGGCCAAGCATTTGCTCTACAGGTCACAGAGGATTTTTGAACAGGGTGAGAGGATGGGGCGTATGCTGGCCTGGCTCTCAAGAGAGCAAACTGTGTCCCCCCTGGTGGCTAACGTAAGAGATGACTCAGGAAGGCTATTGTCAGACCCAGAGGAGATTAATGCCCGCTTTGCTTCCTACTATGCTGACCTTTACTCCTCTAGGGTCGAATATTCTCCGGCCCAGCTTCAATCCTGTCTGGATGGTGTTGAGCTCCCTGTGCTCACATTGTAGGCACAGTCGAGGTTAGATGCTCCCTTTACTCTAAAAGAGGTCCAGAATGCGGTGGCCTCCATGCAGGCCGGAAAGACTCCAGGGGAGGATGGTCTCCCTGCTGAGTTTTTTAAGACACACAGTGAGTCTCTGGCCACGGTTCTGGGTGAGGTGCTGCAGACCTCGCTACGGGAGTCTAGGTTGCCGCCTTCAATGTTGAGGGCGATAATAGTAGTTGTCCCTAAGCCGGGTAAGGACCCCGAGCTTTGCTCGTCGTACAGGCCCATATCCCTCCTCAATGTGGACGCTAAGGTCCTCACTAATGGGCTCAATGGGGTAATTTTGTCCCTGGTGCATGGTGACCAGTCAGGCTTTATGCCGGGGAAGGGTACGGACATTAATTTGCGAAGGCTGTTTACAGTGATTGATCGGATGTCTGGGGGCGAGGGGGCGGCGGTTATTGCCTCCCTGGATGCTGAAAAGGCTTTTGACTCGGTGGAGTGGGGATACCTGTGGGCAGTGATGCGCAAATTTGGGTTCGGACCGGTCTTTATCTCTTGGCTGCAAATGCTATACTCTGACCCAACGCCCAGGGTTCGTACTGGTGGTATCTTGTCCGCAGGCTTCCCGCTTCGCCGGGGCACCCAACAGGGCTGTCCGCTCTCCCCCGCGCTTTTTGCATTGGCTGTTGAGCCACTAGCTGCGTTGATCCGATCCTCCGATAAAATGGTTGGCATCTCGGTGCCCCCCCTGGTAGAAAAGATATCAATGTACGCAGACGACACTCTACTGTATCTTGGGGACCCCCATGCTTCCCTGGCGGCGGCCCTTGGGATCTTTGAGAGGTTCGGCAGGTTCTTGGGCATTAAAATTAATTGGGGAAAATCAGTGCTTCTTTCCCCTTCGACCGACGGCTCCCCCTGCTGGGACGCCGGCCCCCCTCCAATGGGTTGGTCAATTTTAATATCTGGGTGTCCTTGTCCAGAGACACCTGCCGGACTACCTGGATGCCATTGTCCGCCCGGTTCTGCAGAAATTCATCAGCAGGTGTATGGCTTGGAAGACCCTGCCGCTCACGCCGGTGGGTAGAGTAAATCTGATGAAGATGTCCTTTCTTCCTAAGTTCCTCTATGTTTTTAAGCATACCCCTGTTCATATTACCAACTCCTTTTTCGATGCGTTGGATAGGGCCGTCGGATTCGTGTGGCGAGGGGAAGTGCCCAGGGTCGGCAGGTCCACGATTCAGCTCCCGGTGTCGGGGGGGTGGCTTGGCGTTACCTAACTTCAAAAAATATTATTGGGCGGTGGTCTTGGTGAGGTGGTGGTTCGCGCAGGACCGGTCCAATCCTGCGTTGAACCTTGAGGCAGCAATATTGGGGTCATATGCCAAGCTCAGTATCTTGGTGTATAGAGGGCCTACTGCAAATATTACTACCCCCATGAGGACCACGGTTGGGGTTTGGCGGAAGGTCTCTGGGACCCTGGTGGAGCCCCGGACCTTCTCTCCCCATACTCTGTTATGGGGCAATCCTGAGCTGCCCCATTTGAGAACCGTGCCTGACCCGCAGGCTTGGGCAAGCCGCGGGGTCAGGACTCAGGGATGTTATGCCCGGGTCGACTTCTTCCCTTTAGTGAGCTTAGGAATAAGTTCTCCGTGCCCCCGTGGATGTATTTCCCGTTCTTGCAGCTCCGACATGCAGTTAGGGCCCAGTTCCCAGAGCCGGTTACCTTGGCTCCACACACGGTTGAGACAGCTTTAACAGCTTCTATTGTGGATAAAACACTCTCCTCTATATACCTTAGACTTACCTGTGCTGGCAATACTGGTGCAGTGCGGACGTTCAATGCCTGGCGGAGAGATATACCTGATCTGACTGAGGACTGGTCTGAGGGCCTCCAACAATACATCCCGTTTATGATTGCGGCTAAGGATCGGTTCATCCAGATGAAATTTCTTCATAGGGTGTATTACACGCCGCAAAGACTTTCGGTCATCTATCGTCTGGCTGACGACCGATGCTCGCGCTGTAGGCAATTTCATACATATGGTGTGGGACTGCCCTTGAATACAGTGGTTCTGGCAGGCGGTGTTTGCTGACATTGATTCGCTTAGTGGGACGCCTGTTGGGCTCAATCCCATGGTCCTGTTGGGGGTGACTGATAATCTGCCGACTGCCACACATACCAAACTCTTAATTTTTTAGTGTGCATACTACGCCAGGAAAATTATCTTGATTAACTGGAAGAGGCCCGATCCGCCTGGGGTTTCTGCCTGGGGGGAGCTGGTGAATGCGGCCCTCCCCTTATATAAATTAACGTATATGGGCCGTAATTGTCCTAACAAGTTCCACAAAATATGGTCAAGATGGGTGGAGGCCAGACATCTCACGGTGTAGAATGTAGTTGTAGGCCCTGGTCCCCGATGCTGCATCCTCCCCCCCCCCCTTCTTTCCTACCCCCCCCCCCCGGTGGGGTGAATTCCCGGCTGATCTTTTGGGCTGGGCACATGACTGCCCACGATACTTTGTTTCTAGCTCTAGTTCTCTTGCTTATTACACAAATTTGATGTGAGATTCTGGGTGTTATGGTTTTATTGTATTTTGACCATGCAGGTAAAGACCCTGCATGTTTACAATTGGTGAATATAGTTTTTTGTGCTACTGTACCTTTTTGTTGATATTCACATGTCCACTGTACATTTTTTATTCTCTAATAAAATTCCTTCTGTTAAAAAAAATCCACCGGCGGCTTACCATAGAGCTGACCGAGGACAAGATTGTCCCCGGCCATTTTTATGACCTTTGGAGGCTGAAAGCAGCGGCATGATGTCACTTGCGGTGCCGGCTGATGTAAGCACTACCGTTTTTTTTTTTTTTTTTGCTGGGAAGCCTGAGGTAAACATTTTTTCCTCAGGCTTTCCAGCATATAGACTTTATAGACCCCCACATTTCTACATAAAGAGGACCTGTCATTCACTATTTTTTATTACGAGGGATGTATAGGAAAATAAAAGGGATTTAAAAAGAAACAATAAAAAAATAATTTCTCTTGTCGTCCATGGACGGACACAGCCTTCTCAAGTCTTGACAAGTGGGTTATGTTCCTGTTCATAGAGGACTAGGCAGAACATGTTGGATATTTAAATACATGTTACTTTCCTGGTGCCTTCCATGGCAGCATACATATGGTTGGTTACCCCAACCAACCCACAGGACCAATTATAACTCTTTAAAAGAGTGTCAGCCTCCCCCATACACCATTCTTTTCTCTGTCCTCAAACCTGCAGGATCGTGGATCACCTGGATCAGCCCTTACTATGTCGACCCAACCATTACAGGTTCATGCTCTCCTGTATATGGAGTCCCTTATCTTAGGCTGCTAAAGGCGCCAGAAAAAGTTTGGGAACCCATTTTTCTGTGGATCTTTTTTGGGTCTGGAGTTCAGGTATTTCCTCTATCCTTTTGACTGAAAAGACTGCTCCAAGGTAAAAGACTGCCTCCCACGGCCATATTCAACCTGGGAGTTTGCAAGGTGCTGGCGCACTAATGCTAGGTTGTATTATTTTGCCTACTTATTGTCTGTCAATAGAGGGACACCGCAGGTATGGGTTGTTTTATGTATACTAAAGGACATGGTAGGGGCTCACTATCTCCTTTTTTGCTTTCCTCCAGGCTCCGCTCCCTGCTAACGAGGTTGCTATTATACATCCATGACACGCATGTGGAGCCGTACTTACCCACGGGGACGAGGCTGGTCCCACTGAGTAGGTGGATGTCTTCCTATGCTGACTGGCATCTGCGGCGCTTTGCGTGCGGCCTTCGGGACTGGCTTATCCCCTCCGGGGGCGTGGCGGCGGCGCGGTAATGTCACAATGCCGTCGGCGGCCATCTTGGTGCACCCTGGAAGTCCGTTTGTAGGAACTGGGTGCTTTCATTTTGGCAGCAGCTCTCATCTAGGGAGCACCTCTTACTAAGAAACGGTCTCCTTCTCCTTGTATGACTCATGTATTCCCTTATGGGGCCAGCCCAAAAATATTAGAAGCAGGCTGGATTTGTGTAGATATATATATGTTTTTATATTTATATCAGAGGGAAGGAGCTAGCTTATATCAAAGTATATTCTGATGATTCTCTATTAATTCAGTATGTGCAGGTATATGTAGGGGGATGTGTGTATTCCCACTTTACTTTTTGAGTAAAAAAAAAATATATATATATATATTTATATATATATATATATATATATAGGAACTTGAATGTGTGTGTGTGTATATATATATATATATATATATATATATATATATATATATATATATATATATATATTACACACCTTTTTGATCCTCTTAAAAAAAAAAAAAAGAGGAACCTATGCATTTACACTGGAGTAACAACATATATTATATGTATGTGTATATAGGTATATATGTCTTTCTTTTCCGATCGGTTTTAAAAAAAAAAGAAAGAGAAAAAAAACACAAAGAATTATTCTCACTGGTGTTCCCCTCCGACAGTTGTTACCTGCAGTCTATTAATAATAATAAAAAAGATCCTCAACATTCCATTAGGTAGGTGGCTGCAACTTCCAGGTAAGTTTAAGTAAAAAGAGCATTCGGGCACCCTGTATGGGGAAAAGACGGAGTCTCCTGTCTTTCCTTTATTTCAGCCTGCACCATCAATGAATACATGGAGATGTGCAAGATGGAAGTTCCAGGGAGCACAGTTTCTCAAAGAGAGAATACTCTTCTGCTTACGCACCCCATAGCCGCAGACCTCTCTGCATTTGGCTAAAAGACCTCCCTCTTCACATTGTGCGCCCATCCCAAAAGCCTGCTAGGTCCGTGGATGGAAACCTCTTCCAAAAAAATAAATAAATGGTCTGCAGTACTTGCTCTCTGGAAACAGCCAGAAGGGTTTAGGAATCCCTAGATACTATTAAAAGATTAATAAGGGGTTCAAGTCATGGCTTAACTTCCTTTCAAGGTCCATTGCTCTTTTGTCAGGTGAAGTTCCCATGAAAATCCCGGCTCAGCCAACAGACTGCAGATCGATTCGTGAGAAGTCAACGGCGCAATGGAAGAATGGTATTCCTCTTTATTTGGATTTTGGCGTTTTAGGCATATAGCCACAGTAAAGCGAAAGGTAAAAAAAAAAAAAGCCTATAACCAATCCCATGAGTTATATCCTCTAGCTGGCTTAGTGGCAGCTGTTTTGTTTCCTCTTCATTGGTGGATATTTCTACCAATAAGTTAGCAGGGGATACGACACTGTCCTCAGAAAGGCCGCTTTATTCAGAAGTTTACTGGATCAAGATTGAGGTTGGCCTCAAAAGTGTGGTCAAGCGGATAATGAGGCATGTATTCCGGCAGCTGCCTTGACTTAGTTTCAGATACGGCAAAGACAAGGTCTAATAATTTCAGCCCGGAAAGAGGGCGTCAAGTTAAGCAAAGTTGTCAACACCCTGGAGGAACTGAAATTGACTTCAGGCTTTATGCCTGATACAGTGAGTTATTCCGCACAGGCACTACTGCATGCAGTAACCACCAGGGAATGTACAAAAAGCCAGGGGACCTCAAGGTTGCCCTCTTAAACACGGGGAAACAGAAGGCCACATCTACTTCTCCTCGAAAGTTAGAAGTCCTTTTAACGTCTCGCCCACCCGAAACGGTCCAGGAGAGGGCCCATCTACTGGGTGGTACCTATAGCGCGGTTTTCACTCTAGTCTGGGTGAGGATTCTAGGAAGTTCAATGGATCACTTCTATAACCCTCCGCACCCACACTGGGATATTCAAGCACAGCTCATCATATGCTTTGTTTCTACTCACCAAAATCCAGAGGAAAGACAGGAATTTCTTGTCTGGTTTATACAAGAGTTGAGACATCAAAGAAAGTATCAATGGCTCCAGAATCAAAAGGGGTTTGGTGGGTTTTGTTGACCAATCTCTTAGAGTACCCTTTTAAAGTAAACAAGTAGCTGAATTGGAGTTGCGTGCAGTGGATTCCAGATCTAAATCAATGCATATCCATCAGGTTGCAACATTGCAACATGTAATTCCTAAATACGGTAATCCTACCATTTCAACCAGAGGATTAGGTGGTCTTTGTAGACCTCAATAACGCCTACCTACTCATCATGTCTTTCAATCTTTTTTTTCTCTCTCTCTCTCTCTCTCTCTCCACGTCCCCAAAAAAATTGGGGACCCTCATCCACAGCCTACTTTTCGGGCACATCATCAGCTCCAGAACCTTTACAAAAGGGGCTAGTGGCAATATTGGCTCTCTTCTGCAGAAGAGGTTACGTATCCTCCGCTAACAAGACGGTACACTATTCCCGCCTCATCACAATGAAGCATCCCAAACTTACCTATAGAAGGTGGTGTACATTTTAGCTTTACGATTGGTCAGTAAACTACCCCCCCCCCAAAAAAAAAGAAAGAAAAAGGGGGTCAGTTTTGCCAGCACGGGAAAAGGCTTTTTCTCAGAGCCTTGTTCAGGGGTGACGTCTCCCTCTATAGAGAAAATCCCTCTAATCATGGTCTCAATACGGTGACAAGCAGAATCAAGTCAACAAAGAATGTCCGAATATCCTGGAGTTATTGTCCTCCTACATTTCAATAGTGCAGTGAGCGCAGTAGCATCTCTGCATTTTTCAGGAGACTTTCTCTCTATGAGAAAGAGAGGAAATTCTTATCTCAGTCTCTGATTAGGATGAAAGACAAACCCTCACAACCTGTGGAGTCACTGCAAGCTTGGTTGCACCTTTTTGGTTCACTCTTGCATCAGAGGACAAGATTGAGGTGTCCACTTGGGGAAGTTGGTTGTTCCAGGACAAGTGGCAGTTCGATACGCAGAGCTAAAATTTTCCAACATTCTGCAGTCAGGTGCAGCTTACATAGCAATGTCTCGTCTAGGCATCTTCTCTGGGAAGATGGTCAACGAGCCAACCCTAACCTGTATATAGATCCAAGAAAAGGACACACATAACAGATCATCGTCCAAGGAGGTAACTCCAATAATACTCAGAGGCAGAAGTGGTTGCCCCAGCCTCAGAGCCTCTTATAATCCAATTCTCCAGAATTACCTGGCATATCACCCTTCAAGGAAAATTTGTAGACCTTCCAATGGGTCTACCCCCAATGGGGAAGTCCTCAGAATTTCAATATGTCAAATATCAAGGCACCTCGCTTCGTCACAAGGTATTCCAGTCCAGGGATCGGCAGAGTTGGGTACCCCTTGTCCAGTTGGGCACCATCACCTAGCAGAAAGACAAGTATCCATCGGAGCTGTAGTTCCTTATTGGTCAAGAAGGCCTCGGTGCACTCTACTGTCCAAATTGTCCCTTGGCAATCCTTTCAGCACACATAAAACGTAGGTCCTGGGTAGACCTCTTCCATCCACTTCCAGAGATCCTGGAGTTGAGGCAAAGAAAAACTGGTATAATTAGGTTGCTCCCATGGAGTCTTACAAAGGTTACTTCAAACCGATGAAACTTCCACTATTAGTACCTACGGCAGGATTTGGAAGAAGGTTTTTAAATTTGCGGAAACTAGCTGTCTCAGTTCTGTGCATCCCGGTTAAATTTAACTGGGGATTTAGCTCCCTGGAGGTTCGGGTCTCAACCTTTTTAGACTTGCCAGTCATCATATGGGTTTGAAATCCACTGATAGAGCGTTTTTTTCTTAAAAACAGTTCTTAGTTTAAGATCTCCAGGTGAATCACTACGCCCTAAGAAAAAACGTGCCTTCGGCATTCGGTGCGGCTACGGCTCCACCGCTCGCATATGCACAAGTTTGCTCTCTAGAAGACATTGCTTTCAAAGCTAATTCCTTTTTTTAGTCACCGTCATCGCTGACTGAAGAGTCTCAGGAACCCAGACCCTAAGGAAGATGAACTCCGGTATTACATTCTTCCAAGCAGGGTGCGCCTCCAATAATTTTCAACAGTTTGTGTCTAGAATTCCCTCTACAAACCACCTTGACTGGGTGCTTCCAGCCTTTAGGGAAATATTCAGCATCCCCGAAGTTACACAAGCTGGATATGACAAGGACTCTCAGACATTGCAGTAGTCTGACACAAGACTTCTCGTAAGATCATCAGGCTTCCTTTTGGATCCCTAAGCGATATAAAAATATATAAACACGAAGGACAACTTTGGCAAGTTGGATCAGTTATCTCATTCGGTGGACATATCAAGCTAGTGGTCCTCCGGTTCCAAAAATCAATAAGTATTCACTCTACGCAGTGAACGGCCTTTTCCTGGGCAACTGTAGCGCATTTTTTTCCAGAAACTCTGTCAGGCGACAAAATGGTCGTCTTTTACCTCATTCATGACCTACTATGGTCTAATCCTGGTTGCACTTGCTCCCCACGATATAAAAAAAAAAAATATATATATATAATATAAAAAAGCAGAGGGGCTTCATGAGCTGTCTGATCTATAATCGAAAGTAAAAATATTTTGGCAGCTACCCTCCCTGTGAGCGAGTTATTAACCATATGTATGCTGCCATGGAAGGCACCAGGAAAACGGAAAATTGAATACTTACCTTTCCCTAATTTTCCTTTCCTGGTGCCTGACCATGGCAGCATACGCCCTCCTTTGCCATAATCCTTTAATGTTTGAGTCTAGTTACAAGAATGGTGTATGGGGGAGGCTGACACTCTTTTAAAGAGTTATAATTGGTCCTGTGGGTTGGTTGGGGGCGGGGTAACCAACCATATGTATGCTGCCATGGTCAGGCACCAGGAAAGGAAAATTACGGAAAGGTAAGTATTCAATTTTCCGTTTTAACAGAGTTGAACAGCCCCACCCAGGGGGTGGTCCCTCTGAACATAACCCTCCTCCCTGCAGCATGCAACCTCAGTTTTTTTTTCTGTCTAGCAAAGGAAAAGGACGTGGCTCCCTTTGGGCCCAGCGCCCTGAAGACATTTTTCGTTTTAATTTTCTTTATTTGAGAATCGTCTATCAACTGCCGGCTGAGTGACAGGCTGGATATATAGATCCTTGTAGTCTCCTCAGTCCGGCCAGCGGGCGTGAGCACACCGTAGCTATGGGCTGGGTCTGCCACGACATACCCCATGACTCCTGGGGTGGCCGAAGGGCTTTTTGCTCCAGGGTCAACACATGACTGGGCTGTGGTGTTGTCTCACTCACAGTGGACCGGGCTGACAGCTACTCCAACGTGGTTGTATGCCTGTAAGAAATGCGCCAGCGGGTCCTCGCATTGATGGCTAAGAACAGTCCTTCCTGCCTCGGCGGGTCGGTATGGCTGGGCATTCCTAGGGTTAGGGGGTCCTCCTATCCTCCCTTTCCCTGCTCTGTCACATTTCCCTCTGCTGCTACCGGGTGGACCTGTGGGGGGGGCTCCTTTTTCCAATGGGGGACTGTGGAGTGTCTGGGCCCATTTTTTTCTGTGGGGGTGTGCTTTGCCTCAGGGAAGCCCATTAGGTCTTCTCATCCACATCGCTGCATTTTGCTGCCATTTTTATGCATTCTGCTGTTTGCATTGAAATTTTCCCATTGACGGCCATTTTGTTGTGGTCGCGCTATGGTGCAGCTTGTTATTGCGGTTGGCCATTTTACTGTGGCCGTGCCCTGTTATCTCTGAGGCGTCCGGCTGCCATTTTGTGTGTGGGTTTGGCCTCTAGTGCTGGCTTTCTATACGTCACGCAGCACATATCTCCACAGATTTTTACCTCACAGCACATGCTGTGTACAGAGGGCGGGCAGCGGTGCTGAGTAGTCTCTTGCTGGGTTAGTGAGTCCCCTGGGTTACCCCCCCCCCCCGCGCAGCAAGGAGGGTGGGCTTTTCAGGTCTTGAATAGGTCCCTGAGAGCTGTCTGTATGGAGTTAGTATGTGGCCCTTCTTCCCCAAACATGCCAGAGGTGGCAGCTGGTGCTCCTGCACCTGCGGTTCCTATGGACACTTTGCTGGCAATTCTGGAAACATTTGTTGCCAGGGTGGAAGTGGCGTAAGGGGGATAAAAAGCACACCCTCCCCCCGCCATCTCCTGGGGAATGGTCTGACTCAGACCTGGCTGCGGCACAGGACCCCAGTTCTGTGTTGTCTGAGGATGTGGACCAGGACCTTCCTTGTGAGGAAGACTCTTCACTTGGGTCAGTACAGGACAGGGCACTTGTTAGTGCGCTTATCAGTGCTGTAAGGGACTCCCTTAAGCTGGATAGTGAAGCTGAGGCATCCACTGAGGGTTCAGTCTTTTTTGGGTGCCACAAGTCGGACCGCTCTGTGAAGGTTTTTCCTTATGTGTCCTTTTTTGACAAGTTCATTGATAAGGAATGGAAAAAGCCGCAGAAGTCTTTTGTAGTTCCTCAGCGCCTGGTGGTCTGTTAGCCTTTTGAGGACAGCCCTTTGAAAAAATGGGCTTCTCCTCCGGTAGTTGACCCCCTGGTTGCATAAGATGACCACTCTCCCTATAGAAGGGACCCCCTGCCTTCAAGGATCATACTGATAGGAGGTCCGAGGTGCTGACCTGCTCCATGTTTACCATGCTGGGGTCTGCATTGCGGAATATTTTGGCTGCAACCTTGGTGTCTCAGACACTCACTGAATGGGCAAAGCTTTTGCACCAGACTGGAGGAGCACCAGCTCCCTCCCTAATTTATTAGAATGGCCGACCAGTTGGTCCAGGGCATTGTATATGTCTGTGATGCTACACTGGATGCAGTCCCCTTGATACACAGAGCCTCTGTTTCGGTGGTGGTTTTGCGCCACCTGATTTGGCTGAAATGCTGGTCTGCTGACCAAGCATCCAAAAAAGCCCTGGCAGATTTACCCTTCAAGGGGGGAGGCTTTTTGGTGCCTCGCTGGACGACATTATTAAGGATGTCACTGGGGGTAAGAGCACTCTCCTCCCTCAGTCCACCAAAGAGAAGGAGCCGCGGTGTAAGCCGGGTCCTTCGTTTCCCACTCAGAAGCTGTATTTTCGTCAGTCAGGGCCCGTGGATAAGCCCTCCCAGGCCAACAAAGGCTCAGCTGGGGGACAGAAACGTCCCTGGGTGCGCAAGCTGAACAAACCGGCATCCAAGCCCGCCACTGCATGAAGTCTTGCCCCTGCCCGACTCATGGGTGAGGGGACGGCTTTGCAGGTTTACAGCTCAGTGGACCTCCCTGCTCTCCGACCAGTGGGTCTGCAAAATGGTCTCTTCGGGGTACAAGATAGGTTCTTTCCTGTCCACCGAACAGATTCTTTCCCTCAAGTCTCCCTCTTCTTCCGGTTTGTCGGTCTGCCCTATTAGGGGCCGTGTAAGACTTGCTAACGAGCAGCAAGCTCACACTGTGCAAACGTCACTTCCGGTGTCCTAGTGTCTGACGCGTACCGTCACTGTCACATGACTTCATCAGAGATATCCCAGATGAAGTCATGTTGACAGTACGCGTCAGACACTAAGACACCGGAAGTGACGTTTGCAGTGTGAGCTCGCTGCTCGTTTCTGATATACACTGCATTACTGTTTTAAATGTGAGAGCTTCCTCTGTTTTCTCTACCCTGCCTGGTGGTACACTTTGGAGCTGTCTTACCTTGCTGACCCGCTAGCCTGGAAGGAAGCCTTAACCCCCTAGGCGCCACACTACTGGAAGGACGGATAGGAGTTATCCCCTCTACCCCCGAGTGATTTTATTGAATGCTGCTTACCTTGCAGCCGTAAGGTAATTTGTTAGCACAACCTCGGGTGTCACTAAACACCGAAGATTCACCAACAAGTTACCTTGCCACCTGCTGATGTCATTTAGCACCCAGCATTTCACTTGCACTTTGCAATTTCTTTTGATTAAAGCGGTTGTAAACCCGCATGAACATTTTTTTTTTTTCTCCTGTAAGGGAAAAGTCATAATGAGCTAATATGCACCGCATATTGGCTCATTATGAAATACTTACCTCGGAACGAGGTGCGTAGCACTTACCTGGTTCACGCCGAGCGAGATTTCATCTTGCCTCGGCGTGTCTTCCGGGTATCGCCGCTCCAGCACTGTGATTGGCTGGAGCGGCGATGACGTCACTCCCGCGCGCGTGGAGATTTAAAACTCAACAAGGTCCGGCGGCTGCCGGTCCTTTCGCCGTAGATCCCCCCTGCGCATGCACAGCGCGAGGGGAATATCTCCTAAACCGTGCAGGTTTAGGAGATATTCTCCTTACCTACAGGTAAGCCTTGTTATAGGCTTAGCTGTTGGTAAAAGTACAAAAAGTGGGTTTACAACCACTTTAAATTGCATTACCATCATCCATCATTGGTGTATATCAGTTATGTTCAGTCATTTATGTCGATGGGAGCCTAACTCCAGCCTGCGATTTCCTCTGCGACTGCATATATTATCTTTATGCTGCGATTCTATTTCTGCACCCGGCAACTCTACTTGCAATTTCTTCACCTCTCAGAGTCGCAGTTGCACCATTTACACTTTGTAACAATTGGACAATCTTGCGGTTCCATCCACTATTCATATGATGTGACTTTACTTACATTATACAGTCACCTATTTGTATGTATTTGCACTCTTATTCAGTTCACTGTTTTAGTCGTCCATCATTGTTTTATATCAGTTATGTCCAGTCATTCATTTTGATTGGAGCATAACACCATCCTGCGATTTCCTCTGCGACTGCATATACTATTATCTTTACGTTGTGATTTTATTGAGTCACCTTATCTGCACTGTTTGCACATTTATTCAGTACACCTTTGGATGCACCTTATCTTGGCATTTATAGCAATTTTTATCTTTCAGTCAGTCTATTTGCACATTCATTTATCAATTATACTATTTTGGTTATTTATACATTTTACCAATTACACCATTCTATGCTATTGGAGATGTGGGTGGTGTATAATAATAAGGGGGCGCTAATAGTAGGTGATAAATAAATTCCAAATTCTAGCTTGAAACATTATATTAACTTATAAGGTCAACAATATAATAGTGATTTAAAGTGAAAGTGCTTATATAATGACAACATCAAAAAATGCAGCAATGGTCACTAAATGATAAGCATTGGTAAGTCCATGCATCAAATGGTTGACTTGAGAGTAGACACCATCACCACGGAACAGATATCAAACTGGCGACACCCAGTGAAAGGTAGAGGTAATTGCCTACTTACCAGACCACCATGACCCTTCGTATGAAAAAAGGATCAGGTGGAGCTTTAGTACAGTTGGTGGCCTAAGGTCTGTACTGGTACCTGGATTGGACTGGCCACTAATGGACTCTTGTGCAAGTGCCGAGACCTTGGCACTAAGGAATTAAGCGTGTTACAGCTAGATGTGACAGAGCACCAGCTGCACTGTGTCTCACTCTTGTGGGTAGTTGTAGCATGCGTTCCACCGCCCCTCTGTGCCAAATCTGGAAGTGGCTGAACGTGACCAGGAACACCTCGATGTACGTTTCATCTATTGATGTCGTCAGGAAGCCTATGCTATTGGAGAGCAACACCATCTCTTGATTTTTTTTCCATGTCTCACTGTGGGTAGTGGTTGGCCCATACGGTAGTTGCCGCACCTTTACCCTCTGCACACATAGTTTCCACTGTAGCGCAGGAATAACTACTTTACCCATACTTCATCCTGCTTTACAGTATGGCAGTAACGGCATGGCTATTGAAAGCCAGGTTTTAAGGGATCAGGTTTTTTTTGACTCGGTCATCTCAGCCATGCTGAGGGCAGGGAAGTCTTCTTCCAGGAAGATCTACCATCGCACCTGGAAGGCCTACATCTTTGTGCGAAGACATGGGCTGGCGTCCGCGGACGTATTCGGTTTCCAGGGTCCTGCTGTTTTTACAGCGTGGAGTGGATCAGAAACTTGCCTTAAAGCGGGGGTTCACCCTTAGAGGGCACTTTTCCCCCTTAGATTCCTGCTCGTTATTACTAGGGGAATCGGCTATTTATTTAAAAATATGTGCAGTACTTACCCGTTTACGAGACGCATCCTCTCCATCGCTTCCGGGTATGGGCTTCGGGAATGGGCGTTCCTTCTTGATTGACAGGTTTCCGAGAGGCTTCCGACGGTCGCATCCATCGTGTCACGATTTTCCGAAAGAAGCCGAACGTCGGTGCGCAGGCGCAGTATAGAGCCGCACCGACGTTCGGCTTCTTTCGGCTACGAGTGACGCGATGGATGCGACCGTCGGAAGCCTCTCGGAAGAATGTCAATCAAGAAGGAACGCCCGCTCCCGAAGACCATACCCGGAAGCGACGGAAGAAGATGCAGCTCGAAAACGGGTAAGTACTGCACCTATTTTAATACAAATAGCCGATTCCCCTAGACCGAACGAGCAGGAATCTAGGGGAAGAAAAAAAAAATTTTTAGAAATGGGTGAACTCCCGCTTTAAGCACCATTAAGGGACAGATTTCAGCCTTGGCTGTGTTCTTTCAGCGGCCCATTCTCTGGTGGGTACCTTTTTTTTGCAGGGGGTTCATCATGTACTTCTCCCTCTTAAACCACCTCTTCCTCCATAGGATTTGAATCTGGTGCTCTCGGTTCTTCAGGAACCTCCCTTTGAAAACATTAGAGCGATTCCTCTCGACACTATCTCAGAAGGTGGTCTTTTTGGTGGGCATTACTTCTGTCAGAAGGGTTTCTGAGTTGGTAGCCTTGTCTTGTAAGTTGCCATACTCGATCCTCCATAAGGATAAGGCAGTGTTGCGCCCGCAACCTTCCTTTCGTCCGAAGGTGGTTTCGGCCTTGCACCTCGACCGGCGCATCCTAAGGAGGTTGTGCTTCATACTTTAGACGTGGTACGCGCTTTGCGGGTGTACCAGTCTGCTACGACTCCTCCGTTTCGGAGATCTGACTCACTATTTGTGTCGGTGTCTGGTCCACAAAAGGGCATTGCGGTCTCGTCAGCCACCATTTCTCGGTGGATCAGGCAGACCGTCATACAGGCCTATGCTCCTAGGGGGCAGGCGCCCCCCTTTCCGGTCACAGCACATTCAACCAGGGCAATTGGTGCTTCCTGGGCTTTTTGACATCAAGCGTCTGTCTCACAGGTGTGTAAGGTGGCGACTCTTTCACACCTTTTCCAAATTTTACAAGGTTGATGTGAGTGCATCTTCTGATGCTTCCTTCGGCCGCAAGGTTTTGCAGGCGTCTGTTTAAAGTTGCACCTCCTCCGTTGAGGAGCTCTGCTTGTTTGGGGTGAAGTTGTTTGTTTTTAATGATACTGTTCCCACCCCTCGTTTTTTTTACACTGCTTGAGGACATCCCACTAGTCAAGACTTGAGAAGGCTGTGTTTGTCCATGGACAATAAGAGAAAATAGGATTTTTTGTACTCACCGTAAAAATACTTTTCTCTGTCGTCCATGGATGGACACAGCACCCACCCCTCCTTTTTAGGTTTGTACTGCTTGTTACAAACTGAGGCTGCAGGGAGGAGGGTTATGTCCGGAGGGACTGCCCCCTGGGCGGGGCTGTTCAACTCAGATAATTAAATACATGTTACTTTAACAAACATGTTCTGCTTAGTCCTCTCCTGTATACAGGAACATAACCCACTTGTTGACTTGATGAGGCAGGTCTTAAGAGGGTGCACTGCTGGGTTCCGATGAGGGTGCACTGCTGGGAACCGATTAGGGTGCACTGATATGGCGGCGCTGATGAGCACTCACTTATGGGTACTCTAGTGGCACTGATGAGCGCTGTAGTGGTGCAGATGAGCGCTGTAGTGGCGCTGATGTGGTACTGATGAGCACTGTAGTGACTCTGGGCACCGATGGACACTGGCAGCACCGATGGGCACTGAATTGGCAGAGGTGGCACCGATGGACACTGGTGGGTACTGTAGTGGCACAGATGGGTATGGTAGGGGCACTGTAGGACACAGATTGCACTTGTGTGGAACTGAAGTTCACTGAAAACAATTTTTTGACTCACTTTTATATTTGTTCTCTCTTCTCTCCTCACAATTTGTGTCAGTGTGAGGAGAGTAGGACCTCGGCGTGACCCCAGTTTGTTTACATTCTGATTGCTCCCTCACTGGAGGGAGCGATCAGGTGGTAAAGAGCCGCTATCATTGGCTCTTCACCGCGATCTGTGTTGCGCTGAGTCCCGTGAACCCAGCGAGCACGGACACTTCCGCGAGCACGCCCCAGGGGGCGTGCGGGAGCGTGAGTGCACGAGGACGTCGTCCCAGAATAACTCGACCGCGCTGTAGCAGTATTTTGACTATAGCGCGGTCGGCATGTGGTTAAAATCCACTTCCCCCAAATGTTTTCTATTGATTAAATGGGTGATAATCAATGTGTTCTATTGATTGAATGGGTTGTCATCTATAGAGAAATTATTCCTTTTAAAGGAGATCAATCAGAAAATAAATTGATCATGTCCACCATTAGGGTTTAAAGTGTATTTTCCGTGTGTGGGTGGTTTTTGAAAGTGCATAAGCAGTGCTGGATTAGAAAAAGCATTGACAATAGTCCTGTTTTAATTCTGCTTCAAATACAGAACATATTTTCCAGTGCTATTGTGTTCGCTAGAAGATTTTATTTTTTTCAAGGGCTGTCCTACACACTAGATGACACCCTTGTATAACCCTTACCAGCCAAGCATATATGCGTCCTCGGCTTTAGGGGGTTATACCGGGATGATGCCTTGTTTAGAGCCGGCGATTGGCTATCCAAGCATAACAACCAATGCGGCTAAAAGCCACTTGGTTGTTATTCGGGAGGACCCCCCCTCCCGCCGCTCTGACCGGGCCTCCCGTCCCACCGGGAGACGCGATCCAGCGCCTCCAGTGTCTAGGCGCAGACTGAAACTATTCAGTCTCCGCAATGTAAACACGGAAGCGGGTTCATGACGTCACTTGCGGGTTACTCTGCACCGGATTTAAAAAAGTAAACAGTATTCAGAATCGCCGTTTTGAAGTGCAAAAAAGGTCTTTTAGACCCCCAATCCTTCCATAAAAGGAGTACCTGTCACCACCTATTACTGTCACAAGGGATGTTTACATTCCTTGTGACAGCAATAAAAGTGATCAAAATGTAAAAAAAAAACACAATTAATGTTGTAAAATTAAATAAAAACATTTTAATTTTTAAAGCGCCCCCCTCCCCGCGAGCTCGCGCAACAAAGAAAACGCATACACAAGTCGCGCCCGCGTATGAAAACGGTGTTCAGATAACACATGTGAGGCATCGTCAGAGCGAGAGAAATAATTTTAGCACTAGACCTCCTCTGTAACTCTAAACTGGTAACTGTAAAAAAAAAATTAAAGCGTCAAGATTTTTAGGTACCGTAGTTTGTCGCCATTCCACGAGTACGTGCAATTACAAAGCGTGACATGTTTGGTATCTATTTACTCGGCGCAACATCAGCTTTCACATTATACAAAAAAAAATAGGCCAACTTTTACCTTTCCATTTTTTTTAAATTCATGAAAATGTATTTTCCCCAAAAAGTTGCGTTTAATACACCACTGCACAAATACCATGTGACATAAAATTTTGCAACAATCGCCATTTTATTCTCTAGATTCTCTGCTAAAAAAAAAAAATGTGTATATATATATATATATATATATATATATATATATATATATATATATATATATATATATAATGTTTGGGGGTTCCAAGTAATTTTCTAGCCAAAAATATGGATTTTCACTTGTAAATACCAAAATGTCATAAATAGGCTTAGTCATGAAAGGGATAAATACTAAACCTCTTAGAAGTCTGTTTTATGAAAAGTATAGGAACCAAGATTATTGGCGTCCTTATGAAAAATACTAATTGTCTGGCTATAATACTTTTGGGTTACAGAGCACTCATGCTGGGAATGTGCATCAAATATTTTTTTATAATTCATTATCACAGCTCTGAAACTTTAGCAAAAAAACTTGACAGCCAGAGAAGTGAGATTCCCAAAAGGAGAGGACAGCAATGTCAGTCTTCATTAATCTCTAATGGTGTACATTAACCACTTAAGCCCCGGACCAATATGCTGCTAAATGCCCAAAGGCGTTTTTACAATTCGGCACTGCGTCGCTTTAACAGACAATTGCGCGCTCGTGCGACGTGGCTCCCAAACAAAATTTGCATCCTTTTTCCCCCACAAATAGAGCTTTCTTTTGGTGGTATTTGATCACCTCTGCGGTTTTTATTTTTTGCGCTATAAACAAAAATAGAGCGACAATTTTGAAAAAAATTCAATATTTTTTACTTTTTGCTGTAATAAATATCCCCTAAAAACATATATAAAACATTTTTTTCCCTCAGTTTAGGCCGATACGTATTCTTCTACCTATTTTTGGTAAAAAAAAAAAAAATCGCAATAAGCGTTTATCGATTGGTTTGCGCAAAATTTATAGCGTTTACAAAATAGGGGATAGTTTTATTATTATTTATTTATTTTTTTTTACTACTAATGGCAGCGATCAATGATTTTTTTCGTGACTGCGGCATTATGGCGGACACTTTGGACAATTTTGACACATTTTTGGGACCATTGTCATTTTCACAGCAAAAAATGCATTTAAATTGCATTGTTTATTGTGAAAATGACAGTTGCAGTTTGGGAGTTAACCACAGGGGGCGCTGTAGGAGTTAGGGTTCACCTAGTGTGTGTTTACAACTGTAGGGGGGTGTGGCTGTAGGACTGATGTCATCGATCGAGTCTCCCTATAAAAGGGATCACTCGATCGATGCAGCCGCCACAGTGAAGCACGGGGAAGCCGTGTTTACATACGGCTCTCCCCGTTCTTCAGCTCCGGGGAGCGATCGCGACAGAGCGGCTATAAACGAATAGCCGCGCCGTTGTCCCGGATCGCTCCCCGCGGGAATCCGACCGCCGCATGTAGCGGGGGGGGGGGTGCCTGATCGGACCCCCGACCCGCGGAAAGGCAAGGACGTACCTGTACGCCCATTTGCCTGTACGTGCCATTCTGTGGACGTACATATACATGCGGCGGCCGGGAAGTGGTTAAAGTAAAACATAAGAGAAGAGTGCACACCATACTAGTGCAACACAAGAACTTTAATTTGAAGCTGAACACATGTGATGCCGAAAGCCTCCATAACTGAAAAAAATAAAATGTAATTGCTTAATAGGGCAGTCAAGGGATCGTAAATCTCAGGGAAGTGCTAGAGGATGCTGGATGTCCTCCAGCCAGGAAATGAGGCAAGCTCTATCTGACGTGCTGCAGCTTCTAATGCACACTGTGAGAAGCTCACAGTATGCAGTGAAAGCAGAGTAAGCAACTTCAGGACAGGAGAGGAGCCGGTACAACTGTACAAGACTTGAAGGGAAGCCTGGAGTTTCGCTTTAAGTCATGGGGGTCACTAGAGGCTCATTTAGTTGTATGGAAGCCAAACACTCATATAATACTAATGAAAATCCTGAAGTACTAAACATTCAGTTCTATTATTTAAGATGCACTTTTGTAACCTGCCACTGTCATACACATACAGTCAGGTCCATGAATATTGGGAAATCAACACAGTTCTAATCTTTTTGGCTCTATACACCACCACAATGGATTTCAAACAAACAAGATGTGCTTTAACTGCAGACTTTCAGCTTTAATTTGAGGATATTTACATCCAAATCAGGTGAACGGTGTAGGAATTACAACAGTTTGTATATGTGCCTCCCACTTTTTATAAGGGACCAAAAGTAATGGGACAGATTAACAATCATAAATCAAACTTTCACTTTTGAATACTTGGTTGCAAATCCTTTGCAGTCAATTACAGCCTGAAGTGTGGAATGCATAGACCTCACCAGACGCTGGGTTTCATCCCTGGTGATGCTCTGCCAGGCCTCTACTGTAACTGTCTTCAGTTCCTGCTTGTTCTTGGGGCATTTTCCCTTCAGTTTTGTCTTCAGCAAGTGAAACGCATGCTCCATCGGATTCAGGTCAGGTGATTGACTTGGCCATTGCATAACATTCCACTTCTTTCCCTTAAAAAAAAACTCTTTGGTTGCTTTCGCATTATGCTTCGGGTCATTGTCCATCTGCTCTGTGAAGCGCCGTCCAATGAGTTCTGAAGCATTTGGCTGAATATGAGCAGATAATAATAATTGCCCGAAACACTCCAGAATTTATCCTGCTGCTTTTGTCAGCAGTCACATCATCAATAAATGCAAGAGAACCAGTTCCATTGGCAGCCATACATGCACACGCCATGACATTACCATCACCATGTTTCACTGATGAGGTGGTATGCTTTGGATCATGAGCAGTTCCTTTCCTTCTCTATACACTTCTCTTCCCATCACTCTGGTATAAGTTGATCTTTGTCTCATCTGTCCATAGGATGTTGTTCCAGAACTGTGAAGGCATTTTTAGATATTGTTTGGCAAACGCTAATCTGGCCTTCCTGTTTTTGAGGCTCACCAATGGTTTACATCTTGTGGTGAACCCTCTGAATTCACTCTGGTGAAGTCTTCTCTTGATTGTTGACTTTGACACACATACACCTACCTCCTGGAGAGTGTTCTTGATCTGGCCAACTGTTGTGAAAGGGTGTTTTTCTTCATCAAGGAAATAATTCTTTGGTCATCCACCACAGTTGGTTTCCGTGGTCTTCTGGTGTTGCTGAGCTCAATGTTGCGTTCTTTCTTTTTAACCACTTAAGCCCCGGACCAATATGCTGCTAAATGCCCAAAGGCGTTTTTACAATTTGGCACTGCGTCGCTTTAACAGACAATTGCACGGTCGTGCGACGTGGCTCCCAAACAAAATTTGCATCCTTTTCTTCCCACAAATAGAGCTTTCTTTTGATGGTATTTGATTGCCTCTGCGATTTTTATTTTTTTGCGCTATAAACAAAAATAGAGCGACATTTTTGAAAAAAAAAATCAATATTTTTTACTTTTTGTTATAAGAAAAATCGAATAAACTAAATTTTGGTCAAAATGTATTCAGCCACATGTCTTTAGTAAAAAAAAAAAAATCGCAATATATAAAAAAAAAAAATTAGCTACCTAGCGGCAACAGTGACACTAATACAGCGATCAGAAAACCGATCGCTTTGTGACACTGGCAATAGGGGGTGAAAGGGTTAACTAGGGCGGTGATCAAGGGGTTAAACCTTTATTAGGGGGGGGGGGGGGTACGGGGCTACCCTGGACCTAACACTAACTGCCTGTCACTAAATGCAGTGATCAGTAAATATATGATCACTGTAATCCGTGACACTGTGACAGGGGGCTGGGGGTGACCGGAAGGGGTTAAGTGTGCCTATGTGTGTGGTGTCAGTGTAGTGTTGGTGCCACTTACTGTGATGTCTTCTCTCCTCTCGTCGGATTGAAAATACTGCCAAGAGGAGAGCTGACATCACTTCCTCTGCCAGTGTTTACATTACACCGGCAGAGGAAGTCACACGGCGGGGGTTTGCTGGATTGGCTGGGAGCGATCACGAGGGGGCCGACAAAAACGAACAGCCGCCCCCCTCATCACGGATTGCTCCCGGAGGTAAGACGCCCGCCGACCCCCGACCCCGGGAAAGGCAGGGACGTACATGTACGCCCATATGCCTGTACGTGCCATTCTGTGGACGTATATATACATGCGGCGGGCGTTAAGAGGTTAAGGATGTTCCAAACAGTTGATTTGGCCACACCTAATGTTTTTGCTATCTCTCTGATGGGTTTGTTTTGTTTTTCAGCCTAATGATGGCTTGCTTCACTGATAGTGACAGCTCTTTGGATCTCATATTGAGAGTTGACAGCAACAAATTCCAAATGCAAATAGCACACTTCAAATGAACTCTGGCCCTTTTATCTGCTCCTTGTAAATGGGATAATGAGGGAATAACACACACCTGGCCATGGAACAGCTGAGCAGCCAATTGTTCCATTACCTTTGGTCCCTTAAAAAGTGGGAGGCACATATACAAACTGTTGTAATTCCTACACCATTCACCTGATTTGGATGTAAATACCCTCAAATTAAAGCTGAAAGTCTACAGTTAAAGCACATCTTGTTTTTCATTTCAAATCCATTGTGGTGGTGAATAGAGCCAAAAAGATTAGAATTGTGTCGATGTCCCAATATTTATGAACCTGACTGTAATTACTTTAATAGGAGTGTTAGGAAACAAGAAGAGAATACTAAATCTATTAATATTCTACTCATAGAGGAGTATTATTACAACAACAGATCTGCTTCTCATAGTGCGGCCCTAATACAGACTGCATTATAGATCCCCATCTATCAATAGTGCTATCAGAGCTGCTCAATGCTTCTTAACTGGGGTGTCGCTAGCATGGAACTCAGTTTGCCTTGAATCTGCATCATGAGTTGGCACAGTGCAAGCGGGTCGGCTTCCAGCACCATAACAACCAGTAATGGTCTAATTCTAGGACATGTGGCATCATTCGTTTCTATGGTGATGACGACCAGCTCACATGGGAGGTCTGTGATGGGAGGACTCTGATATGATTGGAGGAAAAATAGAGTTACGTACCGGTAACGTCTTTTCCAGTAGTCTTTCAGGACAGCCCACAATTGAGAGATACTCCTCCTCTTCCTCTAGGAAACACTGCGCCAGCCCATAAATTTCTCACTCCCCCTGCCAGACCTCAGTATTTATACGAGCACCTCCGGTCAGCTGGGGAGACACAAGAACATGTTAATAACATACAATTACATATCAACATCATGTCCTGGTCTTGAAATCAGACTTCCTCTATTCGGGTGGGTACCCAGGGCTGTCCTGAAAGACTACTGGAAAAGACGTTACCGGTACGTAACTCTATTTTTCCCCTCCCGTCTTTCAGGACAGCCCACAATTGAGAGGACAACCGAGAACTTACCAACTAGGGTGGGACTATGGCTTGCAAAACCTTTCGTCCAAAGGCTTGCTCACCTGCCGAAACCAGGTCCACCCTGTAGTGTTTAACGAAGGTGGTGTAGCTGGACCATGTTGCTGCTTTGCAAATCTGTTCCGGCGTTGCTCCCGCTCTTTCTGCTTGAGAGGTTGCCAGCGCTCGAGTGGAGTGTGCTTTAATTCCTGTAGGGATATCCCTACCAGCCAAAGTGTATGCTTGCTCAATGCTTAGTCTTAGCCACCTGGCAATAGTGCGCCTGGATGCTTTGCATCCCTTCCTGGTTCCAGAAAATAAAACAAATAGTGAGTCTGACCGTCTAAACGGTTTAGTCACCTCTAAATAATGTAGGATACTTCTCCTAACATCTAACGTACTGAAACGTCGTTCCCTTTCCCCCGAAGGGTTGGAACAAAAAGAGGGTAAAACTATATCTTGACTCCTGTGAAACTTTGAAGTCACTTTAGGAAGAAAGGCTGGATCGGTCTTGAAAACGACCCGATCCGGGAAAATAACACAAAAAGGGGGTCTGATCGATAGAGCTTCTAGCTCGCTGACCCTCCTAGCAGTGGTCACTGCAACCAAAAAAGCTGTTTTTAAGGTTAAATCCCTTAGAGAACAATTATCTAAGGGCTCAAAGGGAGTACCCGTTAGGGTACGCAATACCAGAGACAGGTCCCAACTGGGGAAGGGTGGCCCTCGAGCTGGTCTCTGTCTGGATAGTGCTTTAAAGAACCTGACTATCCAGGGACTGGTGGCCAGAGGTTTTTCTAAATACACCGTAAGTGCCGAAACCTGCCCTTTAAGGGTGCTAACCGAAAGACCCTTATCTGCCCCACACTGAAGAAATTCTAAGACAGCCGTGGGGCTCTGTACAGAACAGGGGCAATTTACACACCATTCGTTGAAACGAAGCCAAACCTTCTTGTAAATTTTGCGGGTCTCCTTTTTTCTACTATTAAGGAGGGTGGCAATTAAACCTTCGGAAAATCCCTTGGATCTTAGTATGGCTTCCTCAGTAGCCACGCTGCTAGCCTCCACCTGTGGACTTGTGGACATAGGACTGGGCCCTGTGATAGAAGATCCTCCCGCTGAGGTAGAAATAAGGGTGGTTCTGCCGCTAATTGTTTGAGGACTGAGAACCAAGCCCTCTTGGGCCAGTAAGGAGCTACCAGGACTAGAGAGGTGTGCTCTAATTGGAATTTTCTCAGTACTGCTGGAAGAAGTACCGGAGGTGGGAATGCATAGCATCTTCCGAACTTCCAGCTTTGGGACAGGGCATCCACTCCCCTTGCTCCTTCTCCCTTGTTCAGGGAGAAGAAACAGGGGGCCTTCGCATTTTCTCTTGAGGCGAAGAGGTCCACCTCCAGAGTTCCCCATCTCTTGTTCAGGAGCTGAAAGACCTCCTGGTTGAGGGTCCACTCGCCCTCCCTCAGCTGCCTCCGACTGAGGAAGTCTGCTGTTACGTTTCTTTCTCCCCTCAGAAAGACCGCCGAAAGGGAGAGGGTGTGGATCTCGGCCCAGCCCAGAATCTCTGCTGTCAGGACCGACAAACTTTCGCTTCTCGTGCCGCCCTGCTTGTTTAAATAGGCTACGGCCGATGAATTGTCCGATCTCACCTGAATGTGGTGCCCCTGGAGTTCCTCCTGGAAGAACCTGAGGGCTAGGCCCACTGCCCTCAGCTCCTTCCAATTGGAAGATCTTTTTAGATCTTGGAGACCCCAGGTACCCTGCGCTGGAAGGGACCCCAGGTGCGCTCCCCAGTCCTTGCCGCTTGCGTCTGTGGTTACCACCCGAGACACCGGGATAATCCACAGACGTCCTTGGGTAATGTTGGTGGCCTTTCTCCACCACCAGAGGGATCTCTTTACCTGAAGGGGTACTAGAATCAAGGAGTCTAGGGTTTCTAGGCTGTGATCCCAGACCCTTAGTAGGAAGGCCTGCAGTGGGCGAAAGTGAATCCCTGCCCACTGTACGGCTGGGAGGGCAGATGTCAGCAGACCTAGCGTTGACATCAGGGACCTTAGTGACACCTGTTGATTGTTTTGGAGGGAAGCTACTGCTCTGTCCAACTTCTTGACTTTCTCTACCGGGAGGAACACTCTTGAGAGAGTAGAATCCAGCAGGTACCCTAGGTAAGTGATCTGTTGGGATGGAATTAAACTGGACTTGTCTAGGTTCAGTAACCACCCTAGGTACGTTAGAACCTTCTTGGTCACTTCCAGGTCCCTGGATAGCTGCTCTGGCGAGGCTGCGAAAAGTAGCAGGTCGTCCAGATAGGCTATGATGGATATTCCCTGAAGTCGCAGAAACGCTAAGGGTTCTGCCAGGATTTTGGTAAAAATCCGGGGCGAGGAGGATAGCCCGAATGGCAGAGCCTGGAACTGGAGGTGTACAATCGTTCCCTCTAGGTCCACGGCCAATCGCAGATAACTCTGAGAATTCTCTGCGATCGGGACGTGTAAGTATGCGTCTCTGAGGTCCAGAGATACCATGAAACAATTGAGGGGAAGGAGGGCTCTGACTGTATAAATTGATTCCATACGGAATTTCCTGTATGAAATGGATCTGTTCAGAGGTTTTAGGTTTAGGATTAACCTGTATTTTCCCGAGGGCTTCTTTATCACAAAGATGTGTGAATAAAATCCCCTTCCTTCCTCTGCCCTTGGAACTCTGAGGATGACACTCTGATCCTCTAGCTCCCTTAGAGCTCCCAACAAGGCTTCGGATTTCTCCTTGTCCCTGGGTAGATGGGTGACTAGGTATCTCTGGGGGGGAGGTGATGAAAATTCCAGTCGGTATCCCCCTCTTATGACCGCCAGGACAAACTGGTTTGGGGAGATTGATTCCCATTGTGGGAGAAAAGTCCCCAGTCTTCCTCCCACCCTGACTAACAAGTCATGGGTTTTTAGGGGGCTGGACAGGAGGGTGAAAAATCGCTCCACCTCTGCCTCTGCCCCTGGGGGTCCAAACCCTCTTTTTGGCCTGCTGGTTTGGCCCCTTTTTGCTTATGCGGACGAAACCCCCTTCCTGCCTGTACTGTGACTCTCTTTTTAGGAGGAAAGGCTTTCTTTTTGTCCGCCGTGCGGTCTAGTACTGCTTCAAGGCCTGGGCCAAAAAGCAGGTCCCCTGTGAAGGGAATACCACATAACTTGGATTTAGAGGCGCTGTCGCCAGTCCAAGTCTTGAGCCAGAGGGCCCTTCTGGCCGAGTTAGCCAGAACCGCCGATCTGGCCGACATGCGGACTGACTCCGCTGAGGCATCCGCTATATAAGCGACTCCTTGCAGGATAGTAGGGAAGGAGGCTAAAATAGTTTCCTTATCCGTACCAGCTTCAATGTGCTCCTGAATTTTAGAGAGCCAATGCTCCAGATTGCGAGCCATTACCGTGACGGCAAGTTCTGGTTTAAGATTCCCCATAGTAGAATCCCAACTTTTGTCCATAACATCGGACAAAACCCCCATGTCCTCGAACGCTAAATCCGTGTTCCTGGACACTTGGGAGAAGGCGGCGTCTAATTTGGGGCTTTTGTTCCAAACAGATAAAGGATCCTCTGAGAAAGGGAATCTCCTCTTTAGGGATCTGGAAAAAAAGGGTTTCCTTTCAGGATCCTGCCACTCCTTCTTAATGGTCTCAACCAGTATATCATGTACTGGGAAGACCTTTTTCTCTTGCTCCTCCAGACCCCTGTACATTCGATCATGGAGGGTAAGAGGTTTCTTGTCGGTTTGGATACCAAGGGTTGTGTAAACTGCCCCTAAGAGGTCCTCTACCTCATCCAGTGACAATTTGTACCTAGAGGGCTTCCTGGACTCCCCGTCCTGGTCCTCTCCCTCTGACCCCTCTTGAGAATCAGAGGTGGCACTATCTGGAGGAACCTGTTCCTCTTGGGAAGGGCCTGCGGAAACATCTGCCATAGCTGCTGCAATGGGTATGACAGGAGCAGGACCCTGAGCCTGTGGCTGGGTTGTAACCAGGGTAGGGACAGCCAAAGGCTGTAATCTCTCAAACAGAGATTTGAATGAGGAGAACGTGGATGACAGTTCTTTAACAGAGGCTGCAAGTCCTGACTCCTGTTCTAATTCATTTTCCCTGACCAGGGATTGAATGCAATCCCTACATAGGACCTTAGTCCATGTTTCTGGAAGGACATCCCTACAGGAGGCACACTTCCTCTTTGAGCTATGCCTTCCACTACCCGTTTTTTCAATGGCTTTCTGAAACACAGAAAGGGCAGAAAACAACAGTTATAAAAATAACATTTTTTAAAAAAATTTTTAAAAAATTTAAAAAATGTAGTTACAACCCTGGGAGTGCACCTAGCCCCCTATAAACCCTGGGACTAAGGACTCCCCCTCCCCTGGCCACCCAGGGGGCTTGCCTCCCCATGCATTGAACCCTACATGGAGAGGCAAACCTAAGCTAGAGAGCGCCCCTCCCCAGGGTACTCTTACCTTAGGCTCGCTGGAGGTAGCGTCAGTTGTCAGGGCTGGCTCTGGAGATGCTGCCGACATGACTGCAGGTGGCTGCTTGCTGAGAGCTTTCTCCTCGCCTGTGCGAGATCCGACTCCCTCCAGCGTCCGCCCGGACCTCCTATCAGCACCGCGACCCGGAACCGGAAGTCGCGGTTCAAAGGGGAGACATCCGCTCTACGCCGGAAATGACGTCACCCGCCGTCCAGCCCGCTCGGTTCAAAAAAATTCTTTGCGGCCTGTAGTACAGGGCGAGCCTGGATGTCCCCCCCGCTGCGCCCCGCTGGACGAGATAGGGGTCCCCCGCAACCAGGAGCCGCGCTCGGCGTGGAAGGGGTGGCTAATGGTGGGCCTGCACCGCACCAGGATTCACCTGGAAGCCTCTGCTTCCTTAAGGTAAAATAGATGGCCTCAG